>NC_090813.1:25569197-25913364 GCF_000390325.3 Nicotiana tomentosiformis
GATTTGTTTGTTAATTGTAATAATTTGCCCAAATTTGTCACGTCCCAAACTATCCCCTAGACGTGATTGGCACTCAGCTAACACCACCCGCCCGGTGGACCCCTTTCTCAAACATTTACATAAACAATGAAAGAAAAATTAAGTGCAGGCTAAAAGTATTATTAATAGTTAAATACAAAATAATTATCACACAATACCTTAGTCAATTGACAGAAAAACTAGCAATCACTCAAATAATAAAACTCTAGCCTTAAGACCATGGAGCATCTAATAGAGTAATATGAATTTAACTGATGGGTATGAAAACCCCCAAAGAAAATAAAATTAACTAACACGAACTGGATAAAGCTGAAACGAAAGCCTCCATGAATAATGCGATGGCTCACCTCAACAATAGGATCCACTCGAGCAAACTCGTCAACCACTAGCTCTATCTCCCACAACGGTATCTGCATAGAGATGCAGGTAAGGAGTGAGTTATACGTACATATAGCCCAGTAAGATTCTCGACCCGCTAATTTAAATACTTCTGGATAAGTGTTAGAAAATACAAACACACCACAACAAAAACGATATAATAAATATGATAATTATACAATAACTCAATATATATGTATCAACAGAGTTAATAAGAATTAACCAACAAGAGTATACACTAAGGACTTGTCATAACTATAGTGAAGGAAATTAACCAACATCTACGAGTCCACAATGGCACCACAATACCTCAAATATGTAATGGAGCATACACAATGCTCACTGAAGCATACACAATGCCCTGAATATATCAAGAAGCATACACAATACTCGGGTGATGTACAAAGGTATACACAATGCCCCAACATCATGCCTCACAGTCGTATCAAACTCAACACCATGGCTCACAGCCGTACGTATCAAACTCAATATCATGGCTCACAACCGTATCAAACTCAATATCATGGCTCATAGTCGTATCACGCCATAAACAACTGTATCATGACTCACAACCATATCAAACTCAATATCATGGCTCACAGCCGTATCAAACTCAACATCATGGCTCACAGCCGTATCAAACTATCAAACTCAATATCATGGCTCACAGCCGTATCACGCCATAAACAACTTATAAAATAATCTTTTTATATTTTTCATAAAATAATATATTTGCGGCTAGTCTAAGACCACCGATTCTGCCAAACGCACGCTTGTCACAACACATGGACCAGGCAGAGAAAACATATTTTTTTAAATGGGTTTTAGAAAAGCAAGTATCAAAGCTTAAAGTCTCACTTACTTCGCTAACGGGAAGTTTCTCCAATCTTGAAACGTTTAGAATACCAACCAAACTACCTCAATCTATGCAAATATTAATTAACGATGTTAATTATGCTAGTTGGAATTATTTCGCACTTCTCATACAAAATTCAATAACTGGCTCACTAACTATTCAACTAATCCTTTAATCACTCACGTATGTAAAACTCGTTAACTTCAAAGGTTCCTAGGTCTACTGAACTTTACGTTTTGTTAATAAAGCCGTAGCTATACATGACTTGAAACATTCAAGTCTATTTACATGAATATGTAACGTAACTAATCTAACACTAAGGGTAGATTTCTAACACGATTCCCTGTGCAAATCAGTTAACTCCAAAATGCAATCTTAAAGAGCTTTTCCATAGTAGTAAGGTTTTTATTATTAAATTTTATTTATATTCCCAAGGTACCACATGTATAAAATGTTGCCATGATCACTTTGTTCCAACTCAATTCTCGTCATCATTGTAAATAAATTCAGAGAAAGAAATTTTTGTTAACGATTATTTCTCCTTAGTTTAATCCAAAAATATAGTTACTGGGATGAATTTAACAAAATACCTGGTCAACTCCACCAAAGACCCTTTATAGCCTTCTCTTCTTAATTGCGTGATGGAACTGTAAAATTTAAGTTCATTTCATGTGTTGATTCCTTCCTTCTTCTCTTTTGAGATTATCATAGGTTTTGAGGTTATTATATGTTATGATTGTGACATGGAGGGGGCCCCTGTGAAAAGTTGATATTGATTCTGGACTATGTGAAGTTCTTAAGGCTTCAAGTTAAGGTAATATGCACTTTTTAACATTCATCTTAATTGCTTATTTAGTCAAACACTCTTCCTCCCATGTTCAAGAGCAAATTATGTTCGTGGCTTTTTCTTTACATGGAGTGGGTTGCTCTAGTGGTGAGCGCCTTCCATTTTCAACCGAAAGGTTGTGAGTTCAAGTAACCCCAAGAGCAAGTTGGGGAGTTCTTGGAGGGAGGGAGCCAAGGGCCTATCAATTCAGCCATGAACACCGCTTGGTTTCATAAGTGTGTAGAGAAATGGCCTTACAAAATTCTCCTTGAAGCGGCTAACACTTCACACTTACATAGGTAATTCCTAAACGTGCCATCCCGTAGATACACTATTTGATATACCCCGTATCAAATTTAGAAATCATTAAAAAGCCTTAATATTTTATCCTTGGTACTGAACATTGTCTCATCACGAGAATGGACCAAACTTTTAGTTGATAATGTTGAGCAGTCATTAATGACTTTGTTTGATCTCCTTGAACCTACATCTTGGGATCTCCAGTCTTCTAGGTAGAGTTACCGCCACAATGACTTGTTCTCGGCCATAGTCCTATTCCCCTCGATGATTTCTAAACTACCTCTCTAGTTAGGACTTTCGTAAGTGGATCCGACATATTATCGCTTGACTTTACGTAGTCAATCGTGATAATTCCTCTAGAGAGTAATTGCCTAACGGTTTTATGTCTTTGTCGTATATGACAAGATTTACCGTTATACATAACGCTCCCAGCCCTTCCAATTGCCGCTTGGCTATCGCAATGTATGCATGTTGGTGCCAATGGTTTGGGCAAAAATGGAATGTCTTCCAAGAAATTTCGGAGCCATTCAGTTTCTTCACCGGCTTTATCTAAGGCTATGGACTCAGCCTCCATTGTAGAGCGGGCAATACACCTTTATTTGGACGACTTTCAAGATACCGCTCCTCCACCAATAGTGAATACATATCCACTTGTGGACTTAGAATCAGTTGAACCGGTGATCCAATTTGCATCACAATATCCCTCAATCACCACAGGATATTTACTGTAGTGCAAAGAAAAGTCCTGGGTATGTTTTAAATATCCCAAAACTCGTTTCATTGCCATCCAATGAGATTGACCTGGATTACTCGTATATCGACTCAATTTACTTATAGCACAAGCTATATCTGGTCGTGTACAGTTCATGATATACATTAAATATCCCAACACACGAGCATAATCCAATTGTGATATGCTTTGGACTTTGTTCTTTGCTAGTGCAAGATTCACGTCAATTGGAGTCTTTGCAACTTTAAAATCTAAGTGCTTGAATTTTATATAATGAAATTGTGACAATGCCATGCCTTGAGGAGTTTTATGGATCTTAATACCCAGAATTAAATCAGCAACTCCCAAGTCCTTCATATCAAACTTACTAGTTAGCATACGCTTAGTCGCATTTATGTTGGCAATGTCATTACTCATTATCAGCATATCATCCACATATAAGCAAACAATGACTATGTGATTTGGAACATTTTTAATGTATACACATTTATCACATTCATTTATCTTAAAACAATTTGACAACACTGTTTGGTCAAATTTTGCAAGCCATTGTTTGGATGCTTATTTTAGTCCGTAAAGGGACTTAACAAGTCTACATACCTTCTTTTCTTTACCTGAAACCACAAACCCTTCAGGTTGTTCTATGTAGATTTCCTCCTCCAAATCTCCATTTAAGAAGGCCGTCTTAACGTCCATTTGATGAATTTCAAGACCATAAACTGCAGCTAACGCTACTAACGTTCGTATGGACGTAATTCTTGTAACTGGAGAGTATGTATCAAAATAGTCAAGACCTTCTCATTTTTTATACCCTTTGACCACAAGTCTTGCCTTATATTTATCGATAGTGCCATCATATTTCATTTTCCTCTTAAAAATCCATTTAGAACCCAACGGTTTATTTCCAGGAGGAAGATCACCCAATTCCCATGTATGGTTGTTCAATATGGATTTTATTTCACTATTGACTGCCTCTTTCCAAAATAATGATTATGAAGAATAATTTCCTTCAATTTTGGCCGTTGCAGAATTTCCCATAGAAAGCGTCTCTTCGGGTCCAACAGGAGCATATGTAGCAAATGCTTCTCTAACAGCACAAACATGGCGAGTGGCTCCAGAATCAATCCACCACCACTTAGGATTTCCCACCAGGTTGCATTTAGAAAGAATAACACATAAGTCATCAACATCTTCGTGATTTTCAACCATGTTTGCTTGACCCTTCTTCTTGTCTTTCTTTGGAACACGACAATCTACTGATTTGTGTCCAGCTTTCCCACAGTTATAGCAATTTCCGTTGAACCGCTTCTTGGTTGGGTTGTTTTTTGGTCCAGAAGCCTTCTTCCTCTTTCTATTATTTTGAGGAGCATCCTCAACAATGTTTGCTCCCATTATTGTTGAATTTTCATGGCCTTTCTTTCAGCATCTTTGTTGTCCTCTTCGATTCTCAACCGAACAATGAGATCTTCAAGCGACATCTCCTTGCGTTTGTCTTTCAAGTAGTTTTTGAAGTCCTTCCACAAAGGAGGCAACTTCTCAATCATCGCTGTAACTTGGAATGCTTCATTGATGACGAGACCTTCAATGAAAATTCTGTTAGTAAAAATAATATAATTAATACTTTCAACATCAATATTAATTTGACTTATACCTTCAGCAAGGAGATCGTGAATAATCACTTGCAATTCCTGGACTTGGGTAATAACAGACTTTCTATCTACCATTTTGTAGTCCAAAAATTTAGCGGCAACGAATTTCTTCAACCCGACATCTTCAGTTTTGTATTTCCTTTCAAGCGCAATCCACAATTCTTTTGATGTCTCCATATTACTGTAAACGTTATACAGATCGTCCTCCAGTCCGCTAAGAATGTAATTCTTGCATAGAAAATCAGAATGCTTGCACGCCTCAGTCACGAGAAAGCGTTCATTGTCTGGAGTTTCATCGGGCAGAACATGAACATCTTCCTTAATGAACTTCTGTAGACTTAAAGTCGTCAAGTAGAAGAACATCTTCTGCTTCCACAACTTGAAATCAATCCCGAAAATTTTTTTGGGTTTTTCTGCCGGTCCCAATGCCGGTGTTGTTCGGCTTGTCGATGCATTGGCAGTCACTATAGGAACAGTCTGGTTCCCGTTGTCATTCATCATTTCTGTAAAAGAATGACACAAACAAACGTTAAAATCACGTAGATTTTAATCTCCAATGGAGTAAAAAACCACAAAGGTTTTAGTCTCCAGAACAGTGAGTATAACACAAATACAGAAAATAATTAAGTTCCTTAAGCTTGTTAATAAACTCTATTTGTAAACTAATTTTGGAGAAGATAAAATAACATATAAACAGAAATGTAAACGAAACAAAATTTAATCCGAGCCCACTTAATTCACAGTGTTTCCTTAAGGAACTTAATCCCTCCTTGTACCCAAGGTTTTGGATTATTTCCTCCCAGGAAAGAACGAATTACACACTGGTGTAGCGGTACTTCAAACACAGTGTTTCAGCGAACACAATGATCGGTAGCAAATCACACTTACTGTTGCTTTCTTTGTAGTTAAAATAATGCAGAAGAAAGGAGGAGAATTCAGAAATTCGTATGGAAAATATGAGAGAATGGACTGCAAATTATAGCCCCAACCTATTGAGTTCAAACGAAGAGGTATAACTCTTCAGAGGTCAGTTATGTAAAACGGCCATAACATAAATGACCATTTACGCAAATTAAAACGGGAATTACTTTTCCGTTACAAAAACGGTGTCAAGGCCCAAAATCCGGACATCACTGTTAGGCAACCCAACAATAAATACTAAATTTGGTTCTTATTTTAAATATTTTTGAAATCATATTTTCCTTCAAATTAAATAATAAAGGATGAAATTTTCAGAATAAATAATAATATTTTTATAAATTTCAATATTGAACACCCATAATAAATCCCAAAACCCGGTGTCACAAGTGCATGAGAATTAACTAGGATTATAAAATAAAATACAACAACTGTCTGGAATATAAATTAGACATGGAAAAGATAAATAGCTCTGAATGAGACTCTGTTGGCTGCTGATCGAAATATAGAATGCAGCTCACATAAGTCTCCTTATTAACCACACCTCTACGCCTATGAGGTCGCTAGACATATATGTACCTGCACAAAAATGTGCAGCAAGTGTAGTATGAGTACGTGAACAACGTGTACCCAGTAAGTATCAAGTCTAATCTCGAAGAAGTAGTGACGAGAGGTAGACTTTGACACTCACTATGGTCAATATTATTAACATGGAAATATCTAAATAAACATGATTTATGTGAACAGTAATAATTTCCTTAACAAGCAGAAATAATTAATTCCTTAAATCTCAATAAATTTCAAATTTATAACACTAGCTTTACAAGCTGCAATAAGAATATCAAGGTATCGTGTAATTATTATTAATAGGCACGATTTCTGCCGAGGTCGTACGGCCCGATCCAGAGTGTCGTGTACACTGCCGAGAGACGTGCAACACGATCCATAGATGCATCTATACTGCCGAGGCATTCGGCCCGTTCCACAATAAAGGAGGACATTTTCTTATGTACCTCCGGGATGAGAATATAATTTTATTTATTAGGATTTACACACCAGGATGAACAGTTGATAGCAACAGTTAAATATTTTAAACAAGAATTCAAATATGTGAAATTTCAATCTTTTATTATTTCCTCTAACAATTTACAACAAAATTCAATTATTTCAATTAACTAAAATATGCAATTATCACAAATTGATTCATGATTTGAGTCCTAGGCTACCCGGACTTAACAATATTAGTTGCTACGCACAGACTCTCGCCACCTCTTGCGTACGTAGCCCCCACAATTAGTAACAATTGTTAATTTAAATTACCTATGGGGTAAATTCCCTCTTACAAGGTTAGACAAGAGACTAACCTCAATTTGCTCCAATTTAATCCAATAGTAGGCATTTTTCTCGATTATCCAACTCTGAATGGCTCTAATCTAGCCAAAATAAATTTGATACAATCGCTAAAATTATAAGAATCAATTTCATAAGAAGATACTACATTTTTCAACAAAATCCGAAATTAACTCAAATATCGTCTGTGGGGGCCATGTATCGGAATCCGGCGAAAGTTACAAAATATGAACGCCCATTCAACCACAAGTCTACACATACCACAATTACTAAATTCTGATAATAATTCGGCCCTCAAATCCTCAAATCTATCCAAGAAGGTTTTCAAACTTTTCCAACTTAATTCACTGATTACATGATAAAAACAGTGATGGATTCGGGTAATTTAACCAATATTGAGTTAGGAACACTTACCGCATTGTTTTTTCTGAAAATCTCTCAAATATCGTCTCAATCCGAGCTCCAAATCATTGAAAATGGTCCCATTTTCTGAACTTAAACATTCTGTCTAGTGGTTTCTTCTTCGCGAATGCGACCCTTGCCTCGTGTTCGCGAAGCACAAACAAAATGTGCTTCCCAACTTTCCTCTTCGCGAACGCGAGGAACCTCCCGCGAACGCGATGCATTGCCAAACTTGGCCTTCGCGAATGCGATCCCTTCTTCGCAAATGCGAAGCTTTAATGCCCAGTACCCCCTCCTGGCCACGCCCTTCTACGCGAACGCGAACACCTTCACGCGTTTGCAATAAACACTGCCATCACCCTTCGCAAACGCGGTCCCTTCTCCGCGAAGGCGTAGTGAAAATTCTCACCTACCCCAGTTCCTCTTCGTGAACGCGAGACCTCACTCGTGCACGCGAAGAAGAAAACCAGAGCTGGACACCAGAAATCCTTCAGCTGTTTCCCAAGTCTGAAAATGATCCGTTAACCTTCCGAAACTCACCCGAGGCCCTCGGGACCTCAACCAAATACATCAACAAGTCCTAAAATATCATACAGACTTAGTCAAAACCTCAAATCACATCAACTAACGCTAAAATCACAAGTCACACCCCAATTCAAGCTTAATGAAACTTAAGAATTTTCAACTTCTACATTCGATGCTGAAACCTATCAAATCACGTCCGATTGACCTCATAATTTGCACACAAGTCATAATTGACATTACGGACCTACTCCAACTTCTGGAATCCGAATTCGACTCCGATATCAAAAAGTCCACTCCCAGTCAAACTTCTAAAATTTATCCAAATTTCCAAATTTCACCAAAAGACTCCAAAATGACTTACGGACCTCCAAATCCGCTTCCCGACGCGCTCCCAATACATGAATCACCATACGGAGCTATTCCCATACTCAGAATCCCAAACTAACATCGATAACATTGAATTACACCTCAACCCAAATTTACGAAATTCTTCCAAAATGCCAACTTCCACAATAGGCGTCGAAACTGTGATGACCCAAAATGTCATCTTTAAATTTAATAATTAATTTTGTGTTCTAAGTCCTTGAAAATCACTATTTATCATTCTTCGACGTACGTGCGCAGTCCGTAAAATTTTTCGAAAAGTCTTTAAGTGAAAAATGGATTAAAATGTAAATTAGAGTTTTAAAACTCAACTGAGTTGACTTTGGTCAACATTTTGGGAAAACAGACTCAGATCAGTGTTTTGATAGTTCCGGTAGGTCCATATCATTATTTGGGACTTGGGCGTATTCCCGGAATCAAATTCCGAGGTCCCTAGCCTGAGATATGGAATTTTGATGAAAAATTAAAAGTTTTAAAAGTTTAAGTTCAAATAGTGACCGGATGTCGAATTATGTGCAAACGACCCCGAAATAGAATTTTTTATGATTTCCAACAGCCCTGTATGGTGATTTTGGACTTATTGAGCGTGATCAAAATTTTATTTGGATGTCCGAAAGGGAAATTAGGCTAGAAATGGCTAAAATATGAATTTAAGTTTGGAAGTTTGACCAGGGAGTTGACTTTTTGATCTCTGGGTCAGAATCCAGTTCCAAAAATTTTCATTGCTCCGTTATGTCATTTATGACTTGTGTGCAAAATTTGAGGTCAATCGGACTTGATTTGATAGGTTTCGACATCGAATGTAGAAGTTGGAAATTCTTAAGTTTCATTAAGCTTGAATTGGGGTGTGATTTGTGATTTTAGCATTGTTTGTTGTGATTTGAGGTTTCAAATAAGTTCGTATGATGTTTTAGGACTTGTTGGTGTATTTGGTTGAGGTCCTGAGGGCCTCGGGTGAGTTTCGGATGGTTAACATATCAAGAATTGAAGCTGGGAGACTGGTGAAGTGAGTTTCCTGGTTTTTGGCTGATCTGGTTTTCACCTTTATCTGTCAAAATCGAGGTCCATGACTTAGGTCCATGACCGAGGTCCATGATCGAGGTACATGATCGAAGGCAGCATGGACAGATATGTAAGTTTTAAAATAGGGGACTTCGTCCTATTTGCCATTTTTGACGAATTGGAGCTTGAGGAGAGGCGGTTTTGATAGATTTTCAAGGAAAAACATTGGGGTAAGTGATTCTAACTCAGATTTGGTCAATATACACGAATATATCATTATTTTCACCATTTAATTAGTGTTTTGAGATTGAAATTTTGAGAAACTTTTAGAAATCTCATAGAAACGAATTTTTGAGATTTCGGAGTCGGATTTGTGTGAAACTGGATTGGTTGGACTCGTAATTGAATGGGTTATTGGATTTTGTAAATTTTGTCGAATTCCGAGACGTGGGCCCCACAGGTAATTTTTGAGCTAATTTCGAATTTTATTAAAAAATGTAGTATTTTCTTATGAAATTGATTTCTATAAGTTTTATTGACTGTATCGAATTAATTATGACTAGATTCGAGTCGATCGGAGTCGAAAAATCGAGGAAAAAGCATACTACTTGGTTAAATTGGAGCAAGTCGAGGTAAGTGATTTGTCTAACCTTGTGTTGGGGAAATCTCCCCTAGGATTGGTATTGATGTGATAATTGTATGTGTTGAAAGATGTGTACACGAGGTGATGAGTGTGTACACGGGCTAAATGTTAAAGATTATATTTTTAAATTATGTAGATCACTAATGCGCATTAATTAAATTATTTTTATCTTGTTATATTCTATATCATTGATTTAATGTTTATATTTTAAATTTCTTGACCTTTTCGTGCTAATTAGTTTACCTATTTAGTTGAAACTTGGTTTTTTTATTCTGTGTATTATTTGAATGTTGATTTTTTTTAAATTTAATATTATTAACATGAAGTTTTTGACATTATAAATTTGGTACTGAAGCAACGTATTAAAGATTTTGAATATTATTTTGTTGAGTTATTTATTCCCGAATATTTTGTCAGATTTTTTGTACTCATTGTGATGGAGACGTGAGCTCTTTATTATGGAAAATTATTATTGTTGATTTATTTTGGCATGAGCCGTGAGCTCTTTATTACGGAAAAATATTGTTATTGATTTATTTTGGAGAATTGAAATATTTGGGCATTTGAGGTGCAAATTGTGATATATTATGATATTGATACGCATATGGTGATATAAGGTTTTGGGTGTTGAAACGCATGCGGTGAGATAAGGGTGGCTTGATACGCGTGGCTAGTAGAGGGAACTACTAGAAGTCATGCGGTGTGATAAGGATGGCTAAAATGCGGGATGCTATTTCGGAAAAAATGTTTTCTTTAAAATAAATTGTGAAGGCTCCCGCAGTGAGATAAAAAATGAGATATTGTGAATTTATTTATGATTTGAGACTACGAGGCGGTACCTCGGGAGTGCCCTTGTTGATATTGATTTATGGCCGTAGTTGCCTTTGATTTTTGTTGTGATTTTCCTTAAAGTTGAAAACAAATTCTGTGTTGTTCCACGAGGTATGAATTGCCATTATTTGTGTAATTAAATGGTGTCATACTACTTGACTTATTTCCATTGTCATTTTATCTTATTATGTTGTTAAACATTTTACCATGCCATTATTTATTTTCCAGTAGGGCCTGACTTGACCTCATCACTACTCTACCGATGTTAGGCTTGGAACTTACTGGGTACCGCTGTGGTGTACTCATACTACGCTTCTGCACATCTTTTTATGCAGATCCAGGTACTCCTTACCAGCCCCGACTTCAGTGAGTTATATGTGCACGGAGACTTCGAGGTATATCTGTCAGGTTCGCAGACTCTGGAGTCCCCTTCTATCATTATTATGTTGCTTCCTTATTTTTCTTTAGACCTTGCTATATAGAGACATTGAGGATAAAATTCTTAGAAGCTTGTGACTTATTTCTACCAGATTTTGGGAGTTGTAATTATGTAAAGTTTTAGATTTCTATTTTTATTCCGCATTGATAGGCTTACCTAGTCTTAGAGACTAGGTGCCATCACGACATCTTACGGAGGGAATTTGGGGTCGTGACAAGTTGGTATCAGAGCTCTAGGTTCATAGGTGTTATGAGTCACAAGTAGGTTTTGTAGAGTCTTGCGGATCGGTATGGAGACGTCTGTACTTATCATCAGGAGGCTATGGAACCGTTAGGAAAATATTCACTTCTTTCATTCCTTATCGTGCGCATTTGTTGAATTCAATGTTCTAAATCATTGTCTTTCTATTCTCTCACAGAAGGTGAGGACACTCATAACTGGATCGAGTGATCAGACAACCGCGTCCCTTGTTGGAGCCGCAAGGGGTCGGGGTCGGGACAGAGGCCGAGGAAGACGTCGTGGTGCAGCCAGAGCACCTGCACGAGCTGTTGCACCAGAGCCACCAGTAGCTCCAGTAGGAGAGCGGGCACCTGAGACGCATGTTACTACTCCTGCACTTCAGGAGACTCTTGCCTAGTTTTTGAGCATGTTTGGCACTCTAGCTCAGGCAGGGTTAATTCCACTTGCTCCTTCCACATCTCAGGCTGGGAGAGGAGCACAGACTCCCGCCGCCCGTACTCCAGAGCCATGAGCCCAAGTTGACCATGCCCCAGAGGTTATACCAGTGCAGCCAGTTGTCCCAATTTGGCCTGAGATTAGGACAACAGTCTCAGAGGGGGAGTAGCTCAAGCTCGGAAGGTACAAGAAGTAGCACCCTCCCACTTTCAGCGATTTAGCTTTAGAGGATGCTCTGTGTTTTTTTGGAGGAATGTCACCGTATCCTTCGTACTATGGGTATTGTGGATTCCAGTGGGGTTTCTTTCACGGCATTCCAGTTTAGAGGAGCATCCTACCAGTGGTGGCAGACATATGAGTTGGATAGTCCCGCTGAGGCATCTTCACTCACTTGGACTCAGTTTTCATATATGTTCTTAAGGGAGTATGTTCCTTAGAGTCTTAGAGATGCATGGTGCAAAGAGTTTGAGAAGCTGCGCTAGGGTTCTATGACCGTGTCAGAGTATGCAGTCTGATTCAGTGAATTGGTGAGGCATGCACCAACCTTAGTTGCTACTTTTCGAGAACGGGTTCGCAGATTTATTGAGGGTCTCCACCCTAATATCAGATACAGTATGGACCGAGAGCTAGAGATGGACATCACATACCAACATGTGGTGTAAATTTCTAGGAGATTATAAGGTATGCGGATCCAGGATAGGGAAGAGAGGGAAGCTAAGAGACCCCGAGATTATGGCACTTATAATAATTCCCGTGCCCCAGCTGCAGCCCATCATGGTAGAGGTTATGTGAGCTGTCCTATTCATTCAGCACTTCCAGCTTCCAGTGGTGTTCCGGCTACTCCCAGACCTCAGGTTCCATATTATGCACCGCCAGTGTCTACTGTACCTCCTATACGGGGTGCTTTCAGTGGGCAGTCTAGTTGATCAGGCCCGAGCCAGTCCCAGCAGCCATGTCCTCCGAGGGCTTGTTTTGAGTGTGGTGACACTCGTCATATCATGAGAGATTGCCCCAAATTTAGGAGGGGGGAACCTCCACAGATTTCTCAGGCCCCACCTATTCTATAGGGCCCTCAGGCTTCTCAGGCCATAATTACTGCACCAGTTGGCACTCCACCTGCATAGCCAGCCAGAGGTGGAGGTCGAGCATGTAGAGGTCGCCTTAGAGGGGGAGGCCAGGCCAGATATTATGCCCTTCCTGCTAGGATAGAGGCCGTTGCATCCGATTCTGTTATCACAGGTATTATTCCGGTCTGTCATAGAGATGCATCAGTCTTATTTGATCCAAGCTCCACTTATTCTTAAATGTCATCATATTTTACCCTGTATTTGGGCATATCACGTGATTCCTTGAGTTCTTCTGTTTATGTATCTATACCCGTAGGTGAATCTATTATTGTGGACCATGTGTATCAGTCGTGTTTAATTGTTATCAGTGGTTTTGAGACTAGGGCTGATTTTTTATTGCACAGTATGGTGGATTTCGACATTATTTTGGGCATGGACTTGTTGTCGCCCTATCATGCTATTCTTAATTGTTACGCCAAGACGGTGACATTGGCTATGCCAGGTCTACCATGGCTAGAGTGGAGAGGTACCTCAGATCATGTTCCTAGCAGGGTTGTTTCATTTCTTAAAGCTAAACGAATGGTTGAGAAGGGGTGTGATGCGTATCTAGCCTATGTGAGAGATGTTAGTATTGGTACTCCTACTGTGGAGTCAGTTCCTGTAGTAAGGGATTTTCCTGATGTATTTCCAGCAGATCTTTCGGGTATGCCACCCGACATGGATATTGACTTTGGCATTGATTTACTATTGGGCACTCAGCCCATTTTTATTCCACCATATCGTATGGCCCCAGCAGAGTTTAAAGAATTAAAAGAATAGTTACATGAGTTGCTTGATAAGGGTTTCATTCGGCCCAGTGCATCGCCTTGGGGTGCTCTTGTCTTATTTGTAAAGAAGAAGGATGGTTCTATGCGGATGTGTATTGATTACCGATAGCTGAACAAACTTACAGTGAAGAACAGGTAACCATTGCCACGTATTGATGACCTATTTTATCAGCTTTAGGGTGCCTGATAAGTAGGGATTTTAACTTATTAGTTGCTCTCTTTTGCTTGTGTTTTAGACCAAAAATGCTTGAAGGTATTCCCAGAAACTAATGAAATATGCTTGCTTGCAGGGATTGTTCAAAATGAGCCAAAGGAGTCATAATCAACTCATAAAGGAGTAAAAACTTGAACAAAAACCAAGACTGGGCCAAACGATGTGAAACACGGACCGCACAAATATTGTGTGGCCGCGAAAGCTACAACGCGGTCGCGAAAGCTACAACGCGATCGCGAACACTATTTCGAGGTTCGCGAAAGGAAGATTCAGAGAGATGAATTTTTGTGCTAAAACATGAATGCGGACCGCGTCAGAAAGGTGCGGGCGCGAAAGTACCTGCGCGGCAGCGATTGGAATTAGGCGGTCCGCGGTTGCTGAGGTTCAGAGAGTTTACATTTTAAGCAAAAACAAGAAGTGTGATCCGTGTCAAGATTTTGCGGCCGCAGAAGTCTCCTATGCGACCGTGATGGAAATTATGTGGTCCGCAAAACCATGCTCAACCCAAATTCAGAAGTGAAGAATGACGACCGCGATCAGAATTACGCGGCCGCTAAAGCAAGAGTGTGGCCGCGGTCAGAATTACGCGGCCGCGTAACCTCCGCAGGGGTATTTTTGTCCGAAAATTTCAGCTTGGTATAAATAGAACCTTTTATCATTTTTAGGTGAGGGGATGTTTTGTACGAGCACCTGATACAACTGACGTTTCTATTTTTGGAACCTTTGTATTAGATTCACTTCTTAACATTAGATTTTCCTTCCATAAATTAATATTATGGATTTTATCTTCATTTCATCTTTAATTTCTGTTATTTCCATGAATAGCTAAACCCATAACTAGGGTTGTGACCCAACCCTAGTGTGGGTATTTGATTTTAGGGCTTGAATGTGAATGGGTTAGTGATATTTAGCCTAGTTCTTGCTAGAACTCAAGAGTTAATGGTTGCAAACATTGATTCATGCCTTTATGACTTGGTCTCTACTTCAGAAAGAGGGACCAAGTCTAGAAAAACTAGGCTAACAAGGAATGGGGGTGAACTCAAGAAAATGATAGCCCCAAGTAAAGGGTTAAACCTAGAGATAGTATTACCCAACTTGAGCTAATATCACTTGATTTGCATGAATACCCATTTGGACTTGAGGAAGCCAAATTGGGCAAAATCACTCAAACTACCGAGAGGTAAAGAGTGAGTACCCGGGTGTGATAGCTATATTATAATCCCAACTAAATCAAGCTTGCCCTGGATTTTTCTACCCGTTAGATATCCACCTAGGTAGAAGTCACGATCCTAATCTCTTTAAACATTTGATAAACAACAACAAAAAAAATATTATTCTTAGTTTCAATTGTTGCAATCTTTAGAGTAAAGTTAGAAGTAAAAATCAAACCCAAATTTGTGGAAGTGTTATTAGATTCAAACCTCGCATCTAGCTTAGATATAAACCTAA
Organism: Nicotiana tomentosiformis; assembly: GCF_000390325.3. Taxonomy (NCBI): domain Eukaryota; kingdom Viridiplantae; phylum Streptophyta; class Magnoliopsida; order Solanales; family Solanaceae; genus Nicotiana; species Nicotiana tomentosiformis. Next base: position 25,584,702 of record NC_090813.1, read on the forward strand.
TCCCATATTCTAACTCCTTGTGGATTCGATCCCGACCTTTGTTGGGTTTATTATTGCATCGACCGCCTCGCTACTTAATTGTGGTGTGAGTTTGGGCACGATCAATTTTTGGCGCCGTTGCGTGGGAGTTAAACGGATTTAGCTATATATCTAGGTATTTATGTGTTTTGTCTTTCTTTCCTTCCTCGTCACTAATTTTGTTTCTGAATCGCTTTTAGGTACGAAATGGCCCTTAACAACGAGCTCCTCAGAAATTTACCATTGGGGGAGGAGGTAAATGATGATCAAGTGGATGAGGTTCATCCTGAGCCTCAAGAAAATAGGCGAGGCCGACCGCCTATTCCACCAAGAGCAGCGCACTGAGTGTTGCTGAATGAGGGCTATGCAAGTGCAATAGTTTCGCCCCGAGTTAGGGCGGGCAACTTCCAAATTACCAACGTGATGCTTGCACTGCTTGAGAAGCGAGATTTCTTCACCGGAGCTATATACCAAAATGCCTACAAGCATCTCAAGGGTTTCATCGATACTTGTTGGGGTAGCAAGCAAACAAATGTCACCGAGGATGCACTACGGTTAAGGCTGTTTCCCTTTTCTCTACAGGGAAAGGCTTTGGACTGGTTAGAGAGATTGCCCAATCATTCCATCCACACTTGGGATGAATTGGCCGAGAAGTTCATTGCCAAAATTCTCTCTCTGGGCATATGGATACACTAAGGGATGAAATTTTAGCTTTCAAACAAGAGCCCAATAAGCCATTGCACGAGATTTGGGAAAGATATCGCACCCTGGTCAAAGAATGCCCGAACAATGATATGACCGAAGCCATGATCCAACAAACCTTCTATAGGGGGATCAACACAACAAATCAGTGTGTGGTAAATCAACTCGTTGGGGGTAACTTCATGAACATGACTTATCCTGAAGCTTGTGAAATCTTTATATGAGATGGCAGACACCTCTTCGGCGTGGCAAAGTAGAGCCAATGTTTCTCAAGGTGACCCAAATGTTATTCACCTACACAAGGAGCTACATGATCATGGGCAAGCTATTGTGGAGTTGACAACCACCATGAACCAATTGGCCAAGGCTCAGCTTCAACAGGTTCAAGGGTCGAAATAGGTGAATGCTATGGAAGGGGTGAACATGATGGTGAACAAGCGATGACAACGAGGTAAACAAATGCAAAACCATCCGGAACAGTTTGAGCAAAGTAATAGTGGGTATAATCAAGATGATTCATATGATGAGCAAGATGAAGAGGTTCAATATGTCAACAATTATCAAGGTCAAAGAAGCAATGCTCCAAATCAACAACAGTGGAGATCACAAGGAAACCAAGGAAACTGGGGCAACCAAGGCCAAGGGAATTGGAATAGTGGCAACAATAAAAATCCTAACAATTGGGGGAACAACAATCAAAATTGGGGGAATCAAGGAAATAACCAAGACAATTGGGGTGGCAACAATAATAGTAATTGGGGAGGCAATGGAAACCAAGGGGGTTTGGAACAACAATAATCAAGGGAACCGGGGGTCAGGCTTTCAAAGGCCCCCGATGTATCAACAACTCAACAACCCGCCTCCACATCCATCACAAGGGCAAAGTTCTTCCAACAATGAGATGGGACGGATAGAAAGTATGTTAAAGCAAATAATGGAAAGAAACGCCGAATCTGATGCCCAAATATCCTCCCACAACACTTCTATCTGCAACTTGGAGGTCCAAATGGGTCAAATTTCCCAGGCCTTGAATACTCACCCTAAGGGGGCACTACCAAGTGATACGGTAGTAAACCCGAAGGGTGGAAACAATATGGGCCATGCTATGGCGGTGACTACAAGAAGTGGTAGAGGTGGAGTTTCTAGTACCTCAAATCCAAGAAATATCGTGAAGGATGATGTGGTTGTGCAAGAAGAAGATGAGCCAAGAAATAATGAGAATGTGAATGATGAAGAGAGGATAGACATTGATGAAAACGTGGAGGAGACACAAGATGATGTGAACCCATCTAGGGAATATATGATAGACATACCAGATCCAGTAGTGCCCAAAGCTAAGGATCCTTTGCCAAGGCCTCCTCCACCATATCCTCAAAGGCTCGCAAAGCAAAACAATGAGAACTAATTCAAGAAATTAATTGATTTTATGAAAAGTTTATCCATAAATGTGCCTTTGGTTGAAGCTCTAGAACAAATGCCGGGATATGCCAAGTTCATGAAAGACTTGGTAACAAAGAAGAGGTCAATGAACTGTGAGACGATCAAAATGACACATCAAGTGAGTGCCATTGTTCATTCCATGGCTCCAAAGCTAGAAGATCCCGGTGCCTTTACAATTCCATGCACTATTGGTAGTGCCGATTTCTCCAAAGCCTTGTGTGATTTGGGAGCGAGCATTAATTTGATGCCATATTCTATGTTCAAGACATTGGGGAATGGGAAACCAAGACCTACTTCCATGAGGTTGCAAATGACGGATCGGACAATGAAGAGGCCATTGGGGATAATTGATGATGTGCTAATTCGGGTCGACAAGTTCATACTTCCCATAGATTTTGTGATACTCGACTGTGAGGTTGACTATGAGGTGCCAATCATATTGGGGAGACCTTTCCTAGCTACAGGGAAGGCCTTAGTTGATGTGAAAGCTGGAGAGCTCACCTTCTGGGTAGGCGATGAAAAGGTTGTGTTCCATGTGTGCAAGTCAATGAGGCAGCCTAATAGCAACGAAGTATGTTCGTTTGTGGATCTTGTGACTGAGGTGATTGTTGATGACACAAGTGCTATGATTAATGTGGAAGACCCTTTGGAAGTTGTGTTGTTGAATTATGATGAGGATGAGAAGGAAGGCTTGGTAGAATGTGAAAATGCTTTGCAAGGAATGGAATCCTACACATATGGACCCCGAAAACTTTCCTTGGACCTTGAGAACCGGAAGACTCCACCAACAAAGCCATCAATCTAGGATCCACCCATATTGGAGTTGAAGCCTTTGCCTTCACACCTCAGGTATGAGTTCTTAGGCCCTTGTTCCACATTACCTGTTATTCTTTCTTCGTGCTTAACTAACGTGCAGGTAGATTCCACCCTTGCAGTGCTTCAAAGAAGGAAGAAGGTAATAGGTTGGACATTGGCGGATATTCGGGGTATAAGCCCCACCTTTTGTATGCACAAAATCATATTGGAGGAAGATGCCAAACCCTCCGTGGAACATCAAAGGAGGTTGAACGAGTCCATGCAAGAAGTAGTCAAGAAAGAGATCATCAAGTGGCTAGATGCAGGGGTTGTGTACCCCATTTCTGATGGTTCGTAGACTTCGCTGGTACAATGTGTCCCAAAGAAAGGAGGCATGACTGTGATCACAAATGATAGAAATAAATTGATCCCCACAAGAACTGTCACCGGTTGGAGGGTATGCATGGATTATAGGAAGCTGAACAAAGTGACCCGAAAAGACCATTTTCCATTGCCATTTCTTGACCAAATGTTGGATAGACTTGTCGGACGTGCGTATTATTGCTTTTTGGATGGGTATTCCGAAAATAACCAAATTCTCATTGCACCTGAAGACCAAGAGAAAACCACCTTCACTTGTCCGTATGGCACATTTGCGTTCTCAAGGATGCCGTTTGGTTTGTGTAATGCACCGACTACTTTTCAGCGGTGTATGATGGCAATATTTACGGATATGGTGGAGGACTTCCTCGAGGTGTTCATGGATGATTTCAGTGTTGTGGGGGATTCCTTGGAAGAATGCTTGGATAATCTTGATAAATTGTTGGCCCGATGTAAAGAGACCAACTTAGTGCTTAATTGGGAGAAGTGCCACTTTATGGTCGAGGAGGGCATTGTCCTCGGCCATAAAATCTCCAAGAATGGTATTGAAGTGGACAAAGATAAAATTGAAATGATATAAAAACTTCCTCCTACGACTTCTGTCAAGGGAGTGAGGATATTTCTTGGTCACGTGGGGATTTATCGTAGGTTCATCAAAGATTTCTCAAAAGTGGTGAACCCCTTGTGCAAGTTGTTGGAAAAATATGCCAAGTTTGTGTCCAATGATGATTGCATGAAAGCTTTTGAGCTACTCAAGTATAGGTTGATTACTACTCCCATCATTACCGCACCCAATTGGAGCTTACAATTTGAGCTCATGTGCGATGCTAGCGACGTTGCGGTAGAAGCGGTATTGGGAAAAAGAATCAACAAGATATTTCATCCGGTCTATTATGCAAGTAAAACAATGAACGACGCCTAAGTCAACTATACGGTGACTGAGAAAGAGCTACTAGCCATTTTCTTTGCCAAGGAAAAGTTCTGCCCGTACCTTATAGGTACCAAAGTGACTGTGCACACCGATCACGTATTACTTTGTTATTTGATAAGTAAAAAGGACTCTAAGGCTAGGTTGATGAGATGGGTTCTTCTTCTACAAGAGTTTGACCTTGAAATCATAGACCAAAAATGGAGTGAGAATCAAGTGGCGGACCACTTGTCCCACTTGGAAGAGGAGGGGAGACCCCACGATGGCCTCGAGATTAATGATTCATTTCCGGATGAATAACTCCTCTCCGTGTCTTTGACTGGGATACCTTGGTTTGCCGATGTGGCTAACTTTCTTGTGACCGACATTGTCCCGAATGAGCTCTCGTCTAACCAAAGGAAGAAGCTAAAACGAGACTGCTTGGATTATTATTGGGACGAGTCATATCTTATCAAAATTTGCAATGATGGTGTTATCCGGAGATGTGTTCCGGAAGAAAAGCAATTGAGTATTCTTGAAGCTTGCCACTCCTCGCCCTATGGTGGTCACCATGGTGGGGCGAGAACTGCTACAAAGGTCCTAAGTTGTGGATTCTATTAGCCTACCTTGTACAAAGATACTAGCAAGCTCGTTAGGCGTTATGTTGAGTGCTAAAGAGCCGGTGGAATTTCCAAGAAGAATAAAATGCCTCTCACCACCATCCTTGAGATTGATATTTTCGACGTGTGAGGTATCGACTTTATGGGACCATTTGTGAGTTCATGTGGGAACACTTATATTCTTGTTGCTGTGGATTATGTTTCCAAATGGGTTGAAGCTGTGGCTTTGCCCAACAATGAGGCACGAATTGTGGTGGCTTTCTTAAAGAAAAATATCTTCACAAGGTTCGGCACCCCAAGGGCTATCATTAGTGATGGGGGTTCTCATTTTTTCAACAAAGCCTTCGACACTTTACTTTCCAAGTATGGTGTCAATCATAAGGTATCAACCCCTTATCAGCCCCAGGCAAGTGGGTAGGTTGAAGTCTCTAACAGGGAGATCAAGAGCATTCTATCCAAGACTGTCAATGCGAACCAGACTGATTGGTTAAGGAAACTTGACGATGCTTTATTTGCCTACAGAACAGCTTATAAGCCTCCAATTGGTATGTCTCCATACCAGTTGGTATTTGGGAAAGCATGTCATCTTCCGGTTGAATTAGGGCACAAGGCCATGTGGGCGCTGAAGAAATTAAACCTTGAATGGGATGTAGCTGCAAATCTCCGGGTAGAGCAACTAAATGAACTTGATGAGTTTCGGTTCCATGCTTATTCCAGCTCGTCCTTGTATAAGGACAAGATGAAATACTTATATGATAAGTATATCCGGAAAAACGAATTCAAGAAAGGTGACTTGGTTCTTCTATTCAACTCTCGATTACGGATGTTTCCGGGAAAGCTCAAATCGAAGTGGAGTGGTCCTTTCGAAGTGGCACATGTGACTCCTTTTGGTGCTCTAGATTTGCAAAACAAAAATGGTGAGATATTTAGAGTCAATGGGAACCGAGTGAAGCACTACCTTGGCAAGATTGATGATAGCCACGTTGTGGCATTGATCCATTTCATATGATGATGGTGACATGTGTCGTGCCATGACGTTAAATCAGGCACTTCTTGGGAGGCAACCCATGTGTTTTTATTTTTTTTTTGATTTTCTTCTTCGATTAGACATTGTTTTGAACTAACTGTTTGAGAAGTGTATGTAGGAATTGGTTTTCTAGTGCAGGAAATTGACAAAAAAAATTTGGCTAAGTGGCAAACTTTCGCGGACAGCGCTCAAAATTTCACGGACCGCATGAGCACTTCGCGGCCGCATAATCATGTGCGCGGTCGCGTAGCTGAAATGGGCAAAATACAAACTCTCTAAAGTTGGCCTGTCAAAATTCCTTCAGAGTTCGTGGCCGCGTTCAAATTTTCGCTGTTCGCACAAATTGTGCGGTCACGACCAGCTTTTTGTGGACCGCGCCCGTGCATCTGAGGCAGATCTACAGAAAGGTAAAGAGTGCGGACTGCGACAAAATTTTGCGGCCGCACTCAGGTAAGGCAGTGGGGTCACTGGGTTTTGAGAATAAATAGGCGCTCTTGAAACTATTCACACTTTACGTACCCTAACCTCTCAAACTCATCTAGAGCACTGTGCATCCCTACTTGGTTTCAAATTCATCCTATTCTTATCAATTGTCGATTCCCTACCACATTTTACATCTGGTATGTTCATTTCAATAATTTGATTTTATCTTTTTCTTTTCTTTTCTATTTGTTTTAAGTTTTCTTTTTAGATAGGGTTAGAATCATGCCAAAATGTCAAATTAATGCTAAATATTTGATTACAACATATGGTTATTGTTTGTATGCATAATATGGGTTGGGGTTAGTAACTTTGCATGCTTAACTTGCTACAATTCTTGGGTAATTAGTGAAAACCTTAGTTTTAAGTGTTCATCAGTGCCGATTTATTTTGAATTTTGCGTCCACAGTCATAATTTCACGGACCGCGATAGGTTATGCAACCGCATCTAAAAGTATGTGGTCCGCGATACCCTAGCTTCAAGGCACTGATGATTGTTTAGAATTCACAGTCGCGTCACTTTGGTGCGGTCCGCAATTGGTCTTTCGCGGCCACACCCAATTTCTCATGGCCCACGCGTTTGAACTTCAGAGACTCTATCATTTGCCTTCGTGGCCGCGTTCATTTTTATATGATCTGCGATTGGTCTTTCGCGGACACACTTATTTTTGTGCGGTCCGCGATTGATCAAGTTCAGAGAGCCAATAGTCTGAGCCTGGCCTCTTCGCGACCGCGTTCACTTTTATGCGGTCCGCAATGGGTATTTCGCAGTCGCACTCATTTTTGTGCGGTCCGCGATGCCCTATTCTGAGAAGCATTATTTTTCATTACATCTGTACTGCTTTAACATATGATTGAACCCTAATTCTAACTGTCTTTCACTACGTGTGTGTTGCAGAAAATGGTGCATTCTCGTGGGAGAGGAGACACTTCAAAGGGGAGGGAAGAATCCTACCGAGGCCGGGGTAAAGGAAAGCAAACCTTACCCTTAGCAGCAAAAAGGGTAGTAGGCAAAAATACTACCCTCATTAGACCTCCTGCCGACTCCTCGGATACAAGTGAATACCTCCTATCCCCGGAGACTTCCGAGGGGGAATCAGAACAACAATAATAACCGGAGGCTCAATCAAAACCAATTCGATTGGTCAACAAACCTACCTTATCTTTTGGGAGGTAGTGAGGCATCAGAGCCACCTTCCACACTTGCTACAACACCTGCCTCAACAACTGCCCCAATAAATATTGATGCTGATGACGAGTTCCCGGATGACGGGAGAGGGGGTGATACTAACGTAGGAGGTTTGGCCAGGTCAAGGAAGCCCGAGGTATGGGCGGATCGATTCGTGAGTGAGAAGTCCTGTGCAAAATTCCGATAATGGTGGCCCCAAAGGTCGCTCACACTTGAGCGACAGTTATAACAAGAGACCTTCTTCCCCAAAATCCAAATGTCCTAAAACAATTTGAGAAGAGAAAAGGGTGGAAGTACTTCACCAGTAAAGTGGTGAATGAAAATGAGTACCTTGTCAAGGAGTTCTACGCGAATGTTGCCCACATCAAAAAGGATACCATTGTGACAAAGGTCCGGAACTTGAAGATCCGGTTTGATGGCCACACTTTAAACTCATATGCCGGATTTGAGGATGTAGAGGCAGTGCAGTACTTGGAGAAGCTAGTCTTGGATGAAGCAGCTCGTCCATGGCTAGCGGAGGTATTAGCTATTCCAGGGACAATACCGGCATGGCTCATAGCTTGAGTCCTAATAGACAGAAACACCCTTAGCTTTGAAGCCAAAGGGTGGTCCACATTTGTGTGCAGCCAGCTTGACCCTTGCCAGCATGATAATGTCATCCCACTCACCCGGGCAATCTTGATAGCGTCCATCATGGCGGGGTATCCAATTAATGTGGGAAACCTGATGTCCTATCATATCTCCAAGGCGGTTAACAAAGAAGAAAGATCTTATTCTTACCCCCAACTTCCTCACTGAGTATATCAAAGACCAAGGGGTAGAAAAGAGGCATTTTGATACGAAGATGAGGCCTAAAAAGCCTTTCTACTGGTATAGACTCCAAGGAGCGGACAACCCTAAAGCCAAGGGTAAATCCATTACCTCCACTGGCCAGTCTGAAGAGCCAAGGGCAGTGGCCACCGTGTTCGAGCCTGCCATAACAGAAGGTTCTTCAGCTGCCATGCTTCCTCCTTCCTCCGGGCTATCCATCACAGTGCCATTATCTATGCCTTCATCTTCCACCTACCCTCAGACTGCACTGCGGGTTTCACAGACACTATCCAACCTCAACAACTGGATGCAGGCAGTTACCACAAAGCTGACTGTGCTATCCAGTACAGTAGCAGCACAGTCAGCCCTAGCACAGCTTTAGGTACCTCCATCAGTAGAGGATTCATTGAATGAGCTTCTGGGCAACCAGAAGAAGCTCATGGACAACCAGAAGAAGATCCTGGAGACTTTGGATGCACATGGTAAGGTTATCAAGGATCTGGGCAAGTAGGTAAAGAAGATGAGGAAGACGCATGCCTCAAAGGAGTCAGTGGAGATGCTGAAAAAGGAGTTAGAGAAGATTGCCATTGCTGGATATATCCCACTAGACCTGCTCATGGAGGAGACATCCCTAGCAGTACAGGTAGCAGAGCATGAGGCATCAGATTCAGCAGCTGGCCAGACTGAGGAGCTGGTTACCACGACACATACTGTTGCGGAGCTAATTCAGATGCTCAGCAACCCCGTAGTCCCCCAGTCATAGGATGTGGAGATCCAGATAGAGGATACAGAGGGTGCTGAGGACCCGATGTAGACAGAGAATACATAGGGAGTTTTCTCTACTCTCTACCCCTTTTTTCTGTTCTTATTTATTATGAGTATTGAGGACAATGTTATTTTCTTCTTTGGGGGTGGTCCATTTTGATTTGATTTGTGATGACATTTGGTATGTAATAACTATGATACTAGTTTTCTTTCTTTATTTACCGTTATTTTCACTTTTGATATGTATATAATTTTACCATTCGATGTATATATTTGTTTACTCCATTTTGTACATATTCAGTTTACTTTCCATAATTTACTTAATAACTTCTTTCGTTATTTTTCCTTAATAGCTTAGATTCTTATTTCCTCTAGTAGCTTTTTTTTACATTTTGTGCGAACAATAAACCTTTGGTTTTCTTAATGCCATGGTTCTTTCCTAAGGTGGATGTTGTGTGAACCGGGTGGCTCTTCCCAACGATGGATGGCATGACAACCTTCTTAAGGGACCGAGTCTGTTTCTTTTTGTTTTGTTGTGTATATAGTAGTAATGAATAAAAGTGTCTTAAGAAGGTTTCACTCGGTACTAACACACTTACCTTCGACCTTATGGTTAGAAACAAGTTGATTGGAAAAGAATAGCTCTAGTTGTGACCTTTAACTCTTGTGTTGACTAAAACAATCATCGAGTGGTTTATTTGAGCCAATTGTGATTTTTAATCTTAGCTGGGGTTGTTGTGGGCCCTGGACTCTGTTCTTTTTAACAGTCCAGCAGTTTGAGAGGTGAGGTATTGAATTGCAAGTTCAAGTTTCGTGCCAATAAGTCTAGATTGCCATGAATGTTTGTTTGGGCGAAATTCTAAGTGTAGCTCGACTTGAGAAATGATTGTAGGCTCCTCTTGATCCAATTTGAAACTTGAAAGCTTCTGTAGACTACCAATGTGATATCCCTAGTCAAACCCTTTGAGCCGAAGCCCTTTTTCATTCAATAGCCATGTTACAAGCCTTTATCCATTTTATAATAACCCTCTCTTGGCACCCGATGTTTCCCTAGCATTATTGATACAATTGGAAAAGCATAAGTATGGAGGAAAGATGAGGAATGTGAAAGTAATAAAAGGTACAAAGAAAAGAAAAGGAAGAAAGGCCAAAAAGAAACATGTCAAAAATAAAGTAGAAAGTTGAAGGGATTCAAAAGCAATGATGAAAGGCATGGAGTGGTTAGAAAAGGAGAAAAATGGTTGTCATGAGCAAGAAAGAGTGACATTACGTCTCTCTAGTTCCCCTAAGGAAGAAGAAAATGACTCAAAGAGTCAAGAAAGTATGAACCAAAAAGAATAAATGGGGTGCTTAAGGAAAGATGAAACCATCATATGCCGATAAGTCCTACCTTGATCCAAAAGCCTTCATTACATTCCCGCAAAAGCCCTGTATGATTTCAAGTTGAGTGAGATTACATTAGTGGTGATTTACATAAGGGGCAAGCTTATGGTACTTGGAGCCGGACTCGTGACATTCTTTTGAGAGAGATGAGGCGCACTTCTTCACAATCCTTATTTTGAGTGATACATTCTAAAGTGAGATTTTCTCATGGAGAGTAGAGGAAGAGGAGTTTTGGTTCCACAATGACCTGCGTGATAGAACGAGCTCCCTTGGTGACTTAAGTCAACTCTTGATGCTCTAGTGTCACATTAGAACTGTGGTACTCAAAAGGTCAAAACATGGTGATGTTGATAATTCATTTGTGTTGAGGGTAATAGTTAGTCCCAATTGATGCATGATTGATTCACCTTAGGCCAGCTGAAATATCTTTTTTTCTAGTGGAGGTGGGAACTACCTTATTTGCTTGAGGACAAGCAAAAGCTTAAGTTTGGGGGAGTTGATAAGTAGGGATTTTAAGCTATTAGTTGCTCTCTTTTACTTGTGTTTTAGACCAAAAATACTTGAAGGTATTCCCGGAAACTAATGAAATATGCTTGCTTGCAGGGATTGTTCAAAATGAGCCAAAGGAGTCATAATCAACCCATAAAGGAGTCAAAACTTGAACAAAAACCAAGACTGGGCCAAAAGAGGTGAAACGCGGACTGCACAAATATTGTGCGGCCGCGAAAGCTACAACGCGGTCGCGAACACTATTTCGAGGTCCGCGAAAGGAAGATTCAGAGAGATGGATTTTTGGGCTAACACATGAACGCGGACCGCATCAGAAAGGTGCGTCCGCGAAAGTACCTGCGCGGCCGCGATTGGAATTACACGGACCGCGATTGCTGAGGTTCAGAGAGTTTACATTTTAAGCAAAAAACAAGAAGTGCGGTCCACGTCAAGATTATGCGGCCGCGAAAGTCTCCTACACGACCGCGATAGAAATTACGCGGTCGCGAAACTATGCTCAACCCAAATCTAAAAGTGAAGAACACGGACCGCGATCAGAATTACGCGGCCGCTAAATCAAGAGTGCGGCCGCGTAACCTCCGCAGGGGTATTTTTGTCCGAAAATTTCAGCTTGGTATAAATAGAACTTTTTTTATTCATTTTTAGGTGAGGGGATGTTTTGTACGAGCACCTGATACAGCTGACGTTTCTATTTTTGGAACTTTTGTATTAGATTCACTTCTTAACATTAGATTTTCCTTCCATAAATTAATATTATGGATTTTATCTTCATTTCATCTTTAATTTCTGTTATTTCCATAAGTAGCTAAACCCATAGCTAGGGTTGTGACCCAACCCTAGTGTGGGTATTTGATTTTAGGGCTTGAATAAGAATGGGTTAGTGATATTTAGCCTAGTTCTTACTAGAACTCAAGAGTTAATAGTTGCAAACATTGATTCATGCCTTTATGACTTGGTCTCTACTTGAAAAAGAGGGACCAAGTCTAGGAAAACTAGGCTAACAAGGAATTAGGGTGAACTCAAGAAATTGATAGCCCCAAGTAAAGGGTTAAATCTAGAGATAGTATTACCCAACTTGAGCTATATCACTTGATTTGCATGAATACCCATTTGGACTTGAGGAAGCCAAATTGGGCAAAATCACTCAAACTACCGAGAGGTATAGAGTGAGTACCTAGGTATGATAGCTATATTACAATCCCAACTAAATCAAGCTTGCCCTGGATTTTGCTACCCGTTAGATATCCACCTAGGTAGAAGTCACTATCCTAGTCTTTTTAAACATTTGAAAAACAACAACAAAAAAATATTATTCTTAGTTTCAATTGTTGCAATCTTTAGATTAAAGTTAGAAGTAGAAATCAAACCCAAATATGTGGAAGTGTAATTAGATTCAAACCCCGCATCTAGCTTAGATATAAATCTAATCCCATATTATAACTCCTTGTGGATTCGATCCCGATCTTTGTTGGGTTTATTATTGCATCTACTGCCTCGCTACTAAACTATGGTGTGAGTTTGGGCGCGATCAGTGCCAGGGTGTTCTCTAAGATCGACTTGCGTTCAGGCTATCATCAGTTGAAGATTCGGGAGCCAAATATACCGAAGACTACTTTCAGGACTCGGTACGATCATTACGAGTTCCTTGTGATGTCTTTTAGGCTGACCAATGCCCCAACTGCATTTATGTACTTAATGAATAGTGTATTTCAGCCCTATCTTGATTCTTTCATCATTGTATTTATTGACGACATTCTGGTATATTCCCGGAGTCGGGAAGATCATGAACAGCACCTGAGGACTGTGCTTCAGATTTTGAGAGAAAGGAAGTTATATGCAAAATTTTCAAAGTGTGAATTTCGGCTTAATTCAGTGGGATTTTTGGGTCATTTAGTTTCGTGCGAGGGAATCAAGGTAGATCTGAAGAAGATTGAAGCAGTGCAGAGTTGGTCCAGATCGTCCTCGGTTACGGAAATCCGGAGTTTCCTTGGTTTAGCAGGGTATTATCGCCAATTTGTAAAGGATTTCTCTTCTATTGCTGCATCTATGACCAAATTGACCCAAAAGGGTGCTCCGTTCAGGTGGAACGAGGAATGTGAGGAGAGCTTCCAAAAGCTCAAGACAACTTTGACTATAACCCCAGTATTGGTATTACCTATAGGTTCAGGGTCTTATATTGTGTATTGTGACGCGTCGCGTATAGGTCTCGGAGCAGTGTTAATGCAAGACGGTAGGGTGATTGCCTAAGCGTCCAGACAGTTAAAGGTGCATGAGAAGAAGTATCATGTACATGACCTTGAGTTAGCAGCTATTGTTCATGCCTTGAAGATTTGGCGGCATTATTTATACGGTGTCCATTGTGAGGTCTACACCGATCACCGGAGTCTACAGCATCTGTTTAAACATAAGGATGGTTGGAATTGCTCAAGGATGATGATATCACCATTCTCTATCATCCTGGGAAGGCTAATGTAGTGGTCGATGCCTTGAATCATAAGGCGGAGAGTTTGGGCAGCTTAGCATATTTACTGGTAGCAGAGAGGCTTTTAGCCTTGGATGTTCAGGCCTTGGCCAATCAGTTTGTTAGACTGGATATTTCTGAACCGAGCCGAGTTTTGGCTTGTGTGGTTTATCAGTCTTCTCTTTATGATCGTATCAGGGAATGTCAGTATGATGAACCCTATCTCCTTGTCCTTATGGACACAGTTCAACACGGTGATGCCAAGGAAGTTGCAATTGGAGATGACGATGTATTATGGATGCAGGGAAGGCTATGTGTACCCAATGTATATGGCTTCGGTGAGTTGATTCTCCAGGAGGCTCACAGTTTGCGGTACTCCATTCATCTGGGTGCTACAAAGATGTATCAGGACTTGAGATAGGACCATTAGTAGAGGCGGATGTCAACAGGTGAAATATGAGCATCAACGACTGGGTGGATTGCTTCAGAAGTTAGAGATTCCAGAATGGAAATGGGAGATGATCACTATGGATTTCGTTGTTAGGCTCCCAGGGACTCAGAGGAAGTTTGATACAGCTTGTGTAATTGTGGATAGATTGACCAAGTCAGCTCATTTCATTCCTGTGATGACTACCTACTCTTCCGAGCAGTTGGCTCGAATCTATATTCGTGAGATTGTTAGACTTCACGGTGTACCGGTATCTATCATCTCTGACCGAGTTATGCAGTTTACATCACAGTTCTGGAGGGCAGTACAATGTGAGTTGAGTACTCGGGTAGAGTTGAGTACAACATTTCACCCTCAGACAGACGGGCAGTACGAATGCACTATTTAGATACTGGAGGATATGTTTTGTGCGTGTGTGATAGATTTTGGGGGTGCTTGGGATCAATTCTTACCACCTGCGGAGTTTTCTTACAATAACAGTTACTAGTCAAGCATTCAGATGGCTCTGTATGAGGCCTTGTATGGTAGGCGGTGTCGGTCTCCAGTGGGTTGGTTGAACCAGGCGAGGCTAGACTATTGGGTATAGATTTGGTTCCGGATGCCTTGGAAAAGGTTAAATTGATTCAGGATCGACTTCGTACAGCCCAATCTAGACATAAGAGTTATGCATATCGGAAGGTTTGTGATGTTGCATTCATGGTTGGTGAGCGGGTTTTGCTCCGGGTTTCGCGTATGAAGGGTGTGATAAGGTTCGGAAAGAAGGGCAAGTTGAGCCCTAGGTATATTGGGCCTTTTGAGATTCTTGAGAGAGTTGGAGAGGTGGATTACAGACTTGCACTACCACCTAGTCTCTCTGCAGTTCATCCAGTATTCCATGTTTCTATGCTTCAGAAATATCACGGCGATCCGTCTCATGTGTTAGACTTCAGTTCGGTTCAGTTGGACAAGGATCTATCTTATGTTGAGGAATCAGTGGCTATTTTAGATAGGCAGGTTCGAAAGCTGAGGTCAAAGAACATTGCTTCCGTGAAGGTTCAGTGGAGGGCACATCCGATCAAGGAGGCGACTTGGGAGACCGAGCATGATATGCGCAGCTGTTATCCATACTTATTCACCACTCGAGGTATAATTCTGACTCCGTTCGAGGACGAACGTTTGTTTTAGAGGTGGAGAATGTAATGACCCAAAATGTTATCTTTAAATTAATAATTAATTTTGTGTTCTAAGACCTCGAAAAGCACTATTTATCATTCCTCAACTTGCGTGCGTAGCCCGTAAAATTTTCCGGAAAGTCTTTATGTGAAAAATAGATTAAAATGTGAATTAGAGCTTTAAAACTCAATTGAATTGACTTTGGTCAACATTTTAAGAAAACAGACTTGGTTCAAAATTTTGACAGTTCTAGTAGGTCTGTATCGTGATTTGGGACTTGGGCGTATTCCCGGAATCTAATTCCGAGGTCCCTAGCCCGAGATATGGAATTTTGATGAAAAATTAAAAGTTTTAAAAGCTTAAGTTCAAATAGTGACCGGATGCCGAATTATGTGCAAACGACCCCGGAATAGAATTTTTATGATTTTCAACAGCTCTGTATGGTGATTTTGGACTTAGGAGCGTGATCGAAATTTTATTTGGAAGTCTGTAGTGAAATTAGGCTTGAAATGGCTAAAATAGGAATTTAAGTTTGGAAGTTTGACCGGGGAGTTGACTTTTTGATATCGGGGTCAAAATCTAGTTCCAAAAATTTGTATAGCTTTGTTATGTCATTTATGACTTGTGTGCAAAATTTGAGGTCAATCGGACTTGATTTGATAGGTTTCGACATCGAATGTAGAAGTTGGAAATTCTTAAGTTTCATTAAGCTTGAATTGGGGTGTGATTTATGATTTTAGCATTGTTTGATGTGATTTGAGGTTTCAAATAAGTTCGTATGATGTTTTAGGACTTGTTGGTGTATTTAGTTGAGGTCCCCGAGGGCCTCGGGTGAGTTTCAGATGGTTAACAAATCAAGAATTGAAGCTGGCAGACTGTTGAAGTGAGTTTGCTGGTTTTTGGCTGATCTGGTTTTTTCCTTTATCTGTCAAAATCGAGGTCCATGATCGAGGTCCATGATCGAAGGCAGCCTGGACAGATCTGTAAGTTATAAAACATGGGACTTCGCCCCATTTGCCATTTTTGACGAATTGGAGCTTGAGCAGAGGTGATTTTGATAGATTTTCAAGGAAAAACATTGGGGTAAGTGATTCTAACTCAGATTTGGTCAATATACACGAATATACCATTGTTTTCACCATTTAATTAGTGCTTTGAGATTGAAATTTTGAGAAACTTTTAGAAATCTCATAGAAACAAATTTTTGAGATTTCGATGTCGATTCGGAGTCAGATTTGAGTGAAACTGGTATGGTTGGACTCGTAATTGAATGGGTTGTCAGCTTTTGTGAATTTTGTCGGATTCCGAGACGTGGACCTATGGGCGATGTTTGAGCTAATTTCGGATTTTATTGAAAAATATAGTATTTTCTTATGAAATTGATTCCTATAATTTTTGTTGACTGTATCGAATTAATTATGACTAGATTCGAGTCGATTGGAGTCGGAAAATCGAGGAAAAAGCATACTACTTGGTTAAATTGGAGCAAGTCGAAGTAAGTGACTTATCTTACCTTGTGTGGGGAAAATCTCCCCTAGGATTGGTATTGATGTGATAATTGTATGTGTTGAAATACATGTACACGAGGCGACGAGTGTGTACACAGGCTAAATGTGAAAGATTATGTTTTTAAATTGTGTAGATCACTGTTGCGCATTAATTAAATTATTTTTATCTTGTTATATTCTTCATCATTGATTTAATGTTTATATTTTAAATTGCTTGACCTTTTCCTGCTAATTGTTTTACATGTTTAGTTGAAACTTGGTTTCTTTTATTCTGTATATTATTTGAAGGTTGATTTTCTTTAAATTAAATATTATTAACATGAAGTTTTTGACATTTTAAATTTGGTACTGAAGCAACGTCTTAAAGATTTTGAAATATTATTTTGTTGAGTTATTTATTCCCGAATATTTTGTGAGATTTTTTGTACTTATTGTGATGGAGTCGTGAGCTCTTTATTGTGGAAAATTATTATTGTTGATTTATTTTGGCATGAGTTGTGAGCTCTTTATTACGAAAAAATATTGTTATTGATTTATTTTGGCGAATTAAAATATTTGGGCACTTGAGGTGCAAATTTTGATATATTGTGATATTGATACACATGTGGTGATATAAGATTTTGGGTGTTGAAATGCATGCGCTGAGATAAGGGAGGCTTGATACGCGTGGCTAGTAGGGGAAACTACTAGAAGTCATGTGGTGTGATAAGATGGCTAAAACGCGGGATGCTATTTCGGAAAAAATATTTTCTTTAAAATAAATTGTGAAGGCTCCCGCGATGAGATAAAAAAATGAGATATTGTGAATTTATTTATGATTTGGGACTACGAGGAGGTACCTCGGGAGTGCCCTTATTGATATTGATTTATGGCCGTAGTTGCCTTTGATTTTTGTTGTAATTTTTCTTAAAGTTGAAAAGAAATTTTGTGTTGTTCCACGAGGTATTAATTGCCATTATTTGTGTAATTAAATGGTGACATACTACTTGACTCATTTTCATTGTCATTTTATCTTATTATAATGTTAAACATTTTACCATGCCATTACTTATTTTTCAGTAGGGCCTGACCTGACCTCGTCACTACTTTACCGAGGTTAGGCTTGGCACTTACTGGGTACTGCAGTGGTGTACTCATACTATGCTTCTGCACATCTTTTTATACAGATCCAGGTACTCCTTACTGGCCCCGACTTCGGTGAGTTACCTGTGCACGGAGACTTCGAGGTATATCTGCCAGCGTCCGCAGACTCCGGAGTTCCCTTCTATCATTATTATGTTGCTTCCTTATTTTTCTTTAGACCTTGATATATAAAGACATTGAGGATAAAATTCTTAGAAGATTGTGACTTATTTCTACCAGGTTTTGGGAGTTGTAATTATGTAAAGTTTCAGATTTCTATTTTTATTCTGTATTGATAGGCTTACCTAGTCTTAGAAACTATGTTCCATCACGACATCCTACGGAGGGAATTTGGGGTCGTGACAGAAACGCTCCCGGGTCATCCAAAACTTGCTCCGGACATAAGCCCAAGTCCAAAATTATCATACGAATCGGTTGGAACCTTCAAAAAATTCTGATTCCGAGATCGTTTACTCAAAAGTCAACTTAAAGCTTCCAAATTTAGAATTTTCTTTCCAAACCAACTCTGAACCTCCCGGAATTAAATTTCGACCATACGTGCAAGTCATAACACCTGAAATAAAGATACTCAAGACCTCAAATCGCTGAATGACATGCCAGGGCTCAAAACGACCGGCCAGGTCGTTACATTCTCTCCCACTTAAATATATGTTCGTCCTCGAACGTGCTAAGGATTGTTCCGGAGTTGTCCAAAATCACTATTTAATACCTCGTGCACCTACCCGTTCCACCACGACTCAGTTGAGCACATTAGCTCGAGCCAGATTGAAGATCCTTCACGCTAACTTAGCTAACAAGCTTAAGAACCAAATTCCAACATTTAGAATTCTCCATGATACCAGATTCTAATACACGAACATTGTACCAATCACCACGCACTGTACCAAAACATGATTATGCACTTGTGCTAAAATCACCTCATGCACCACATAAGTCGGTGGCCCAAAATAACATCCTCCTACCCCAACATTTTTAAATTTCACGAATCTGTAGTCCATAATACACCCCATAACACATATAAGCCCTTCTCTAATACTCATGATACTGTCGCGACAAAAGCGATGCGTAGAAACTCATAAACACTTGCAGAGTTATCAAATCATGGAGTTTCTCCTCCTGACAAGGACCATTACCTCATTTTGAACTGAATAGTGATATTTATTCATTAATATACTTATATAAATCCGATTGCACTGATTTCAGGTCCAATAGTCTCGTCTCACCCAGTATAAGCTACACAAGCAATAAGTCACCTTAAATACTGGCCAAGATCTCGTATGACGCTAATAATGCTCCAGTAGACTACAAACTCGAATGTGATACATAAGGAAAAATGAACTCTGGAAAGAACTATTCAACCCGCGTAACAATTTAACAACTGAAAAGATGTCATGAATCTTTCTCAGGAAATGTGGACAAAACACACAGGAATAGATATAGGGAACTGTGCTCAACATCACGCTATTTCGGCATGCAACCCAATTCACATATGATACAGTTGCGGCGTGCAACCCGATCCATGCTTAATGATCTAAGGAAAACACACATCAAACCATAATGCTTTTACTCACTAATGTACGAATATCAACCATAAGCACGCCAAGTGCATAATGCAAATCTTGGGGAGACGGGTAGTGTCATACGCTATAAATCTTAAGCACAACTACGGTGCGATATATGATCTGCATCTCGAGGGCCATCTTGCTCACATACTACCACCGCTGTGTGGGACCTCAATACATTGTACCGATAGTCAAGCTGTCTCACAGCCCACACGACACTATAAAGTATCTCATAAAAATAGCTGGCGATGAAATTAACATTCCATGCCCGAATATTCTTCCATAAGGAATGCTATGCCGAATGAACACACCCAGGCTGGTGTAGAGTACACCTCCACATTTGGACCCATCAACGGACCTCAAACTGATTCTGATCATACCACGCTTGGGTAAATAATCCCTCAAGGATCCATAATGACCCCTTTCCTATGACACGCAAGAACAACCATCGAATTCGAAACAAACTTTCAAAATTCTCAACCAACTGAATAGAGAGCCCTTCAGGCATAATTTCTCAAATTAGCGATAGTACCACAATCTTCATACTTGGTTTTAATCTTTCAGGTGACTATGTGTCACACTTACACCATCTTTCCGTGGGATATGCTCCCACGACCTTCCGCACCAGATAACAAGTCTGTACATCCATACCACCGGCCATACTAATGTTGTAAAGCGAATCAAGGATTCGCAAATCAATACACAAAGCCTCTTACACATAACACCGATCTCAGGTGATGCTGAAGACAATACCAGCTTGCTTTAAACCCCTAAATCCTTTTCTGCTCGTCCGAGCTTGTGACGTTCTCATCAACACCAACTGCAACCGTGACCCTCAACTTCCAATTTCCATACCACTCACCGCACTTATCATGTCGCTACGCAATAATACACGTATTCACCATAACCCTTGAACTACTAGTAGAATCAAACACTTCACTGGCTAGAAATCTTCCACTTAGCATCATTTCAGAAGGGCCAATGCAACACGCCACTGAATTTCCCTAAATAGTAGAAAAAGGCACAACCTCAAACCGTGATCTCAACCGTCATAACTCTTTCAGAATCCATTTACACAACAAAGCCATTTGAATCAACTACCTCCAAATAAATCAAATTACGGCAGCCGTCAAGCCTCGCACGTACCGCCACAACCACCTGTATAACTTAACATACTGAAGGAACTGATCATCGCCACCATCATGCCAATTTAACCATTGTTAGCCGACCCGTCTTTTCCCAATCTATTCTTAACTTGACCTAGAAATAATAATAGCTCCATTCATTACATCATGAACCCAAATCCGCACTCATCCCGAGTGACCTTATTTCACGAGACCACGCTGTCCCAAAACCCATGAACCATCTCATAACCTCCTGGTGCGCACCTTTACATCTTCAACTGGTACACCCATTATGATATTTCCTTTATAAATCCGAAGATATTTTATTCCATTTCTTCAATGCTACACCACAACTCGAAGATAACGCAGAATAGTCCAAGCCCCTTTCATAATCCGCTGCAAAAGCTCGATACTTAACCATACTACGGGCTCGAAATCTTTAGGCATCGCACTTTAAATTTTTGAATCCACTAAGACCGTTATTGAGAGTCACTTACTCTGACTTGTTCCCAAACTTTATCAACTCCAAGGCCCTGTTAGCACATGTACACTTTCTCAAGGAAACACCCAGTTGTCTCACTTTCCCTGTACATTACATCTACACAAAGCATAAACTCTAAGTCTTCCCAAAGCCTGGACGTGAATCGATAAGGCCAAATATGGCACACATTCCCCAAATCATTTTTCTCAAATTACCACCGACGTTTTCTTTCCTTAGTCGTAATGACCCACCAATGCACCGATAACCAGAAATCGCACAAGTTGACAACTACGCAATCTAATCATAGACGGTGGGGCTCTCCCACTTAGCTTGAAGCTACAATTACATAACTCTGGAACCCACAAGGATTATTTCTTCATCGTTGACATGATCCTGCACACGCAACTCGCCAAATTTCTCAAAATCTTTCTATTAAACCTTTCATAAACTCTTTGAATTATTAGCCACATTTACATATCCGATCGCTTACTGGATAGCCAGTAGAATTCTTTGTAAAATCTTTGTCAACACCACGCAACCACTAACTTGCTCACAGGAGATATCCCACATGTGGAAATTCCATGTCGACATCCTCCAACGATGCTGCACCGAGTACTATTACCACGAAACTAATAAACCATCCTGAGCCCGTCCTCGTCCCCTAGCTGTACAAGTCCGTTCACTCTCCATTGACCTTCCAAAATTGCGACAGTACATTCCAACCTGAAGTCATGTTGCATTCCTCTTCATATCAAGCAAACTCCTTCCCGTCGTATCCAACCTCCCTCTGTATAGCAGCCAACATTCTAAATTAAGCTCGTAGAACTAGTCAATGTCCACCATGAATCCCAAATCGCCCTAATCTTTCCTCAAGGCGTGTAACCATCCTACCACAGAACCCATATGCTACTCTGCCACTTTGGTCAAACCCTCTCCTTTAAGCAACTACTCGACTTCTGTTTCTCACACTTGGCCTTCTAGGAACTTAACCACCACAAGACAACTCCCACATGTCCTTCCTCATCCTCCGCTGCCCAGATGTTTCCTTAAATCAAGATCTGTCTCTGTAGCACTTGAACCAATAGACCGCCACCATCTTTAAACCTCTCTGAATATCATCCTTCTCGAGCCACCAACACTAGGAACACCGATTCGATCCTGAACCACTACACACCGCGATCTCTGACAACTGCTTCCCAGCACCATTTCACAATACCCTGCCCGAAAGGCGAATTGAAGAAAACCATAACACCGACGAACTTAACACATTCAATCACGGACGACGTCACCACATCACAGATGAAAATTTCCACTACGCTCGAAAATACTAAGTCTCGTTACTTCATCAATTCAAACCTGAACATTCTTAGTCTGATTGCCTTTCCTCCGCTGGAAATAAAATACTAAATCTCTGAATCATGCACTGTGTAAGACCTACTTACAAGTCATTCATTGCCTCGATGCATAGACAAGCATCCTACCATTTTACGAACATTATGCGATAGCAATGATAGAAACGCACGAATCGTTATAACAACCAATGCCAAATCTCAAAACCTTAGGTAATACTGATACTAAGATGAAACAACAGAACGGCCTTCCGCAAAGCGGTGACAATAGCTCGATCAATTACGCAGGGAGAAACATCCTGCACCACATCTGTAGTACCATTAAACTTCCTCGATTCCCAATTTATAACAAGCGTTTCATGTCGCATAAGATGGAATAAGAAGGAAACGAAGGCACAATCCTCAAAGGAATCAAATTGTACGATGAGGAATCAGGAAGGGAAATGCTCCTAACAGTCTTGTAGCCTCTCGAAGATAAGTACAGACGTCTCCGTACTAATCCGCAAAACTCTACTAGACTTGCTCATGACTCGTGAGACCTAAGTAAACCTAGTACTCTGATACCATATTGTCACGACCCAAAAACCATTAAGGTCGTGATAGCGCCGGACACCACTGTCAGGCAAGCCAACAATGAATACTAAATTTGGTTCTTATTTTTAATATTTTTGAAATCATATTTTCCTTCAAATTAAATAGTAAAGGATGAAATTTTCAGAGAAAATAATAATATTTTTATAAATTTCAATACTAAACACCCATAATAAATCTCAAAACCCGGTGTCACAAGTGCATGAGCATTAACTAGGATTATAAAATAAAATACAGCAACTGTCTGGAATACAAATTAGATAGGGAAAAGATAAATAGCTCTGAAGGAGACTTTGTTGGCTGCGGATCGAAATATAGCATGCAGCTCACCTAAGTCTCCGCATTAACTGCACCTCTGCGCCTAGAAGGCCGCGAGACATATATGTACCTGCACAAAAAATATGCAGCAAGGGTAGTATGAGTACGTGAACAACGTGTACACAGTAAGTATCAAGTCTAATATCGAAAAAGTAGTGACGAGAGGTCGACTTTGACACTCACTATGGTCAATAATATAATCATGGAAATATCTAAATAAACATGATTTATGTGAACAGTAATAATTTTCTTAACAAGTAGAAATAATTAATTCCTTAAATCTCAATAAATTTCCAATTTATAACACTAGCTTTACAAGCTGCAATAAAAATATTAAGGTATCGTGTAATTATTATTAATAGGCACGATTTTTGCTGAGGTCGTACGGCCCGATCCAGAGTGTCGTGTACACTGCCGAGGGACGTGCAGCGCGATCCATAGATGCATCTATACTGCCAAGGCGTTCGGCCCGCTCCACAAGAAAGGAGGACATTTTTTTATGTACCTCCGGGATGAGAATATATTTATATCTATTAGGATTTACACACCAGGATGAACAATTGATAGAAACAGTTAAATATTTTAAACAAGAATTCAAATATGTGAAATTTCAGTCTCTTATTATTTCCTCTAACAATTTACAACAAAATTCAATTATTTCAATTAACTAAAATATGCAATTATCACAAATTGATTCATGATTTGAGTCCTAGGCTATCCGGATTTAACAATATTAGTTGCTACGCACGGACTCTCGTCATCTCGTGCGTATGTAGCCCCTACAATTAGTAACAATTGTTAATTTAAATCACATATGGGGTAAATTCCCTTTTACAAGGTTAGACAAGAGACTTACCTCAATTTTCTCTAATTTAATCCAATAGTAGGCCTTTTCCTCGATTATCCAACTCTGAATGGCTCGAATCTAGCCAAAATAAATTCGATACAATCACTAAAATTATAGGAATCGATTTCATAAGAAGATACTACATTTTTCAACAAAATCCGAAATTAACTCAAAAATTATCTGTAGGGTCCACGTCTCAGAATCCGGCAAAAGTTATGAAATATGAACGCCCATTCAACCATGAGTCTACCCATACCACAATTACTAAATTCCGATAATAATTCGGTACTCAAATCCTCAAATCTATCCAAGAAGGTTTTCAAACTTTTTCAATTTTATTCACCAATTACATGATAAAAACAGTGGTGGATTCGGGTAATTTAACCAATATTGAGTTAGGAACACTTACCGCGTTATTTTCTCTGAAAATCTCTCAAAAATCGCCTCAATCCGAGCTCCAAATCGTTGAAAATGGAAAATGGGCCTGAACTTAAACATTTTGTCCAGTGGTTTCTTCTTCGCGAACGTGACCCTTGCCTCGCGTTAGCGAAGCACAAAAAAAAATGTGCTGCCCAACTTTCCTCTTCGCGAACGCGAGGAGCCTCCCGCGAACGCGATGCATTGCCAAACTTGGCCTTCGCGAACGCGAAGCTTTAATGCCCAATACCCCCGCCTGGCCTCGTCATTCAATGCGAACGCCTTCACGCATTCGCGATGAACACTGACATCACCCTTCGCGAACGCGGTCCCTTCTCCGCTAACACGTAGTGAAAATTCTCGCCTGCCCCAGTTCCCCTTCGTGAACGCGAGGCCTCACTCGCGAACGCAAAGAAGGAAACCAGAGCTGGACACCAGAAATCCTTCAGTTGTTTCCCATGTCCAAAAATGATCCGTTAACCTTCTGAAACTCACCCGAGACCCTCGGGACCTCAATCAAATATACCAACAAGTCCTAAAACATCATACGGATTTAGTCGAAACCTCAAATCACATCAAATAATGTTAAAATCACAAGTCACACCCCAGTTCAAGCTTAATGAAATATAAGAATTTTCAACTTCTATATTCGATGCCGAAACCTATCAAATCACGTCCTATTGACCTTAAATTTTGCACACAAGTCATAATTGACATTACGGACCTACTCTAACTTCCGGAATCGGAATTCGACCCCGATATCAAAAATTCCACTCCCGGTCAAACTTCTAAAATTTATCCAAATTTCCAAATTTCGCCAAATGACTCCAAAATGACCTATGGACCTCCAAATCCACTTCCGGGCGCGCTCCCAATACCAGAATCACCATACAGAGCTATTCCCAAACTCAAAATCCCAAACGGACATCAATAACATTGAATTACACCTCAACCCAATTTTATGAAATTCTTCCAAAATGCCAACTTCCACAATTGGCACCGAAACGCTCCCGGGTCATCCAAAACTCGATTCAGACATACGCCCAAGTCCAAAATCATCATACGAATATGTTGGAACCTTCAAATCCTGATTCCGAGATCGTTTACTCAAAAGTCAAAGTTTGGTCAATTCTTCCAACTTAAAGCTTCCAAATTTAGAATTTTCTTTCCAAACCAACTCTGAACCTCCCGAAATTAAATTCCGACCACACGTATAAGTCATAACACCTGAAATGAAGCTACTCAAGACCTCGAATAGTTGAATGACACGCCAGGGTTCAAAACGATCGGTCGGGTCGCTATAAACGGACATGCAGAGGAGTTACAAAAAACGGATAATTTGGATTTAATATTAATTTTCCGTTACAAAAATGGATATTTAATAATATTACATTAATATTCACTATTAACAAATAAATTTTGTCCAAAAAAAATTAATCAATCAATCGATCATTTGACCAAATTCAAATCCAAATCCAAATCCGAAACTGCAATTTATAGCCCCAACCTGTTGAGTTCAAACGAAGAGGTGTAACTCTTCAGAGTTCAGTTACGTAAAGCAGCCATAACGTAAATGGCCATTTACGCAAGTTAAAACGGGAATTACTTTTCCGTTACAAAAAACGGACGGCCAGAGGAGTTACAAAAAACGGATAATTTGGATTTAGTATTAATTTTCCGTTACAAAAACGGATATTTAATAATATTACGCTAAATTTGGATTTAATATTACGTTAACAAATAAATATGGTCCAAAAAAATTAATCAATTAATCGATCATTTGACCAAATCCAAATCCAAATCCAAATCTGAAACTGCAATTTATAGCCCCAACCTGTTGAGTTCAAACGAAGAGGTGTAACTTTTCAGAGGTCAGTTATGTAAAGCGGCCATAACGTAAATGGCCATTTATGCAAATTAAAACGGGAATTACTTTTCCGTTACAAAAAACGGACGGGCAGATGAGTTACGAAAAACGGATAATTTGAATTTAATATTAATTTTTCGTTACAAAAATGGATATTTAATAATATTATGTTAATATTCACTATTAACAAATAAATTTGGTCCAAAAAAATTAATCAATCAATTGACCAAAGCCGAGCCGAGCGACGACGACGACAACGTGGGGCTTGCCTTCTTCTTAACTCTTTAAGAGCTAAAAAAAGAGTATATATATATATACCCATCAAAATTCTTTTCCTTCTCCAATATGGGACAATGTCCCTTTGTCAAGGAGAGAAACTCAAATATTTTATTTTTTCCCTCCATTTCTCATTCACTCTCTTTTAAGCTAAAATAGCTTAAATAACCCAACAGTTTTAATAATCAAACATATTATAAGAATCATTCAAATATCATGGTGCATCACAGAAATATCATATAATTCGTATAAGAACATAAACATTTTATAAAATTCAGCACATAACCATTTGTGCAAATTTAATATTTATCTCAATCCATAGAGCAAATCATGCTAGCTCCTGGAGGATCGTGGAATCTCATTTAAATCATTGCTTTGAATTTATGCAGCATGTAAATCTCATAAAGTAGTTTAGACTCCAGATATCCATCAAGTCCCTTAATAGCTAACATTAGTCCGGTCTTTTCAAATATTTCCAACAACTTCAATCTACATAATCGAACTCATATTCATCTACGAAAGTATCATACACTTTGGTTTAGTTTTCAAGAATTCCTTCTTCTTCTTCTTCTATTTTCAGTGATACTAAGGTAAAGTATTTTAGCCATAAAATTTCACCACTAAAGTTCATAATCACCATTCATCATCGCCTTCACCTACCCAATAACCTCCATTAATGGCAACTTAAGTTTTTATATTATGAATACCAAACATCAACTTCAACAAACATCTGTATCCTTCTTAAACACTCGCTAACAATCAAAAAATCATTTATGAAGTTTAGAGTTACCCCTTTGAAGGAATCCTAGAAACTAAAATCTCGTTGGCGAGATTCTTGGAAATCGGAATTTAGGGTTCACGAATATTAATAATAACTAGTGCTAAGTTATGTATGTAACACAAAACCATACTTTCTCCGTCTCATATTATGTGTCATTTTCTCTTTTACACGCCCCTTAAGAAATATTAATTAGAAAAGTGACCCTTATTTATGTCTTAAGATATAATCTCTCTTCATTGAATATTTATTCTATTTATGTGTTATCTCTATCTTCAAGAACAATTATTACTAAGGATAAAAAAGGAAAAACATAATCAATTTTGTCTTGAACTTCTAAAATGACAAATAATTTGAGACAATTATTTTTAGTAACCATGACTACTAATATGAAACGGAGGGAGTAAGATTTTACCTTAATGTTGGGGTGGAATATTAGGTGATATCTCTCAAATAAGCTCTTAACTTAAAATGAGGTTAACTTAAAATGAGGAAAAGAGCTGCCCGTCGCTACCTATATAAACACATGGTAAGAATAAAATCGAATATGGTGTATTAGTAATGCTGTAATTAGTAATGCTAAGATTAGTTATATTGTGGCCTGTGATTAGTTATGCTGAGATTATTTCTTATTGAATATCTGGTTTGATGTATTAAAGGTTTTGAAAGAACAATTTTTCTTTATAAATATTTATTTATATATTAAAAATTATGGTATTGCTTATGCACGAGTCTTGCCTAGTACGGTTTATCCTCATGTGTGGTTTGTGAGCTATTATACATGAACGAAGAATATTATGTACGCACCTTAAAGGTAGCGGCTATCTCTTTTTTAAAAGGCAGAATTAGGATTCGCCCGGGGCTCGCCCTGGAGCAGAGCACTCGTAAAACGCCCTGGGGCTTATGTGTGGGACTTAGTTTCGTAAGACTTATGCCTTGGCCGTCGGGACTTGCGCCCCGGACACGCCTAACGCCCAGCATACTAGGCTTGCCTAACAGAACTTTATGCAATTCTGTGTAACTAACCTTGTAAATCCTCAAATTTTCTTAATAAATCGTTGACTATTCAAAATTACTTTTTTCTTAATTATAAATCATTAAGTTGAGAGTATTTTATGCCATAACTAAAATAAAAATTATTGCACGTTATCCACTAAGACTGCTATGATAGTAAATTTTAAATAAATCTTTCATTTAAAAGTATTTATTTCTTAACTTTTGTTATGTCTTTATTATATAATAGTCCATAATTTTGTTTTCTAAATATTTTTTTTTACGTTTACGAGATACAATACTTATTAATTTAATAACTCGGTATTAGCTAGTAACTATTTACAAATAATTAGTTATCATGGTATCGTATGGTGAATTATGTGTCACTTTATTAACTTGTTGAAACTTAAAAATAAATTATGTTATAGAATCATATTTAAATTGTGAATTATGTTTTTTATATAAATTCTCTTTCAAATAGAAAGCATATTAAATAAAAGGAGTATTTTAAAAAAATATCAAATTATAATATCGAAATTCTTTCAAGATTCATTACTCCTTAAGAGATATATATAAGATTTCGTATTGAATACATTACTTTTGATGTTTGAGTTGTAATGACGTTGCAGCTAATTTGCATAGTATGATATATGTCATACTTTTCGTATTTGTCACGACCCAAAATTCCACTAGTCGTGATGGCACCTAACCCAACCCGTTAGGTAAGCCAATTTTCATCTATCCAATTCCAATGAAATTAATTAAAAGAAAATATCTAAAACCAATACATCTCCCCAAGAACTGGTAGTACAAATCATGAGCTTCTAAGAATAGAGTGTACAAAGCGGAAATAAAATAAATACATAGTCTGTTTGAATAATACATAAATAGAGATTTTATAAATCTAAGACTACCCTGAATAAGAGGCAGCTACAACAGGAACACAGGTACATCTTCAGATCCCGCAACCATCGAGCACAGCAACAACGACAACCAATATCTGGACGCAATGTGCAGAAGTGTAGTATCAGTACAACCGACCCCATGTACTGAGTAAGTAAAAAATCTAGCCGTAAGTTGAAAGTAGTGACGAGCTTCTACCAAGGTCGGGTCCAAAACCACTAGTCCACAACAGTCCATAACAACATAAAGCAAATAGTACAATAAGAAACACAGAGATAAAATACTCAGCCGAAACATGATTTCAAAAATAATAGTTCTTCCTTTCAAATACATCAGTAAAAACCCAAATCGTTTGTCGAAGTTGCCAAAAATATGAATAATTTGAGAACAGTAATTCTTCCAAAAATCATTTCAATAGTAAATAAAATATCTCATTTTCTTTCCCAGATAACCAGTGTAAAACAAATGCATCACTATGCCCATCTGTCAACATGTGTGAAAATTATGAATAATGTGATACCGTACAGCATGAGAAAAACACATCTCTATACATATATGTCATGTGTACATGTCAATGCAATGTATCTCAGAGATTGCACTCATGTACTCACAGTCTCAGAGTACTCAATCTCATAGTCTCGCATTCTCTCTCACTGTGCTCAACACACTCAATCACTCAGCGCTATACAATACCTGCTGCGGCGTGCAGCCAGATCCCTGCTTAAAGACGACTGCGCTCACTGGGGGTGTACAGACTCATGAGGGGGTCCTACAGCCCAAGCGCTATAAGCATGGACAACTCATGTGCCATAACATAAATATCTGGATCCGCACGGCCATCTCACGTGCTGCACGGCCAACTCAAGTGCAATAATAATATAAGGATCTGCACGGCCAACTCACGTGCAAAAATAACTCACGTGTTGCACCGCCAACTCACGTGCAAGAGTAATATAAGGATCCACACGGCCAACTCACGTGCTGCACGGCCAAATCACATGCAATAATAATATGATATATATAAAGCCAACATGGCCTGCTGCGTGCAGCCCGATCCCAAAAGTATCCTCACAATCAGGCCCTCGGCCTCCCTCAGTCATCAATCTCTCCAGTCTCTCTCTCATGGGCTCACAA
The DNA here is from genome assembly GCF_000390325.3 of Nicotiana tomentosiformis. NCBI lineage: Eukaryota > Viridiplantae > Streptophyta > Magnoliopsida > Solanales > Solanaceae > Nicotiana > Nicotiana tomentosiformis. The sequence continues at coordinate 25,615,081 of NC_090813.1, forward strand.
TGTCATGAGAATAGCCCAAAATGATGATATGATATATCAATATATAACAACAGAGACTGAGATATGATATGCAATGAAATGAATATGACTAAGTATAAATTTTTATTTTAAAATAAATATTTCACCACAATATGACTTTGTGAGTCCCAATAATACTGGCACATAGCCTCAACATGATTTTTAATATGCTTTTCAGCTCAATTTCTTTAACTCATAAAATCGCATGGAAAATGCCAAGATCATTTAACTACAAAATTCCACAAAAATAATTATGTCACATTTTTTATAGTGCACGCCCACACGCCCGTCACCTAGCATGTGCGTCACCTCCCAACAATTCACGAAATACATATATTCAGGGTTCATACCCTCAACTCCAAGATTAGAAGAGTTACTTACCTCGAACAAGCCAAATCCAATGTCCAGCAAGCTAAGCAATGCTCCACAAATTCCATTATGCGCGTATCAACTTCCAAATGGCTCGAATCTAGTCAAAATAATTTGATTCAGCCTACAAAAATTATAGGAATTAATTCCATATCAAAATACTAATATTTTCCAAAAATCCGAAATTGCGCCCCAAAAATCACCCATGGGGCCCACATCTCGGAATCCCATAAAAATTACAAAATATGAACCCCCATTCAGCCACGAGTCCAACCATACAAAAATTACTCAAATCCGACCAAAACTCAGCCTTCAAATCCTCAATTTAAACTAAGAGGGTTTTCAAACTTTTCCAACTTAATTCACCAATTAAATTATAAAAACAACCATAGATTCGGGTAATTTAACCAATATTGAGGTAAGAACACTTACCCCGTTGTTTCCTCTGAAAATCGCCCAAATATCGCCTCAATCCGAGCTCCAAATCGTTAAAAATGGAAAATGGGACGAAGTCCCATTTTCTGAACTTAAACTTTCTGTCCATGCCTCTCTTCTTCGCGAACGCGACAGGTCCCTCGCGTTCGCGAAGCACAACTCGACTGCCCACAATTTAACTCTTCGCAAACGTGAGTGTGGCTTCGCGAACGCGAAGCTTTACCAGCTCAGACCTTCGCGAACGTGACCGCCACCTCAAAAACGAGTAGAACAAGAACCCGGGGTCCCCAATCGCCTCACTCCTCTTCGTGAACGTGACACCTCTCACGTATTCGTGATGCACACACAGACCGTACCTTCGCGTTCGTGTCCTCCCCTTCACGAATGCGAAGAACAAAACCTCACACTCAGAAAACACTCTTCGCGAACGTGAAGGCCCATTCGCGAACGCAAAATAGAAAATCAGAAAAATGCAGCAACAAATATCAGCAATATCACCAAGGCCAAAAATGATTCGTTAACCCCTCGGAACTCACCCGAGCCCCTCGGGACCTCAACCAAATGTACCAAAAAGTCCTAAAACATCATACAGACTTAGTCGAACCCTCAAATCACCTCAAACAATGCTAAAACTATGAATTACACCTCCAATTCAAGCCTAATGAACTTTAAAATTTCTAGTTTCTACAAATGACTCCGGAACCTAAATATTCACGTGTGATTGACCTCAAATTTTGCACACAAGTCATAAATGACATAACGGAGGTATTCAAATTTTTAGAATCGTATTCCGACCCCAATATCAAAAAGTCAACCCCCCGGTCAAATTTCCCAAAAATTCAACTTTCGACATTTCAAGCCTAATTCCACTGCAGACCTCCAAATAATTTTCCGGACACGCTCTTAAGTCCAAAATCACCATACGGAGCTATTGGAATCATCAGAATTAAATTCGGAGATCGTTTATACATAAGTCGACATCCAGTCACTATTTTTACTTAAGCTTTAAACCTTGGAACTAAGTATTCCAATTCATTCCAAAACCTCACCGGACCCGAACCAATTGCCCTGACAAGTCACACAACAACTGTAAAACCCAATTTGAGCAGTAAATGGGGAAATGAGGTTGTAGTACTCAAAATGACCGGTCGGGTCATTACATTCTCCCCCGCTTAAACATACGTTCGTCCTCGAAAGTGCCAAGAGTTGTTTCCAAGCCATCAAATCACGGTTCCATCTTACCACACACATACTCGGGGTGATCTCACGTCACCCTATTCTATATAGGCCTGACCACACAATATAACTGAAAATCGTTAATTTAACCTTAGCCTAAAATCCATGGAGCAAAATTTCTAACATCCAAAATTCTTTTCAAGACCTGAATCTCACATCTACACACTGTATAAGTCCGAACAAGATGCATAGAGCTATAACTATAACCACAGATATAATCAAACAACATATTACACAACTCGCATGCTCGTAGCACCATTCCTGATCGCAGTGACTACTCCAAAACAACCCAAGTACTAGTATTAAACCCCATATCGAACCAAACCTCATCCCAAAACCTTCGTACATTGTTGATAATAAAAGAAACACGCGAAATTTCATGACCACTTGCCAGATCAACAAGTCACGGAGCCCTCTCGCCCCAACCAGAACCATAATCCCTTTCTGAGCTGACTTTCAATATTTTACTCCTGAATATACCGAAATCAAACCTAATAGTACCCATTCTAGGTCCAATGACCTTATATTACTAAACACAATTGTTCCATAGACATACCTCACCAATATAATTCAGAGCCACAACTCGTAATATCCGCGTACTAATACGCAACAATTCAAATGTACCCAGTCATGAAAAATGACTCAAATGAGAGAACTGCCCCGCCAGATTAACAAGTACCTCCACAACAAAACGCTGAAAATTCATCATCACCGTAGAAACATCACCCTATTTTAACACGAGATTCATGTTATATACTCTGAGCCACCCTGCTCCAAATTAATAACGACGGAGAGGCAATTGACAAAAATACCACACAAAACTTGAAAGGACATAATCATTACGCTATCGATCATGTAATACCCAAATACTCATCAGAATCAAATTCCGCTATAAAGCTCAAAAAGAACCGCACCATCTGTGCACATAACCAATTAATCACAACTCCTCGTAGAATAAAGGTGTAACTCACAGATCATTTGAGAACAAGAATAAGTTCAATATCAACTGAATGACACATCCCTCAATAATAGCAGTATGGAACCAACCATTCCGGCTCGGTGTAGAATACACATCATAATTGGGCCTATTAATGGACCCCCTAAATTAACTCTGGTCACCCACAGTAAATAAATAACCCTCTAAAAATTAACCGCGACTAATTCATAATACATCCTATCATCTGACTAGCTTCGGCCACGACTTCACAGTCCGCAACCATGTACAATCTGCTCCTGAAACTCCTAAATTCCAAGTTCATAGAACACGTAAATCACCATATATGATTCCATCTCCACCGCCCGAATGCCTAACACCTCTCTCATACACAATCATCCCATGAGAAATACTTTAAAAGTTCTTCCGTGCCACTTGAAAAAAATTGAATATCACAGTCTATCAACCATGTGAGTACTGCAATACTAATTTATACATCTGTAAATCAAAATTCAATGCGCCTTCTGAAGTTCGCTCCTTTCCCATACAACACCAATAATTTACATACTATTTTAGTTAGAAACCTTTCTCTTGCTTCTTTCCAGGAGGAAATCACAATGCACAACACGTTCTCCACGCCGGTAGAAACCATCAAGAATACTTTGGAATCCATTTGCACATAATCTAGCCCTTAAAACTAAATTCCTCTAACTTGACCAAGCCACGCAGGTTGCCAAGTCCATGTCTATTGCCACAAAGCACTTGTAGAAAACCCCCACATCATAAGCACCCAAAGAACCGATCATATCCATTACCATACTGATCTAACCTACTACCCAATTGTCCTATTTTCTCCGAGTCCTTTCCGAATTTGTCTTCAGATTGATACTTCTTCTTGCTAAAATACCATGATCTTTAACCACAACTTGCCCTACAAACCTTAGCATAGAACCACAACGCCCTACGGCCCATAAGCAACTATACTCTTTTTATGCAACTTCAAAACTACTACAACTGTAACCTTTACTCTGAGAATACCTTATGTGAATTTGAAATTGTTCTTCTTACCTTCCTTATATAAAAGTGTAGAATCCATAGTCATATAGAATTCCCGCAAGTCCAGGCACCATCAAACAAAAATCTCAGATTTTAACCATACGCAAGTCCGAAAATTTTCTCAATTGCTATATATAATTCTCATACCCACTAGAATTTTCTCGGGAGTCACCCACTTTGCTCAAATTTAATTGCACCACCCAAATGGGCCAAAATATATGTGCCCCATTAGCACAACAACACTCAAAGAAGTAACTCTACTTTAACACCACCTATCCAATTCATAATCCGTGCGCACTACATCATTCATCCATAACAACTCACTCATCCCGCGATTTTCATATACTCATAAAGTACAATATAACCCGTATCCAAGAATTCATTTACTCAAGTCATTCTCGAACTCCATCTCTGCAAGTCATAACTAATCCACAAGTATGCCTCAGACCAAAACTAAAATTTAATATATAACCATGAAATTAAGCCGCTGCAGCAGGATCCCCCACTTGGCTCAAAGCCATAAATTTAGACACTCCATAACTCACAATATCCATACTCTACTACTGCCCTAATACTTCTGTTAGTTCAACGAAAAATTCTTCTCAAGCTCATACAACGCCAACCATAAAAATACCCCAAATCATCTGCTAAGCTCGCAATCATTCTCTTGACACTCAAGTCAACTTTCTCAACCAGATTCAAATTCAAATCTCCACACATATGCCCTGCTGGCAGAAAAGTAACTCTCCACTCACATATAAGGAACACACCTACGTAGATTACTCTCCAGGAGATAACCCACCTCCCTAGCCTCAAATTGGCATCTTGTTATATCTTTTCGCAGTCACAATTACTATGCAATCACTTAGTCAATCTGAGTCCAACACATTGCCCATACATGAGAATTTAATTTATCCCAAAATTTAACAATATGAAAGATCCTTCAAAACATTAATACTCGAGACTGTACGTCACATTAAAACGAAAATCAAGCACTCAATGGCCATTTCTTTACATTTCAAGGAAACACTTCTCGTCACATTCAAATCGTCTTAAAAAATTCCGCGGTCACGTCATACCTATCATACCGCCATTCCACCGCTCATCGAGCCACAAATTCCATTATAGGGTCATTACCGGACATATGAGTCCAATTGTACAAGTTATAATTGAAGCTGCCGAGCTTAAACTGCAGTCTAACCATGGCCTCAAGTCCTCCAGACTGGCCCATCACCAAAACATAGAATTCACATCTCGCACATCATCCATGAAATCACAAGCTGACGATACACAACTAATACCTAGTGCTCATGTGCGCATACGAATACATGAAAGGAATTCAAATAGTTATGTCCCAAGCTGAATCAATCTCACACGATAAGGAAAGAAAGATGGGAAGTATATATCCTAAATGCCCTGTAGCCTCTCGAAGATAAGTATGGACGTCATCATACCGATCCGCAAGACTCTACTAGACACTTGCTCATGACTTGTAGAACCTATGAACCTAGTGCTCTGATACCACCTTGTCACAACCCAAAATCCCACTAGTCGTGATGGCACCTAACCCAGCTCGTTAGGTAAGCCAATTTTCATCTATCCAATTACAATGAAATTAATTAAAAGAAAATATCTAAAACCAATACATCTCCCCAAGAACTGGTAGTACAAATCATGAGCTTATAAGAATAGAGTGTACAAAGCGGAAATGAAATAAATACATAGTCTGTTTGAATAATACATAAACAGAGCTTTTATAAATCTAAGGCTACCCTGAACAAGGGGCAGCTACAACAAGAATGCAGGTACATCTTCAGATCCCGCAACCATCGAGCACAGCAACAACGAGAGCCAATATCTGGACGCAATGTGCAGAAGTGTAGTATCAGTACAACCGACCCCATGTACTGAGTAAGTAACAAACCTAGCCGTAGGTTGAAAGCAGTGACGAGCTTCTACCAAGGTCGGGTCCAAAACCACTAGTCCACAACAGTCCATAACAACATAAAGCAAATAGTACCAGAAGAAACACAGAGATAAAAATGCTCAGCCGAAACATGAAATCAAAAATAATAGTTCTTCCTTTCAAATACATCAGTGAAAACCCAAATCATTTGCCGAAGTTGCCAAAAATATGAATAATTTGAGAACAGTAATTCTTCCAAAAATCATTTCAATAGTAAATAAAATATCTCATTTTCTTTCCCAGATAACTAGTGTAAAACAAATGCATCACTATGCCCATCTGTCAACATGTGTGAAAAATCATGAATAATGTGATACCGTACAGCATGAGGAAAACACATCTTTATGCATATATGTCATGTGTGCATGTCAATGCAATGTATCTCAGAGATTGCACTCTCCCTCACTGTGCTCAGCACACTCAATCACTCAGCGCTATACAATACATGTTGCGGCGTGCAGCCCGATCCCTATTTATAGTCGACTGCGCTCACTGGGGGTGTACATACTCATGAGGGGATCCTACAGTCCAAGCGCTATAAGCACGGACAACTCACGTGCTGCACGGACATCTCACGTGTCATAACATAAATATCTGGATCCGCACGGCCATCTCACGTGCTGCACGGCCAACTCACGTGCAATAATAATATAAGGATCTGCACGGCCAACTCACGTGTTGTATGGCCAACTCACGTGCAATAATAATATAATATATATAAAGCCAATATAGCATGCTGCGGCATGCAGCCTGATCCCAAAAATATCCTAACAATCAGGCCCTCGGCCTCCCTCAGTCATCAATCTCTCTAGTCTCTCTCTCATGGGCTCACAATGTAATGAGAATAGCCCAAAATGATGATATGATGTATCAATAAATAACAACAGATACTGAGATATGATATGTAATGAAATAAATATGACTGAGTATAAATTTTCATTTTAAAATAAATATTTCACAACAATATGACCTCTGCGGGTCCCAATAATATTGGCACATAGACTCAACATGATTTTTAATATGCTTTTCAGCTCAATTTCTTTAACTCATAAAATCGCATGGAAAATGCCAAGATCATTTAACTACAAAATTCCACAAAAATAATTATGTCACAATTTCTATAGTGCACGCCCGTCACCTAGCATGTGCGTCACCTCCCAACAATTCACGAAATACATATATTCAGGGTTCATACCCTCAACTCCAAGATTAGAAGAGTTACTTACCTCGAACAAGCCAAATCCTATGTCGAGCAAGCTAAGCAATGCTCCAAAAATTCCATTCTGCGCGTATCAACTTCCAAATGGCTCGAATCTAGTCAAAATAATCTGATTCAGCCCACAAAAATTATAAGAATTAATTCCATATCAAAATACTAATATTTTCCAAAAATCCGAAATTGCGCCGCAAAAATCACCCGTAGGGCCCACGTCTCGGAATCCGGTAAAAATCACAAAATTCGAACCCCCATCCAACCACGAGTCCAACCATACCAAAATTACTCAAATCCGACCACAACTCGGCCTTCAAATACTCAATTTAAACAAAGAGGGTTTTCAAACTTTTCCAACTTAATTCACCAATTAAATATTAAAAACAACCATGGATTCGAGTAATTTAACCAATATTGAGTTAAGAACGCTTACCCCGTTGTGACCGTGGCTTCGCGAAGCTTTGCAAATCTTACCCTTCGCGAACGTGACCGCCACCTCGCGAACGCGTAGAACAAGAACCCGGGGTCCCCAATCGCCTCACTCCTCTTCGCGAACGCGACACCTCTCACGCGTTCGTGATGCACACACAGACCATACCTTCGCGTTCGCGTTCGCGTCCTCCCCTTCACAAACGCGAAGAACAAAACCTCACACTCAGAAAACACTCTTCGCGAACACGAGGGCCCATTCGCGAACGTAAAAGAGAAAATCAGAAAAATGCAGCAACAAATATCAGCAATCTCACCAAGGCCAAAAATGATCCGTTAACCCCTCGGAACTCACCCGAGCCCCTCGGTACCTCAACCAAATATACCGACAAGTCCTAAAACATCATACAGGCTTAGTCGAACCCTCAAATCACCTCAAACAATGCTAAAACCATGAATTACACCCCCAATTCAAGCCTAATGAACTTTGAAATTTCTAGTTTCTACAAATGACTCCGGAACCTATAAATTCACGTCCGATTGACCTCAAATTTTGCACACAAGTCATAAATGACATAACAGAGGTATTCAAATTTTCAGAATCAAATTCCGAGCCCGATATCAAAAAGTCAACCCCGATCAAACTTCCCAAAAATTTAACTTTCGGCATTTCAAGCCTAATTCAACTACGGACCTCCAAATAATTTTCCGGACACGTTCTTAAGTCCAAAATCACCATACGGAGCTATTGGAATCATCAGAATTAAATTCTGAGGTAGTTTACACATAAGTCGACATCTGGTCACTATTTTAACTTAAGCTTTAAACCTTGGAACTAAGTGTTCCAATTTATTCCAAAACCTCACCGGACCCGAACCAATTACCCCGGCAAGTCACACAACAACTGTAAAGCCCAATTTGAGCAGTAAATGGGGAAACGGGGTTGTAGTACTCAAAACGACCGGTCGGGTCGTTATAGTATTATTCATAGTTGAATTATAATTTATAAATATTTTAAGTAAATTATTTGTCATAATTTTATGACTTTAATGTAATTTTTATAATCATTGTTTATTTTATACTATCTTAAAATTCTTGAAATTAGTAAAATTTAAAGATCAGTGGGACTTACGCCCCATGTCTCAGGGCTTACGCCTCGCCTCATCAGAGGTAAAACGCCTCTCCTCATGCGGCTATAATTTCCCTTTTTGACAAAAAAAAAATTGTTATAAATAGAGTTTTATTTAAGGTGAATGTCTATATTTTTAGAGAGATTTTAGGGATTTTACTTGGTGGCTAAGTCACTCTATCCTTATAAATCGAGGGGTCTTATTTCATTGTAATTTATCTCAAAGCAATAAGAATTCTCTCTCTCTTTATTGTAATATTCTTCTTCATTGTTTTATTTCACATTATCAGCACGAGACTCTACCATCTCAAGAAGATCTTTGAGAAGACTAAGGTATAATTTTTCTCCTCTTTTAATTAAGACTGATATTATGAAAAGAAAGTTCGTTGCCCTTGAAATTTTGGGCAAGAACTATATGACATGGGTGTTGGATGTTGAAATCCATTTAGATGCAATGGGTCTTGGAGACGCCATTAAAGACAAAAATAAAGCATCCACCCAAGACTGTGCTAAGGCCTTGATTTTCTTGCGCTATCACTGTCATGACCCAAAATCTCACCAGTCTTGATGGCACCTATCTCAATACTAGGCAAGCCCAAAATCTTAATAAACCACCATATCTTTTAAATTTGAAAATAAAATAATTAAATTCAGCGAAAGAAATCTCACAATTACAAATATAACACTCCCAAAACCCGGTGTCACTGAGTACATGAGCATCTAATATGAATACAATGTCTGACTGATAAAAATCATTGTTTGAAAGTATAGAATAGTACAATAACTGAAGGAAAGAGAGACAAGGTCAGCGGACGCCAGGCAACTACCCTGTTAGTCTCCAACTGGTAACACACTAAGGTCTAACAGCCACCGTGTATGGAAGCACCTGGATCTGCACACAAGGTACAGAGTGTAGTATGAGTACAACCTACTCAATAAGTAACAAGACTAACCTCTGGGTTGAAAGTAGTGATGAGCTTCACAGGTACAATCCAATATAAATAATGGTACAAAAATGTAGGCATGATTTCATGTTCAACAGTTAAACTCAGTACAAGTGAAAAGATCAATATTGCATGATATGAGGAATATGACATTCCAGTAGAAAGACCTCATGTAAATACTGGTCACAAATTATTCGGTCACTTGGTACAGTTTATGGCAAATCCAGTCCAGGGGTGTTCCAACCCGTATATATATACACATCGACTGACAGACAGTCACTCAGTACCGTATAAGGCCAATCCAGCCCTGGGTAATTTATCCCCAAATATAAATGGTACGGACAAGATCCATGTCCAGGTAAATTTATTACAATACAAATAAGTAAGGCAAGTCCATGCCGTAGGAAAATCCATCCCGAATATATATATAATCATCATAAGTAAGGCAAGTCCATTCCCTGGGAAGTCCATCCCGAATATATATAATCATCTATGCTCACTAGGGGGGTGTACAGACTCCAGAGGGGCTCCTTCATCCCAAGCGTGATATAAAGCCTTTATGGCCTACTGTAGGCGGGCAGTCCCGATCCGTAGAATAATAAAGTCTATAAGGCCTACTGCAGGCGAGCAGCCCCGATCCAAAACAATAATAATGTATAAAGCCATTCTAGCCTGCTGCAGGCGGGCAACTCGATCCCATAAATATTCTCACAATGGATGAAAATGACTGAATGTGAATTGTACATTTTTAAAACAATTAATTTAACAGCAACACGACCCCATGGGTCCCAAAATATCGGCACGTAATCTAAACATGATCTTTAATAAGAGCCTAAACTTAATTTCTCTTACACGTGGGAAATGTTCAGATAACAACATGATTCTGTAATTTTTACAATTTCATAGAATTTATTCAAGTCACAATTTCAATGGTGCACGTCCACATGCTCGTCAACTATCATGTGCGTCACCTCCAAACAATTTATATAACACCAATTCAGGGATCCATACCCTCAAAACCAAGTTTAGAGGTGTTACTTACCTCAAACCGAGTAATTCTTAACTCCAGTATGCCTTTGCCTCGTAAATTAGCCTCCAAACGCCACGAATCTAGCCATAAATAATTCGATTCAGTCAATAAAATTTATTGGAATTAATTCCATAAGAAAATGCTAATTTTCCATAAAAATCCAAAAATTACACTCCAAAAATCGCCCGTGGGTCCCACATCTCGGAATCCGGCGAAACTCACAAAATCCGACAACCCATTCAATTACGAGTCCAACCATACCAATGCCACTCAAATTCGACTCCGAAATTTCAAAAATTCGTTTCTATGAGATTTCTAAAAAATTTACAAATTTCAATCTCAAAACACTAACTAAATGGTGAAAACAAATGACGGATTCAGGTAATCTAACCATAATTGAGTTAAGAACACTTACCCCGATGTTTTCTCTGAAAATATCCCAAAAATTGCCTCTCCCAAAGCTCCAATTTGACAAAAATGGAAAATGGGACAAAGTCCCCTGCTTTATAACTCACAGTTCTGTCCAGGCCCTCGGCCTTCGGTCCTCGGCCTTATGTCCTCGACCCTCGGTCTTCGGCCCTCAGTCTTCGGCCCTCGGTCATCGGTCATCGGTCCTCGGCCCTCAATTTTTAGCCCTCGGTCTTCGGCCCTCAGTCTTCGGTCCTCGATTTTTATGACCTCGATTTTTCATGGCCTTGATTTTTCCAGCAGCAGAAATTTCCAGCAGCTGTTTAAGTCCAAATTTTGATCCGTTAACCATCCGAAACTCACCCGAAACATCCCGGACACAAACCATATATGCATTTCAATCATAAAATACGCTACGGACCTGCTCGCGCACTCAAAACACTGAAAAAAGGTCGTCTTGACCCGATATTGACCATGGTCAAACTCCCAAATTTCTTAACCTTACTAGTCTCTCAACCAATGATCTAAAAAGAAATACACCCAAGCCCCTCGGGACCTGTCAAATCATACCAACAAGTCCTATAATATCATACGGACTTAGTCGAAATCTCAAATCATATCAAACAATGCTAAAACCATGAATCATACCCCAATTCAAGCTTAAGGAACTTAAAAATTTCCAACTTCTACATTCGATGCCGAAACCTATCAAATCAATTCCGATTGACCTCAAATTTTGCACCCAAGTCATAAATGACATAACGGAGTTATGAAAATTTTCAGAACTGGATTCCGACCCTGATATCAAAAATCCAACCCCCCGGTCAAACTTCCCATAAATTCTACTTTCGCCATTTCAAGCCTAATTCTACTACAGACCTCCAAATAATTTTTCGGGCACGCTCCTAAGTCCAAAATCACCATACGGAGCTATTGGAATTATCAGAATTCGAATCCAAGGTCGTTTACACATAAGTCAATATCTTGTCAACTGTTTCAACTTAAGCTTCCAATATGACATTTATTCTTCCAAGCTAACTCCGAAATACCTTAAAACCAAAACCGACAATTCACACAAGTCATAATACCTCGTAGAAAGTTTTTCCAGACTTCAAATAGTTTAAAGGAGCGTAAATGCTCAAAACGACCGGTCGGTCATTACAATCTCCCCCCACTTAAACATACGTTCATCCTCAAACGTGTCAAGAGTTATTCCTAAGCCTTTAAATCATTGTTCCTCCTTACCATGCACATACCTGGGGATGATCCCACGTTACCCTATTCTATATAGGCCTGATAATATAACACAACTAAAAATCATTAATTTAACCTTAGCCCAAAACTTGGAGTCCAATTTCTAACACCCAGAATTCTTTCCAAGATCTAAATCTCACACGCCGTATAAGTCTGAACAAGCTGTATCAAGCCATAGCCATAACCCCATATATAATCACATTACATACTACACAACTCACATGCTCGCAGCACCATTCCCGATCACAGTAATTACTCCAAACCAACCAAGTACAAGTATTAAACCTCATATCAAGCCAAACCTTTTTCCAAAACCTTCGTATACTGCTGATAATAAAAGAAACATGCAAAAATCTCATGACCCCTTATCAAAGAAACAAGTCATGGAGCTCTCTCGCCCCAACCAGAACCATAATCACTTTCTAAGCCGACTTTTAATATTATCCTCCCAATATACCAGAATCAAACCTGATAGTACCCATTCTAGGTCCAATGACCCTGTATTATTAAACACAAATATCCCACAAACAAGCCACACCAACATAACTCAAGCCACAACGACACAATCCGTGTACCCAAAAATGGAAAATATCTCAAAGAAGAGAACCGTATTGCAAGTTCAACAAGCACCACCACAACTGCAATGCTATAAGCTCATTATATATAGTAGAACCAAGACACACGAATTTAATAAGAGTAACCAGCTCTTCTAGAGCTCACATTATCATCACTCGCACGGACAACTCACGTGCTATAGTATCAATATCTAGACCCGCACAGACAACTCACGTGCCAATAATATAAATATCTGGACCAGCACGGAAAACTCATATGCCAATAATATAAATATCTGGACCTGCACAACACACCACATCTATCATGACATCATGTGACAAGCACATGAATCTCATTATCAACCTTGAGTTACCAGCAATTTACATACCCGGTTAGTTAGAAACCTTCTTCTTGATTCCTTCCAGAAGTCTTAAAATAATACACAACATGTCACGACCCAAAATCCGTTAAAGATCGTGATGGGGTCGGACACCACTGTCAAGAAAGCCAACACTAAATAGGTAATTAAATTCTCATTTTAATATTTTTGAAATCATAAGTTTACTTCAATCTAACTAGTAAAAGATGAATTTACAGAATAGTAACAATATTTTCCAATTTCAATACTGAACATCCCATAACCATCCCATAACCCAGTGCCACAAGTGCATGAGCATTTTTTAGGAATTTAAAATAAAATACAATAACTGTCCGGAATACAATTTGGACAGGAAAGAAAATACAATACTCTGAAGGAGACTCTGCTGGCTGCGGGTCGTACATAAGATGAAGCTCCCCTAAGTCCCCGTAATAACCGTGCCTCTACGCCCACAAGGCCACTAGTCATATATGTTCCTACACAAAACGTGCAGCAAGTGTAGTATGAGTACGTAAATCAACGCGTACCCAGTAAGTGTCTCGCCTAACCTCGAAGAAGTAGTGACGAGAGGTCGACTCCGATAACTTACTGTGGCGATCAATAATATAAGGTACAGTAAAGAAGTGAATGAATATGAGACAGAGTAAATATATGAAACAAACAAGTATAAAATACGTGGTACAATTTCCCTCTTTACAATTTACTCAAGCTCTCAACTAGCGAGTTCCCTCTGTAACCCGAGCATATATATATATATAGATGTAGTGGATCTCATCAAAGAGGTGGTTGTCATAATTCAAATCAGGGAAGAACCCTTAGATACACTAGCTTCTTGCCAAATGTTACGCACGATTCCACGAGGATAATATATATATAGGAAATGCCGAGACGTACGGCCTGATCCAACATAAAAGTATATTGTGCACTGCCGAGGGTCGAACGACGCGAACCATAGATGCATCTATTAACCTGCCGAGGTGAACGGCTCGCTCCCATGAGAGTGTGGTACATAAATCCTGGCGAGGCAAACGGCCTGATCCCATAAAAGTGGAAGAAGGAAATACGCCACTCGCGAATCATACGTGCGACGCGGTCAAATATAAATTTAAGGAATTTCCCCGCTCGCGGATCATACTTGTGACGCATTCAAATATAAATTTAACATTTAAAATCATATCTCTCTCTTGATTCTTTTCAAAATAAGAGAAATTCAGCTTGTACTTCTTTAAAGAAATTACCCCGCTCACGAAACATACATGCGATGCGGTTACACTAGATTTCTTAAGTTATTATAGTGTTCATCAATTCTTTTCAAAAATACGAAGTTCAAATGAAAACCTTTAAGTTCCCAACCTTTCCCCAATTTAAACTCCTTTCGAAAAGTTTAATAGGCTAACTCAATCTCGCTTCCTTTCAAGGCAAGCGATAAACATAAATTCAACAACAATAGCAACAAGGCATAATGTAAGCCTAAAACCAACATTGGCATAGTTAGTATCTATCTACAGACTCTCGTCACGTCGTGCGTATGTAACCCCCCACAAATAGAATCACATAATAATTTAGTTCACCTATGGGGTTAATTCCCTCTTACAAGGTAATAAAGGAGACTTACCTCGCTTCGAAATTCCATAACCGGCTCCAACGCCACTCTAACACCTCAAACCGATGCCCAACGCTCCAAAACTAGCCAAACAAACCAATGAAAATATACTCTAAAACTCATAATAGTTTTCCTCTTTGTGTTCGCGTCATACCGGCCGCGTTCGCGAAGGCCAGCTTCCCAAACCCCCCGCGTTCGCGTTCGCGTTCGCGTTCGCGTTCGCGTTCGCATAGGCCAAATGGCCTTAGGCCCAGCTCATCATTTCTTCTGTGCGTTTGCGATTGCCGCATCGCATTCGCGTAGTTTCCTCAGTCAACCTCTCTGCGTTCGCGACCTACACCTCGCATTCGTGATGAGTAATTCCTCCAGCCCACAAATCCTTAATCGCGAAAGCGATCTCCTCCCCGCGTTCTCGATGAAGGATAGCAGAACCAGAATTAGAAGCAGAAAAACATGGGAAAATTGACCCAAAACACACCCGAGGCCCCCGGGACCCCGTCCAATCATACCAACCTGTCCCAAAACACGACACAAACTTGCTCAAGGCCTCAAATCGCGTCAAACAACATCGAAACCATGAATCGCACCCCAATTCAAACTTAATGAACTTTGAAACTTCAACTTCTATATTCAATGCTGAAACCTATCAAATCACGTCCGATTGACCTTAAATTTTACACAAGTCACATTTGACATTACGGACCTACTCCAACTTCCGGAATTGAATTCCGACCCCGGTATTAAAAAGTCCACTTCCGGTCAAACTTCTCAAAAACCTTCAGATTTCTAGCTTTAGCCAAATGACTCCAAAATGACCTATGGACCTCCGAATCCACTTCCGGACGCGCTCCCAATACCAGAATCACCATACGGAGCGATTCCCAAACTCAGAATCCCAATCAGACATTGATAACATTGAAATGCACTTCAACACAAATTTATGAAATTCTTCCAAATTGCCAACTTCCACAATAGGCACTAAAACGCTCCCGGGTCATCCAAAACCCGATCCGGACATACGCGTAAGTTCGAATTCATCATACAAACCTGTTGGAACCTTCAAATCCTGATTCCGAGATCGTTTACTCAAAAATTCAAGCTTAGCCAATTCCTTCAACTTAAGGCTTCCGAACATAGAATTTTCTCTCCAAACCAACTCCGAACTTTCCGAAATTCAATTCCAACCATACACATAAGTCATAATACCTGAAGTGAAGCTACTCATGGCCTCAAACTGCCGAACCATGTGATAGAGCTCAAAACAACCGATCGGATCATTACATTCTCTCCAACTTAAACATGCGTTCGTCCTCGAACGTGCTAAGAACTGCGCTGGAGTTTTCCGAAATCATTGTTTAATACCTCGTGCTACCGCAACTCAGCTGAGCATATTAGCTTGGTCAATTCTGAAGATATTCTCTTTTATTTAGGCAAATAAGCCTTAAAGCCAAATTCTGACATCCGAAATACTCTACCAGGGTTGCTTCCATCATACGAACATTGTTTAAATTACTACACAATGTACCAATACATAATTGTATACTCTCACTGAATTCACACCATACACCGTATCATTCACATGACCATAATAACATCATCTGACAACAATAGCCGAAATCATATGAATCTGATGCTCACAACATACCTCATGACACATATAAGTCTTGTTCCAATTCTCGAAATACTGCCGTGACAAAAGAGATGTGTAGAAACTCATAAACACTTGTCGAGTTAACAAATCATGGAGTTTCTCCTCCTGACAAGGACCATTACCTCATTCTGAACTGAACATCGATATTTCTTCTTCAATATACCTTATATAAATATGATTGTACTGACTTCCATTCCAATAGTCTCGTCTCACCCAGTAAAATCTACACAGGTAGTAAGCCACCTCGAACCCTGACCAAGATCTCGTATGACGCCAACAATGCGCCAACATGCCACAAACTCAAATGTGATACATAAGGAAAAGTGAACTCTGGAAAGAACTGCTCAACCCGCATAGCTAATTTAACTAATGAAAATATATCATGAATCTCTCTTTGAAAATGCGAACAAAATACACAGGAATAGATATAGGGAAATGTGCCTAGCATCACGCTATTTCGGCGTGCAACCCAATTCACATATAATACCCGTGGCGGTGTGCCACCCGATCCAATCATGTTACCCATGGCGGCGTGCCACCCAATCCACACGCAATATTCTAAGGACCCAATCCACACGCAATATTCTAAGGAAAACACACCTCGAACTGTAATGCTTATACTCACGAATGCATGAATATCAACCATAAGCACGCCAAGTGCATAATGTAAATCTTGGGGAGACAGATAGCGCCATACGCTACAAAACTCAAGCACAACTTAGGTGCGATATATGATCTGAATCTCGAGAGCCATCTCGCTCACATAACACCATCGCTACGCGGAACCTCAACACATAAGAAATTTATCAAGCTGTTTCACAACTCACACGGCACAATATAGTATTACATAAAATAGCCGATGATGAAACGAAATCCAACATCCGAATACTCCTCCATAAGGAGCGCTATGCTAAAATGAACACATCCGGCCTGATATAGAGCCCATATTCATATTTAAATCTATCCACGGGCCTCAAGTCGATTCTGATCGCACCGTACTAGGCTAATAACCTTTCAATGATCCATAATAACCCTTTTTCCCATAACATACATGAACAGCCATCATAACCGGAACTAACTTCCACAGTCCACAACCAGTGAACCGAGCACCCTCCAGGCATAAATTCTCGAATCAGCGATATCACCACAATCTTTATACTTGGTTCCAATCGTCGATCAATCAAGTGACTACATGTCACACTTATACAACCTTCCCGTGGAACGTGCTCTCATGACCTTCCGCACCAGATAACAAGTCTGCACATCCATACCACCGGCCGCACAAACGTTGTAAAGCAAATCAAAAATCAAAAATCACTACTCAAAGCCTCTTGCACAGGACATCGATCTCAGGTGACGCTAAAGACAATACCAGCTTACTCTAACCATCTGAATCCTTTCCCGCTCCTTCGAGCTCTTGACATTCTTGTCGACACCAAACCGCAACCTTGATCCTCAACTTCTGAATCCCATGCCGATCACTGCACTTAATCATGCCAATGCGCAAGAGTGCAAGAATTTCGTCTTAACTTCCGAACTACTAATAGGGTAAACACTTCTTCACATAGAAACCTTTTTCTTAACTCATTCCAAGAGAACCATTGCAACACGTGACTGAATTGTCATATCCGTAGAAAATACCAACCTCAAGTAGGGGTCTAAACCACTATAACCCTTCCGGGATCCATCTGCACATAACATGCCATAATACTCGAAAGCCTCCAAATAAGATCAGTTACGGCGACCGTCAAACCTCGCACGTACAGTCACCAATCACATGAATAACCCAACACACTGAAGGAGCTGATCATTGCCATCACTGTGCCAATTCAACCATTGCCAACTGAACCTGACTTCTCCTAATTTACTCTGGATCTTCCTTAGAAATAACAGCAGCTCCTTTATCAATATAACGAACTCAATCCGCACTCATCCTGAGTGACCCCATCTCACGAGACCACATTGTCCCCAAAACCCACGAACCATCTCACACTCTCCTTGTGCGCACATCTGCATCTTCAACTGGTACACCCAATCTGATATTTCCTTTACGATTCCGAAGTTATTTTCTCCCATTTTTCCATTGCTACACCGCATACCGAAGATAACATAGAACACTCTAAGCCACTTTTATAATCCGTTGCAACAACTCAATACTTAACCATACTATGGACTCAAAATCCTTAGGCACCACACTTTAACTTTTGAATCCACTAGGACTGTTATTGAGAGTCACCCACTCTGACTTGGTCCCGAAGATAATCAACTCCAAGGCTTTGCTAGCACATGAACACCCTCTCAAAGAGACAACCGGCTGAATCACCTTTCTTGTACATCACCTCCCCACGAAGCATAAACTCTGAGTCTTCCCAAAGCCTGAACATGAATGGATAAGGCCAATTACAACACACATTCCTCAAATTCTTTTCCCAAATCACCACTGACGACCCTCTTCCATAGTCGTAATATCCCACCAATATGCCGATACCCCAAAATCTCACAAATAGACGACCATGCAATCTAACCGTAGGCGGTGGAACTCTCTCACATAGCTTGAAGCTACCATTGTATAACTCTAGAACCCGCCAAGATTCTTTCTTCACCGTTGAACCGATCTTGCACAACCAACTCGGCAAATTCCTCAAAATCCTTCCATTTGACCTTTCATGAACACTCTGAATCACTAAGCACATTCACATATTAGATCTCATGCCGGATAACATGTAGAATTCTTCCGTGACAGTCCCATCAACACCATGCAACCGCTAACCTACTCACAAGAGATAACTCACATGTGGAAATTCCATGCCGACATCATCCAATGCCAATGCACTAGGTACAATAACTACGAAATCAGTAACCCATCATGAGCCCATGCTCATTCACCAGTTGTACAGGTCCGTTCACTCCTCATGGATATCAACTAAAGGTGCGACAATACATTCCAATCCAAAGTCACGTTGTATCCTTCTTCATATGAAGCAACTCCCTACTGTCACACCCAATCTTCCTCAATATAGCAGCCAATACTCCAAATTAAGTTCGTAGACCTAGTCACGGTCCACCATGAATCCCAAATCACTCTAAACTTTCTCAAGGCGTGTAGTTATCCTACCACAGAACCTATATGCTACCCTACCCCAAAGGCAAATCGATGAAAATCATAACACCGGCGAACTTAACATATTCCATCAAGGATGACGACACCACACCTCCGATGAAGATTCCATCACACTAGAAAATACCAAGCCTCATTACTCCATCAACCCAAATCTGGACATTCATAAGCCAATTGCTTTTCCTCCGCCGAAATAAAATACTGAATCTCGGAACCATGCACTAAGTAAACCTCATTCCAAGTCATTCACTGACCCGACACATAGGCAAGCATCCTACCATCACATTAATACTGTGCGACAACAACTCCTGAGCATCATAGCAACCCGTGCATAGCCTCAAAGCTCTTAGAAGTACAGTTACTGGGCTAAAATGACAGAATATCCTTCCACAAAGTGACGATAACAGTCCAATTAACTACGCAAGGAGAAACATCCCGCACCACATTTGTAGTACCATTACAATTCCTCAATTCCCGATTTACAACCAGCGCTTCGAGTGAATGGGAAAGAAATGAAGGCATAAGCCTTAAAGTAATCAAATCGTACGATGAGGAATCAAGAAGGGAAGTGCTCCTAAAAACCCTGTAGCCTCTCAAAGATAAGTACAGACATCTCTATACCGATCTGCAAGTCTCTACTAGACTCGCTCATGACTCGTGAGACCTAAGTGAGCCTAGTGCTCTGATACCATGTTGTCATGACCCAAAATCCGTTAAAGATCGTGATGGTGCCGGACACCACTGTCAGGCAATCCAACACTAAATAGTTAATTAAATTCTCATTTTAATATTTTTGAAATCGTAAGTTTACTTCAATCTAACTAGTAAAAGATGAATTTACAGAATAATAACAATGTTTTCCAATTTCAATACTGAATATCCCAGAACCCAGTGTCACAAGTGCATGAGCATTTTCTAGGAATTTAAACTAAAATACAATAACTGTCCGGAATATAATTTGGACAGGAAAGAAAATACAATACTCTGAAGGAGACTCTGCTGGCTGCGGGTCGTACATAAGATGCAGCTCCCCTAAATCCACGTAATAACCGCGCCTCTGCACCCACAAGGCCACTAATTATATATGTTCCTACACAAAACGTGGAACAAGTGTAGTATGAGTACATAAATCAATCCGTACCCAGTAAGTGTCCCGCCTAACCTCGAAGAAGTAGTAACGAGAGGTCGACTCTGACAACTTACTGTGGATCAATAATATAAGGTACAGTAAAGAAGTGAATGAATATGAGACAGAGTAAATATATGAAACAAACAAGTGTAAAATATGTGGTATAATTTCCCTCTTTACAATTTACTCAAGCTCTCAACTAGCGAGTTCCCTCTGTAACCGGATCATATATATATAGATGTAGTGGATCTCATCAAAGAGGTAGTTGTCATAATTCAAATCAGGGAAGAACCCTCAGATACACTGGCTTCTTGCCAAATGTTACGCACGATTCCACGAGGATAATGTATATATAGGAAATGCCGAGACGTACGGCCTGATCCAACATAAAAGTACATTGTGCACTACCGAGGGTCGAACGACGCGAACCATAGATGCATCTATTAACCTGCCGAGGCGAACGGCTCGCTCCCATGAGAGTGTGGTACATAAATCCTGCCGAGGCAAATGGCATGATCCCATAAGAGTGGAAGAAGGAAATACCCCGCTCGCTAATCATACGTGCGACGCGGTCAAATAAAAATTTAAGGAATTTCCTCGCTCGCGGATCATACTTGCGACGCGTTCAAATATAAATTTAACAATTAAAATCATATCTCTTTCTTGATTCTTTTCAAAATAAGGGAAATTCAGCCTGTACTTCTTTAAAGATATTACCCCGCTCGCGAAACATACATGCGATGCGGTTACACATAGATTTCTTAAGTTATTATAGTGTTCCTCAATTCTTTTCAAAAATATGAAGTTCAAATGAAAACCTTTAAGTTACCAACCTTTCCCCAATTTCAACTCCTTTCGAAACGTTTAATAGGCTAACTCAATCTCGCTTCCTTTCAAGGCAAGCGATAAACATAAATTCAACAACAATAGCAACAAGGCATGATGTAAGCCTAAAACTACTCGGACATTGGCATAGTTAGTATCTACCTACAGACTCTCGTCACCTCGTGCGTACGTATCCCCCCACAAATAGAATCACATAATAATTTAGTTCACCTATGGGGTTAATTCCCTCTTACAAGGTTAGAAAGAAGACTTACCTCGCTTCGAAATTCCATAACCGGCTCCAACGCCACTCTAACACCTCAAACTTATGCCCAACGCTCCAAAACTAATCAAACAAACCAATGAAAATATACTCTAATACTCATAACAATTCAATTAACTACAATTTCCAACTCCGCTCGAAAAATCGGTAAAATCACCCTTGGGCCCATGTGCCTGGATTCCAAAGAGTTTTGAAGATAATCATCACTCATAACCTTATAAACTCAAATATAGGATTTGTTCCCAATTCCATGCCCAAATTCGTGGTCAAAATCCAAAATACCATATTCTAGATTTTTCTTCAAAATCCCAAATTTTTACAAATTTTCATGTCTAAATCCGTGTATAATCCTTGTATATATCTCACAACTAGTAGAAATCACTTACCTCATGTTTGATGATGAAATCCCCTCTTCAAAAGCTCCAAATATCGCCCCAAGCCGTGTGGAAAATGGGTGAAATAAACTCAAACCCCGCTTAAAAACATTCTGCCCAGCCCAAGTCCACCCTTCTTCGCGTTCGCGAAGGCCAAAGATTCCAGACCCAAATTTTCCTCTACGCGTTCGCGTTGTACCGGTCTAGTTCGCGAAGGCCAACTTCCCAAACCCCTCGCGTTCGCGTTACCCTCTACGCATTCGCGTAGGCCAAATGGCCTTAGACCCAGCTCATTATTTCTTCTACGCGTTCGCGAATGCCCCTTCGCGTTCGCGTAGTTTCCTCAGTCAACCTCTCCGTGTTCGCGACCTACACCTCGCGTTCGCGATAAGTAATTCCTCCAGCCCACAAATCCTTATTCGCAAATGCGATCTCCTCCACGTGTTTGTGATGAAGGATACCAGAACCAACATCAGCAGCAGAAAAACATGGGAAAATTGACCCGAAGCACACCCGAGGTCCTGCGACACCGTCCAATCATACCAACCTGTCCCAAAATGTCACGACCCAATTTCACCTATAGGTCGTGATGGCGCCCAACACTACAGCTAGGCAAGCCAACGAAAAATTAAACATATATCAATTATTTTCAGAATAATTTGCTAAGTAATTTTATTATTTTTCTAGAAATATTAAAAAAGAAATACTTATTACTTAAATCGAAGAAAATAATACAATCCCAAACTCTACCAATGTATGTACGAAGACCTGGTGTCACAAGTGTATGAGTATCTAGTAGATTATAAAAAAACTCAAATATTTATTGTCTGAAATAAAAATAGACAGAATGAAAATACAATGAAAGGCACTGATAGCTACAGAACGGCCCATCAAGGCAGCTCACAACTATGCCTCTAGAAAACATGGGTGTAAGATGATAGGTCCTCCACTAGTACTTGCCTCAGGTCCTGCACAAAAAGTGCAGCAAGTGTAGTATGAGTACGTAAACAACGTGTACCCAATAAGTATCGAGCCTAATCTCGAAGTGGTAGAGACGAGATGGTCGACTTTGACACTCACTAAGGGTCAATAATAATAATTGAAATAAAAATAGAATATCTAAATCAATATGATTCACAGAGTTAACAATAATTTTATCGAATCAGCAGAAATAATAAAAATTCTTCAAATGCAACAATTCTCAATATATTAATTAAATTCCTTCAATTCTAATAAATTCCCAATTTATCAATTAGCTTTACAAGTTCCAATAAACTATCAAAGTATCTTGTAATTATTATTATTAAGCACGATTTTTGCCGAGGTCGTACGGCCCAATCCAAAGTGTCGTGTACACTGCCGAGGGACGTGCGGCGCGATCCATAAATGCATCTATCCTGCCGAGGCATTCGTCCCGCTCCACAAGAAAGGAGGACATTTTCTTATGTACCTCCGAATGGAGAGTATATTTATTATAAGATAAATTCGGGAGGATGAACAATTTCTCTTAACAATTAATTAATTTAAACAGAAAATCAAGAATATGAGATTTTCATCATTTAATATTTTTATCTAACAATTCACAAATATTAATTAAACAAAGAATACCATTTACACAAGTAATTCATGCTTTGAGTCCTAAACTACTTAGACTTTAGCATTAATAGTAGCTACGCACGGACTCTCGTCACCTCGTGCGTACGTAG
Organism: Nicotiana tomentosiformis; assembly: GCF_000390325.3. NCBI lineage: Eukaryota > Viridiplantae > Streptophyta > Magnoliopsida > Solanales > Solanaceae > Nicotiana > Nicotiana tomentosiformis. The sequence goes on from NC_090813.1 coordinate 25,639,125, forward strand.
CCCCCACAATTAGCAACAATTATTACTTTAATTACCTATGGAGTAATTTCCCCCTCACAAGATTAGACAAGAGACTTACCTCAATTTGCTCTAATTTAATCCACTAGAAGGCCTTTTCCACGATTATCCAACTTTGTCTAGCTCGAATCTAGCAAAAATAATTCGATACAATAACTAAAAATTATAGGAATCAATTCCATAAGAAAATACTACATTTTTAAATAAAAATCCAAAATTAACTCAAAATATAGCCTATGGGGCCCACATCTCGGAATCCAGCGAAAGTTACGAAATATGAACGCTCACTCAATCATGAGTCTACCCATACTAAAATTACTAAATCTCCATAACAATTGGGCCCTCAAATCTATCCAAGAAGGTTTTCAAACTTTTCCAACTTAATTCACCAATTAAATGATAAAAGCTGTGATGGATTTGGGTAATTTAACCAATATTGAGTTAAGAACACTTACCCCGTTGTTTTTTCTGAAAATCTCCCAAATATAGTCCAAATCCGAGCTCCAAATCGTTAAAAGTGTCCCATATTCAGAACTTAAACTCTCTGCCCAATGATTCCTTCTACGCGATCGCGGACCAACTCACGCGATTGCATAGCACAAATTTTTCTGGACAGAAAATAACCCTACGCGATCGCAGAAATTCCCACGCGATCGCGAAGCACAGTCTCCGCAAGCCTACGCGACCGCGAGCCTCCTCACGCGATCGCGAAGCATTAAGCGCATGGTCCAGCTTTTGCTTCATTTCCTCTTCGCGAACGCGGTCTTAGACATACGTTCGCATAACACGGCTTGCCAAACCTATGCGATTGCGGACTCACCCACGCGATCGCATAGCACAAAATTTTAGCTGCCCAATTAACCCTACGCGATCGCATACCTTCTCACGTGATCGCATACCTTTTCACGCGATCGCGTAGAAGGAAACCAGAACCTGCAGAAACCAGAACATCAAGTATCAAGCCAAGTCAAAATATGATCTGTTAAGCATCCAAAACTCACCCGAGCCCTCAGGACCTCAACCAATTATACCAACAAGTCCTAACACATCATACGAACTTAGTCGAGTCCTCAAATCATATCCAACAATACTAAAAATACGAATCACACATAGATTCAAGCCTAATAAACTTTGAAACTTTTAATTTCTACAAACGATGCCGGAACCTATCAAATCAAGTCCGATTGACCTCAAATTTTGTACGCAAGTCATAAATGGCATAACGGAGCTATGAACATTTTCGGAACTGGATTCTGACTCCGGTATCAAAAAGTCAACTCCTCGGTCAAATTTCAAACTTAAATTCTTGTTTTAGCCATTTCAAGCCTAATTTCACTACGGACTTCCAAATAAAATTCCGAACACGTTCCTAAGTCCAAAATCACCATACGGAGCTATTAGAACCGTCAAATCCCGATTCCGGGGTCGTTTTATTAAATATTGACTGAAGTCAAACTTGGCCTTTTAAAGCCAACTTAAGGAACCAAGTGTTCCGATTTCAACCCAAACACCTCCAAATCCCGAACCAACCATCCCCGCAAGTCATAAATTATTAAAAGCACATACGAGAAGTTTTATTTTAGGGAACGGGGTTCTAAAAGTTAAAATGACCGGTTGGGTCATTACATTCTCCACCTCTTAAACAAACGTTCATCCTCGAATGGGTTTAGAATTATACCTAAAGTGTTGAATAAGTGTGGATATCTGCTCCGCATGTTTTACTCAGCCTCCCAAGTCGCTTCCTCGACTGGTTGGCCCCTTCATTGGACTTTTACTACAGAAATCCTCTTGGACATCAACTGGCGAACCTGTTTATCAACAATGGCAACTGGTTCTTCTTCATAGCCCAAACTATTATCTAGTTGAACTGTGTTGAAATCTAACACATGTGATAGGTCGGCATGATACTTACGGAGCATAGATACATGGAAAACCGGATGAACTCCTGATAGACTGGGAGGCAATGCAATCTCATAAGCAACCTCCCCAACTCGTCTCAACACCTCAAATGGGCCTATAAACCTTGGGTTCAACTTGCCTTTCTTCTCGAATCTCATGATTCCCTTCATCGGCAAAACTTCAAGAGAACTTTTTCACCCATCATAAAGGATAAATCACGCGCTTTAGGATCTGTGTAACTCTTCTATCTGGACTGCGCTGTACGAAGTCGCTCCTGAATCAACTTTACATTTTTCAAGGCATCCTTCACCAAATCAGTACCATATAACTTAGCCTCACCGGGCTCAAACCACCCAATGGGCTAACGACATCGCCGACCATATAAAGCCTCAAATGGAGCCATCTCAATGCTGGATTGGTAACTATTATTATAAGCAAACTTGGGCAAAGGAAAGAAATGATCCCACTGACCTCCAAAGTCAATCACACATGCCATGAGCATATCCTCCAAAATCTGAATTGTCCGCTCTAACTTCCCGTCGGTCTGCGAATGAAAAGTTGTGTTGAGCTCTACACAGGTCCCCAATTCACTCTGTACTGCTCTCTAGAAATGTGAAGTAAACTGAGGGCCTCTATCTCATATGACAGAAATTGGCACACCGTGCAACCGAACTATCTCCTTAATATATATATCTGGGCCAACCTTTCTGAAGTATACGTAGTCACAACAGGAATAAAGTGCGCCGACTTGGTCAACCTGTCGACAATGACCCAAACTGCATCAAACTTCTGCAAGGTCCGCGGCAACCCAACTACAAAGTCTATAGTAATGCATTCCCATTTCCACTATGGTATAGTCATCTACTAAAGTAGGCCACCTGGACTCTAGTGCTCATATTTAACTTGCTAGCAATTTAGACACCTAGCTACATACTCAACTATGTCTTTTTTCATTCGTCGCCACCAATAATGCTGCCTCAGGTCACGATACATCTTCGTAGCACCTGGATGAATATAATACCGAGAACTGTGTGCCTCCTCTTGGATCTTTTTCCTTAGTCCATCCACATTAGGAACACATAGGCGATCCTGGAGTCATAGAACACCATCCTCTCCAATAGTAACTTCCTTGGCACCACCCCGTAGTAACGTTTCTCGAAGAACCATTAAGTGTGGATCATCATATTGGCGAGCCTTGATCTGCTCAAATAGTGACGACTGAGCTACAACATATGCAAGAACTCGGATGGGCTCTGAAATATCCAGCCGCACAAGTCTGTTGGCCAAGGACTGAATATCCAAATCTAATGGCCTCTCCTCTGCTGAAATGAAAGTCAAACTACCCATACTCTCCACCTTTCTACTCAAGGCGCCTACAACCACATTTGCTTTACCCGGATGATACAAGATAGTAATATCATAATCTTTTAGTAACTCAAGCCATCTGCGCTCTCTCAGATTTAGGTCCCTCTGCTTGAACAAATGTTGCAAACTATGATGATCAGTGTAAACTTCACAAGACACCCCATAAAGATAATGCCTCCAAATCTTTAGAATGCGAACAATCGCAGCTAACTCCAAATCATGTACCGGATAATTCTTCTCGTGGGGCTTCAGCTGACGTGAAGCATATGTAATAACTCGCCCTTCCTGTATTAATACACAACCCAAGCCAATGCCTGAAGCGTCACAATACACTGTATACATCCCCGAACCGGAAGGCAACACTAACACTGGTGATGTAGTCAATGTTGTCTTGAGCTTCTGAAAGCTCACCTCACAATCATCGGACCATCGGAACGGAGCACCCTTTTGGGTTAATTTGGTCAAAGGTGCTGCAATAGACGAAAAACCCTCCATGAACCGACGATAATAACTTGCTAAACCCAGAAAACTCCTGATCTCAGTCGCCGAAGTGGAACGATGCCAGTTCTGAACTGCCTCAATCTTTTTGGGATCAACCTTAATACCTTCGCCCGATACAATAAGCCCCAAAAATGCTACATACTCTATCCAGAACTCATATTTGGAGAACTTAGCATATGGCTTTTGTTCCCGCAATGTCTGAAGCACTACTCTCATATGTTGCTCATGCTCCTCCTTACTGCGCGAGTAGATCAAAATGTCATCAATGAAGACAATGACAAACGAATCAATATATGGCCTGAATACCCTGTTCATCAGATCCATAAACACTGCCGGGGCATTAGTCAAACCGAAGGACATCACCAGAAACTCATAATGACCATATCTAGTCCGGAAAGCAGTTTTCGGAACATCCGAATCCCAAATCTTCAACTGATGGTACCCCGACCTCAAGTCGATCTTAGAGAACACCCTAGCACCCTGCAACTGGTCAAATAGATCGCCAATACGTGGAAACAGGTACTTGTTCTTAATAGTGACTTTGTTTAATTGGCGATAATCAATACACATCCGCATTGTTCTATCATTTTTCTTCACAAATAATACCGGTGCACCCCAAGACGATACAATCGGTCTGACGAACCCTTTGGCTAGTAACTCCTCAAGCTATTCTTTCAATTCTTTTGGAGCCATGCGATACAGTGGGATAGATATAGGCTGGGTATCTGGAGCCAAGTCAATATAGAAATCAATATCATGATCAGTTGGCATACCTGGAAGATTTGAAGGAAATACATCGGAGAACTCCCGAACTACAGGCACTGAATCAATAGCCGGAGTCTCTGCAGTAGTATCCCGAACATAGGTTAGATAAGCCAAACAACCCTTCTCAACCATGTGTTGAGCCTTTATAAAAGAAATAACTTGATTAAATGAACTAACAAATGAACCCTTCCACTCCAGCTTAGGCAATGTTGGAATAGCCAAGGTAACAGTCTTGGCATGACAATCTAAAATAGCATGATATGGAGATAACCAGTCCATGCCCAGAATAATTTCAAAACCGGTCATCTCAAGCAATAGGAGATCTGCTCTAGTTTCATAACCACAGAATGTAATAATACAGGACTGGTAGATCTGGTTCACAACAACAAAATCGCCCACAAGAGTGGACACATAAACAGGAGTACTCAAGGACTCACGAGAAATACCCAGGAATGGAGCAAATAGAGATTACCCATATGAATACGTAGATCTTGGATAAAATAATACTGAGGCATCTTTGCTGCAAACAGAAATAATACTTGTAATCACGGCATTTGAGACCTCTACATATGGTCTGGCCGGAAAAGCATAGAACCGAGCTGGAGCGCCAACTGGCTGGCCTCCGCCTTGCTGACCTCCACCTCTAGGACGGCCCCTACCCACCTGTCCTCCACCTCTTGGTGGTCAGACAACTGGTGGAGCAACTGGTCCGGTAATCATAGGTTGCTGACCCTATTGAACTAGTTTACCCCGAAGCATAGGGCAAAATCTCCGTATATGACTGAGGTCCCCGCACTCGTAATAACTCTTCGGTGCGATGGGTTGCTGACTAATAGTCTGGCCCTGGGGAACTGAATACCCACTGGGAGGACCCTGAATAGCTGGTGGGAGATAAGAACTCTCTGGTATAACATTGAGATAAGGTCGCACTAGAGCACCTCGAGGAGGCGGTGGTGCTGGATATGGGGGCCTGCTGGACTGCCCTCTCACGAACTGACCTCTGCCCCCAGACGGAGCACCTCTGAACTCTCTAGAATACCTGAACCGCTTATCTCTCATAACCTGCTCTTGGCTCCGCTGACGTACACCCTCAATCCTGGGGGCTATCTCCACGACTAGCTCAGAAGAAGTACCCATCATGCCAAATCCCAGTGCAGATGTGAAATCCACCGAAGCTGGCTCTGCCACAGGCACCTCACCTTTGTTCCTCAATAATGGGATTCTCTGCTGGACCCACTAGCTGCATAAATGGAACAGTCCTGGGACATCCTTGCCCTCTACCACGAGCTGGAGCCCTCCCTCGGCCTCTACCTCGGCCTCTAGCAACTGGGGGAGTAGCTCTTCCCTGGTCTGGAACCTCATTAGAGCGCGTTCTTACCATATGTGAAAGAATAAGAGAAGGATATTTAGTACTACATCAATTGCACGATGGAATATGAAGAAATGCAGTTTCCTAACACCCTATAGCCTCTCGAAGATAAGTACAGATGTCTCCGTACCGATCCACAAGACTCTATTAGGATTGCTCATAACTTGTGAGACCTACGTAAACATAGTGCTCTGATACCATGTTGTCATAACCCAATTTCACCTATAGGTCGTGATGGCGCCCAACACTACAGCTAGGCAAGCCAACAAATAAATTAAACATATATCAATTATTTTCAGAATAATTTTCTAAGTAATTTTATTATTTTTCTAGAAATATTAAATAAATTTAAAAAAAATATTGATTACTTAAATCCAAGAAAATAATACAATCTCAAACTCTACCAATGTGTGTGCCAAGACCTGGTATCACAAGTGTATGAGCATCTAGTAGATTATACAAAACTCCAAATACTGTCTGAAATAAAAATAGACAGAAAGAAAATACAAGGAGATGCAATGGTAGCTACAGAACGGCCCAACAAGCCAGCTCACCACTACGCCTCTGGATAACGTGGGTGTAAGATGATAGATCCTCCACTAGTACTTGCCTCAAGTCCTGCATAAAAAGTGTAGCAAGTATAGTATGAGTATGTAAATAACGTGTACCCAGTAAGTATCAAACCTAATCTCGAAGTGGTAGAGACGAGATGGTCGACTTTGACACTCATTAAGGGTCAATAATAATAATTAAAATAAAAATAGAATATCTAAATCAACATGATTCATAGAGTTGACAATAATTTTATCGAATCAGCAGAAATAATAAAAAATCTTCAAATGCAACAATTCTCAATATATTAATTAAATTCCTTCAATTCCAATAACTTTTCAATTTATCAATTAGCTTTACAAGTTACAATAAACTATCAAAGTATCGTGTAATTATTATTATTAGGCATGATTTCTGCCGAGGTTGTACGACCCGATCTAGAGTGTCGTGTACACTGCCGAGGGACGTGTGGCGCGATCCATAGATGCATCTATCCTGCCGAGGCATTCGGCCCGCTCCACAAGAAAGGAGGGCATTTTCTTATGTACCTCCGAAAGGAGAGTATATTTATTATAAGATAAATTCGGGAGGATGAACAATTTCTCTTAATAATTAATTAATTTAAACAGAAAATCAAGCATATGAGATTTTCATCTTTTAATATTTTTATCTAACAATTCACAATACACGTATGTGTGTGTGTGTGTATATATATATATATATATATATATATATATATATATATATATCAAATAATATTAATTAAACAAAGAATACCATTTACACAAGTAATTCATGCTTTGAGTCCTAAACTACTCGGACTTTAGCATTAATAGTAACTACGCACAGACTCTCGTCACCTCGTGCGTACGTAGCCCCCACAATTAGCAACAATTATTACTTTAATTACCAATGGGGTAATTTCCCCCTCACAAGATTAGACAAGAGACTTACCTCAATTTGCTCCAATTTAATCCACTAGAAGGCCTTTTCCACGATTATCCAACTCTGTCTAGCTCGAATCTAGCCAAAATAATTCGATACAATCACTAATTATTATAGGAATCAATTCCATAAGAAAATACTACATTTTTCAATAAAAATCCGAAATTAACTCAAAATATAGCCTGTGGGGGCCACGTCTCGGAATCCGGCAAAAGTTACGAAATATGAACGCCCACTCAACCACGAGTCTACCCATACCAAAATTACTAAATTTCCATAACAATTGGGCCCTCAAATCTATCCAAGAAGGTTTTCAAACTTTTCCAACTTAATTCACCAATTAAATGATAAAAGCAGTGATGGATTCGGGTAATTTAACCAATATTGAGTTAAGAACACTTACCCCGTTGTTTTCTCTAAAAATCTCCCAAAAATGGTCCAAATCCGAGCTCCAAATCGTTAAAAATGTCCCATATTCAGAACTTAAACTCTCTCCCAAGTGATTCCTTCTACGCGATCGCGGACCAACTCACGCGATCGCGTAGCACAAATTTTTCTTGCCATAAAATAACCCTACGCGATCGCAGAAATTCCCACGCGATCGCGAAGCACAGTCTCCGCAAGCCTACGCGACCGTGAGCCTCCTCACGCGATCGCGAAGCATTAAGCGCGTGGTCCAGCTTCTGCTTCGTTTCCTCTTCGCGAACGCGGTCTTAGCCATGCGTTCGCATAGCATGGCTTGCCAAACCTATGCGATCGCGGACTCACCCATGCGATCGCATAGCACAAAATTTCAGCTGCCCAATTAACCCTACGCGATCGCATACCTTCTCACGCGATCACGTAGAAGGAAACCAGAACCTGCAGAAACCAGAACTTCAGCTATCAAGCCAAGTCCAAAAATGATCCGTTAAGCATCCGAAAATCACCTGAGCCCCTCAGGACCTCAACCAATTATACAAACAAGTCCTAACACATCATACGAACTTAGTCAAATCTTCAAATCATATCCAACAACACTAAAAACACGAATCACACATAGATTCAAGCCTAATGAACTTTGAAAGTTTTAATTTCTACAAACGACGCCAGAACCTATCAAATCAAGTCTGATTGACCTTAAATTTTGCACGCAAGTCATAAATGACATAACGGAGCTATAAAAATTTTTGAAACTGGATTCCGACTCCGGTATCAAAAAGTCAACTCCCCGGTCAAACTTCCAAACTTAAATTCTTGTTTTAGCCATTTCAAGCCTAATTTAATTACGGACTTTCAAATAAAATTCTAAACACGTTCCTAAGTCTAAAATTACCATACGGAGCTATTGGAACCGTCAAATCCCGATTCCAGGTTCATTTTCTCAAAATGTTGACCAAAGTCAAACTTGGCCTTAAAGCCAACTTAAGGAACCAAGTGTTCCAATTTCAACCCAAACACCTCCAAATCCCGAACCAACCATCCCCGCAAGTCATAAATTATTAAAAGCACATACGGGGAGTTTAATTTTAGGGAACGGGGTTCTAAAAATCAAAATAACCGGTTGAGTCTCAAGGCCTCAAATCGCGTCAAACAACATTGAAACCATGAATCGCACCCCAATTCAAACTTAATAAACTTTGAAACTTCAACTTCTATACTAAATGCTGAAACCTATCAAATCATGTCCGATTGACCTCAAATTTTGCACACAAGTCATATTAACATTACAAACCTACTCTAATTTCCGGTATCGAATTCCGACCCCGATATCAAAAAGTCCACTTCCGGTCAAACTTCTCAAAAACCTTTAGATTTCTAGCTTTAGCCAAATGACTCCAAAATGACCTACGGACCTCCGAATCCACTTTCGGATGCAATCCCAATACAAAAATCACCATACGGAGCTATTCCCAGACTCGGAATCCCAATCGGACATTGATAACATTGAAATGCACTTCAATCCAAATTTATAAAATTCTTCCAAAATGCAAACTTCCACAATAGGCGCCGAAATGCTCCCGGGTTATCCAAAACCCGATCCGGACATACGCCTAAGTCCGAATTCATCATACAAACCTGTTGAAACCTTTAAATCCCGATTTCGAGATCGTTTACTCAAAAATCCAACCTTAGCCAATTCCTCCAACTTAAGGCTTCTGAACTTAGAATTTTCTCTCCAAACCAACTCTGAACTTCCCGAAATTCAATTCCGACCATACGCACAAGTCATAATACCTGAAGTGAAGCTGATCATGGCCTCAAACTGCCGAACAAAACGCTAGAGCTTAAAACGACCGGTCGGGTCGTTACACAACACGTTCCCCACACCGGCAGAAAATATCCGGTTCAAACCATGGTAGAAACTATTAAGAACGCTTTGAAATCCATTTGCACCTAATCGAGCTATCAGAACTAATTTCTTCTAACTCGTCCAAGCCAAGCAGGTCACCAAAACATCTGTAAAGCCTTCACATCATTATTACCTAAAAGAACCGAGCATGCCATTACCATACTGGTCTAGCCTACTACCCAGTTGTCCTATTTACTTGGAGTTTCTTCTGAATTATCCTCCATTTGATACTTCTCATTATCAGAACTCCACGATCCTTACCCAAAGCTCACTACAAGACACCCTAACATAAAATCATACCTCCATAAGGCCCATAAGCTATTGTATTCCACTTAAGTACCTCCATAAATACCACAATTGTAACGCTCACTCTAAAAATACCTTATGTGAATTTAAAATTATTCTTCTTATCTTTCTTATACTAAAATATAGAATCCATAATCATACTTCGTGCGCACTACATCCTTTAAATAACAACTTAATCACTACATGATTTTTTTATATACTCATAAAGTGCAATATAACCTGTATTCAGGAATTTCTTTACTTGAGTCATCCTCGATCTTAATCTCTGCAAGTCATAACCGATTCACATGTATGCCTCAAACCGAAACCAGTACAACACATAACCATGAAATCAAATCGTCAATAGTAGGCTCACCCACTTGGCTCAAATACATAGAACAAAATATTCCATAACTCACAATATCAATACTCTATTACTGCCATAATACTGCAGTCAATTCAACGAAAATTCTTCATAAGCTCAGGTAACACAAACCATAAAATACCTCAATCATCCGCTAAGTTATTCATTCTCTTGACACTCAAGTCAACTTTCTCAACCAGATTCAAATTCAAATCTCAACACATACACTCTGCTGGTAGAAAAGAAACTCTCCACTCAACATTATAAGGAACACACCTATGTAGATTACTCCGTAGGAGATAACCCACCTGCTTAGCCTCAAATTGGCATCTTGTTATACCCTTTCGCATCTGCAATTACAACGCAATAACTTAATCTTTCTGAGTTCAAAATCATTAAGAAGGCATGAGAATTTAATTTGTCCTACAATTTAACTGAAAAATCCTTCAAAACATCCATACTCGAGACTGTACGTCATATCAAAACGAAAATCAAGCACCTAATAACCCTTTTTACATTTCAAGGAAACATTTCTCGTCATATTCAAATCATCTTAACATATTCCACAGTCACATCATACTCATCACAAAGCCATTCCACCGCTCATCGAGCCACAAATTCCACCCGTAGGGACATTACCGAACATATGAGTCCAAATGTACACGTTACAACTGAAGCTACCGAGCTTAAGCTGCAATCTAACCCTGGCCTCAAGTCCTCCAGACTGGCCCATCACCAAAACACAAAATACATATCTCGAACCTCGTTCATGGAATCACAAGCCAGCGATGCACAGCTGATACTGAGCGCTCACATGCGCACAGGAATACGTGGAAGGAATTCAAAGAGTTATGTTTCAAGCTGAATCAATTCTGCACGATAGAATACAAGAAAGTGAAATTTTTCCTAAGGGTTTGGCAGCCTCTCGAAGATAAGTACAGACGTCTCCGTACCGATCCGCAAGACTCTACTAAACCTGCTCATGACTCGTGAGACCTATGTAACCTAGAGCTCTAATACCAACTTGTTACGACCTAAAATCTCACCAGTTGTGATGGCGCCTATCTCAATACTAGGCAAGCCCAAAATCTTAATAAACCACCATATCTTTTAAATTTGAAAACAAAATAATTAAATTCAGCGGACGAAATCTCACAATTACAAATATAACACTCCCAAAACTCGGTGTCACTGAGTACATGAGCATCTAATATGAATACAATGTCTGACCAATAAAAACCATTATCTGAAAGTATAGAACAGTACAATAACTGAAGGAAAGAGATACATAGTCAGCGGATGCCAGGCAGCTACCCTGATAGTCTCCAACTGGTAACACACTGAGGTCTAACAGTCGTCGTATCCGAAAGCACCTGGATCTGCACACAAGGTACAGAGTGTAGTATGAGTACAACCAAATCAATAAGTAACAAGACTAACTTCTGGGCTAAAAGTAGTGACGAGCTCCGCAAGTACAGTCCAATATAAATAATGGTACAAAATGTAGGCATGCGTTCAAGTTAAACTCAGTACAAGTGAAATAGAACAATACTGCATGATATGAGGAATATGACATCCCAGTAGAAAGACCTCGTGTAAATACTGGTCACTAATTATTCGGTCACTTGGTACAGTTTATGGCCAATCAATCCTAGGGGTGTTCTAACCCGTATATATATATACATCGACTTACAGTCAGTCACTCAGTACCGTATAAGGCCAATCCAGCCCTGGGGTAATTTATTCCCAAATATAAATGGTACGGACAAGATCCATGTCCAGATAAATTCATTACAATACAAATAAGTAAGGCAAGACCATGCCCTAGGAAAATCCATCCCGAATATATATATAATCATCGTAAGTAAGGCAAGTCCATGCCCTGGGAAGTCCATCCCGAATATATATAATCATCTACTCTCACTAGGGGTGTGTACAGACTCCGGAGGGGCTCCTTGAGCCAAAGCGTGATATAAAGCCTTCATGGACTACTGCAGGCGGGCAGTCCCAATCCGTATAATAATAAAGCCTATAAGGCCTGCTGCAGACGGGCATCACTGATCCATAAAATAGTAAAGCCAATAAGGCCTGCTGTAGGCGGGCAACCCCGATCCAAAACAATAATAATGTATAAAGCCATTCTGGCCTGCTGCAGGCGGGCAATTCGATCCCATAAATATCCTCACAATGGATGAATATGACTGAATGTGAAATGTACATTTTAAAAATAATTAATTTAACAGCAACACGACCCCATGGGTCCCAAAATATCGGCACGTAGCCTAAACATGATCTTTAATAAGAGCCTCAGCTCAGTTTCTCTAACACTTGGGAAGTGTTCAGATAACAACATGATTCTGTAATTTTTACAATTTCACAGAATTTATTCAAGTCACAATTTCAATGGTGCACGTCCACACGCTCGTCAACTATCCTGTGCGTCACCTCCAAATAATTTATATAACACCAATTCAGGGATTCATACCCTCAAAACTAAGTTTAGAAGTGTTACTTACCTCAAATCGTGTAATTCTTTACTCCGGTATGCCTTTGCCTCGTGAATTGGCCTCCAAATGCTTTGAATTTAGCCATAAATAATTCGATTCAGTCAATAAAATTTATTGGAATTAATTCCATAAGAAAATGCTAATTTTCCATAAAATCCGGTGAAGCTCACAAAATCCGACAACCCGTTCAATTACGAGTCCAACCATGCTAGTTTCACTCAAATCTGACTCTGAATCGACACCGAAATCTCAAAAATTCATTTCTATGAGATTTCTAAAATTTTCCCAAATTTCAATCTCAAAACACTAATTAAATGGTGAAAACAAATGATGGATTTGGGTAATCTAACTATAATTGAGTTAAGAACACCCCGATGTTTTCTCTGAAAACCTCCCAAAAAATGCCTCTCCCAAAGCTCCAATTTGACAAAAATAGAAAATGGGACAAAGTCCCCTGCTTTATAACTCACAGTTATGTCCAGGCCCTCGGCCTTCGGTCTTCGATCCTCGGTCTTCGGGCTTCAGCCTTCGGCCTTCGGTCCTCGGTCTCCGGCCTTCGGTCTTCGGCCCTCGGTCTTCGGTCCCCGGCCTTCGGTCCTCGATTTTTATTACCTCGATGTTTTTCATGACCTCGATATTTCCAGCAGCAGAAATTTCCACCAGCTGTTTAAGTCCAAATTTTGATCCGTTAACCATCCGAAACTCACCCGAAACCTCCCAGACATAAACCATATATGAATTTTAATCATAAAACACGCTACAGACCTATTCGCGCACTCAAAACACTGAAAAGAGGTCGTCTTGACCCGATATTGAACATGGTCAAACTCCCAAATTTCTTAATCTTACTAGTCTCTCAACCAATGATCCAAAAAAATACACCCAAGCCCCTCGGGACCTGTCAAATCATACCAACAAGTCCTATAACATCATACAGACTTAGTCGAAAGCTCAAATCATATAAAACAACGCTAAAACCATGAATCATACCCCAATTCAAGCTTAAGGAACTTAAAAATTTCCAACTTCTACATTCGATGCCGAAACTTATCAAATCAATTCTGATTGACCTCAAATTTTGTACACAAGTCATAAATGACATAACAGAGCTATAAAAATTTTCAGAACTGGATTCTGATCCCGATATCAAAAAGTCAACCCCCCGGTCAAACTTCTCATAAATTCGACTTTCGCCATTTCAAACCTAATTCTACTACCGACCTCCAAATATTTTTTTGAACACGCTCCTAAGTCTAAAATCACCATACGGTTGGAATTATCAGAATTCGAATTCGAGGTCGTTTACACATAAGTCAATATCTGGTTAACTATTTCAACTTAAGCTTCCAACATGACATTTATTCTTCCAAGCTAACTCCAAAATATCTTAAAATCAAAACCGATAATTCACACAAGTCATAATACCTCGTAGGAAGTTATTCAAGATTTCAAATAGTTTAAAGGAGGGTAAATGCTCAAAACGAATGGTCGGGTCTTTACAATCACCTTGATGAAGGGTTAAAAATAGAATATCTCACAGTCAAAGATCCACTTATTTTGTGGAATGACTTAAAGGAAAGATATGGCAGCTTAAAGTTGGTCACTCTTCCACAAGCACGATATGATTGGGCTCATCTGAGGCTCCAAGACTTTAAGTCTGTTTCTGAATATAATTCTGCGATGTTTAGAATTACTTCTAAATTGAAACTCTGTGGAATACTATCACTGACTATGATATGCTTGAAAAACCTTTTACAATGTTTCATGCCTCCAATATGGTCCTGCAACAGCAGTACAGAGAGAAAGGTTTCAAAAAGTACTCTGAGTTGATTTCTCTTCTCCTTGTGGATGAACGAAACAACGACTTGCTCATGAGAAATCACGAAAATCGACCCACTTGATCTACACCATTGCCTGAAGTGGATGAATTGTATTCCCATTATGCTAAGCGTGGAAAAGGCCGTGGCCCTATTCGTGGTCGTGGTTGTGGCCGTGGCCATAGACAAGGAAGAAATTCTCCTGGTGTTAATCACCCCCCAAAGAAAAATAACCACCAAAAGTGAAAAGGGAAAGATGAGAAGCCAAAGACAAATGATTCAGAAACTGAATGCTATCGTTGCGGTGGAAAAGGGCATTGGGCAAATATTTGTCGTACACCAATATATTTGGTTGAGCTTTATCAAGCATCTCTAAAGAATAAAGGCCCTGAAGCCAATTTTATCTCTGACAATGATTTTGACATCACTCACTTGGATGTGGCAGACTTCTTTGAGCACCCTGATGGAAAAATAGACCACTTGATCGATGATAAATCCGTGGTTAAAAATGATTGAGTAGTTTAATTTTTATTTTTGTCTATTCGTAGTAACTAGTGAATAAACATCATGTAATTATAGTTCTTTACATGAGTAGTAGTCATTAGTATCAATTAGTATTATTTATTTTATGAAATAGTGCTTGTTCGTTTTGATTAAATATAATTCTAATATTTGTTTTAAACAATTTCTTTAGTTTGAAAATTTAAGGATTGTCATATTCTTTATTAAAGTAATATTTTTTGTCTGTCATTCTTCAAATGAAATAAACAAGGTAAAACGGATTTCTAAGTTAATTGTTTCTCCTACTTGTACGCCAATAACTCTGAGAAGAAACATTGTCCCAGAACACTTAGGAAATAGATGATTTTGAGATCAACTATGTGAGGATACTGCATCTCTGAAAGATACCTGATACAGTCCGAACTCCTAATGCACATTGCTTGTACTATGATGTTGCACAAAACTAGATGCAGTAGGAAAAAAAAAAGTAATTTGTTCTCATAATTGTAATTTAGATTACATCTAAGTTGTGTTTCGTTTTAGTTTGGTACTTAGAGATTGTTTTATCCATAAACAGTAACCACCGTCTATGATAATAAATCAATAGAGATTGTTTTAGCATATCCATTCATTCAATTTTTTTTCCTTGTTAAATGCTAGAATAAATTCACGAATTTATTTAATAGACAAGAATATGCTAATGTTTATTCGTATATTTCTTTTGTATGTCAAACCATGGGAAGCAAATATGGTTAACTCTCAAAGCAAAATTGGATCACAGTTCAATTGTAAAAATATTTATTTAATTGACTCATGTACGACATATACAATATTCAAAGAGAAAACATATTTCTCTTATTTAAGTATGTGTAAGGCAGATGTTACTACAATTTCTGATAGTAATAATCTAATTGAAGGCTCTGGAAGAGCTACTATAACTCTACCTAAAGGAACAATACTTATCATAGAGAATGCAATGTTCTCCTCCAAGTCCAAGAGGAAATTGTTGAGTTTTAAAGATATCCGCCGAAATAGATATCATATTGAGACAATAGATGAGAACAATCTTGAATATCTCATCATTACCAAGAATGTCTCTGGCCAAAAGAGAGTTATTGAGAAGTTTTCATCTTTATCTTGTGGCATGTATTGGACAAGAATTAGTGCAATTGAGGCACATTCTATTGTAAACCAAAAGGTTACTGATTCCAATACTTTTGTACTTTGGCATGATCGATTGGGACACCCTGGATCAATTATGATGAGACGGATTATAGAAAACTCAAATGGGCATCCATTATAGAATTTAAAGATTCTTTTAAATAATGAATTTTCTTGCACTTCTTATTATCAACACCAACAAAGGTTGGGATTGAGTCCCCTTCGTTTTTGAAACGTATACAAGAAGACATTTGTGGAACTATTCACTCACCTATTGGGTCATTTAGATATGTTATGGTCTTAATAGATGCATTTTCTAGATGGTCTCATGTGTGCCTATTGTCATCTCGCAACCTCGCATTTGCAAAATTAATGGCACAAATAATTCGATTACGAGCGCAATTCCCCAATAATCCAATTAAGTCTATTAGACTTGATAATGCTACTGAGTTTTCATCTTAAGCATTTAATGATTATTGCTTATCAATTGGGATAAAAGTGGAACATCCTGTAGCTCGTGTTCACACTCAAAATGACCTTGCAGAGTCTTTAATTAAACATTTATAATTGATAGCAAGACCGTTACTCATGAAAATGAGGTTGCCCACTTCTGCTCGGGGTCACGCCATTTTACATGCAGCAATGCTAGTTCGTCTCAGACATACAAATTATCATAAATATTCTCCGTTGCAATATTTTGGGTCATGAACCTAATATATCCCATTTAAAATTTTTTGGATGTGCGGTATATGTGCTTGTAGCACCGCCATATCGCACCAAAATGGGCCCCCAAAGAAGGTTAAAAATATATGTTGGGTTTGAATCGCCCTCCATTATTCGATACCTCGAAACATTAATGGGGGATTTGTTCACTGCCCGATTTGCAGACTGTCGATTCGATGAGACACTTTTCCTAAAATTAGGGGGAGAAAATGGTGAAACCAAACGGGAAATTTTGTGAAAAAATTCATCATTGTCTCATCTTTATCCACGTGCCTCTATTTGTGAAAAGGAGGTGCAAAAGATTATTCATTTACAAAAAATAGCAAATCAAATGCCAGATACATTTACGGATCTGAAAAGGATAACAAAATCATATATCCCTGCAGAGAATGTTCCAATCCGTATTGATGTCCCTGTTGGACAATCTTCTAATGTCATAGCTAATTAGTCAAAAGAACGCCTAAAACATGGCAGACAATTAGGTTCTAAGGATCGAAATCCTATAAAAAAGAAAATAAATGATCAAGATGACACTACGAAAGAGTCTCATGAAGAAATCCACGATTTAACCAATCCTGAGATTCATGAGAAAATCACTGAGCCTGAGACTCAAGAAAATAAAGAATTATCAATAAATCCAATCGATATTGAGACAAATTTGAATCGATTGGATATAGTGGTGGATTATGTCTTTGCATATAATGTTGCATCTAGCATTATACAAGATAGTGAGGATCTTAAACCTCAATCTGTTAGAGAATGTCGACAAAGACGTGATTGGCCAAAATGGCAAGAAGCAATCCAATCAGAGTTGAATTCACTTGCAAAACGTGATGTTTTTGGGCATGTAGTCCAAACACCTAATGGTGTTAAGCCTGTTGGCTATAAATGCTTTGTATGCAAGAGGAATGAGAAAAATGAGGTACAAATATATAAGGCACGCCTTGTTGCATACGTATTTTCACAAAGGCCTGGTGTCGATTATGAAGAGACATATTCACCCGTTATGGACGCTATAATATTCCGTTATCTCATTAGTTTTGCTGTCCATGAAAAGCTTGACATGCATTTAATGGATATGATTACCGCCTACCCTTATGGCTCACTTGATAATGAGATATACATGAAAATTCCCGAGGGATTTAAAATGCCTAACGCATATAATTCAAAGTCCTCGGAAATATTTTCAATCAAATTGCAAAGATCTTTGTATGGTCTAAAGCAATCAGGACGAATGTGGTATAATCGTCTTCGTGAGTATTTATTAAAGGAAGGTTATATAAATGATGTCATTTGTCCATGTGTTTTTATAAAGAAAACAACATCGGAATTTGTTGTACTTTCCGTATATGTCGATGACATAAACCTTATTGGAACTCCTACAGAACTCCAAAGGCAATTGATTATTTAAAGAAGGAATTCGAGATGAAAGATCTCGGAAAGACAAAATTATGTCTTGGTTTGCAAATTGAATATTTGGCAAACAGAATTTTTGTTCATCAATCTGCCTACATAGAAAAGGTATTAAAACGGTTTTACATAGATGGAGCACATCCATTAAGTACTCCGATGGTTGTTCGATCACTTGATGTGAATAAGGATCCATTCCGATCTCAAGAAAGGAATGAAGAGCTACTTGGTCCTGAAGTACCATATCTTAGTGCAATTTGTGCACTAATGTATCTTGCTAATACTACAAGGACTGACAAAACCTTTTCAGTTAATGTCTTAGCAAGATATAGCTCTGCTCCTACAAGGAGACATTGGAATGGAATCAAACACATATTGCGGTATCTAAAAGGGACTAGCGATATGGGCTTATTTTATAGCAATAATTGCAGTCCCGATATTGTTGGTTATACTGATGCTGGGTATTTATCTGACCCACGCAAGGCTCGATCTCAAACAAGTTATGTGTTTACCTATGGAGGCACTGTCATATCTTGGCGATCGACTAAGCAATCAATTATGACTACTTCATCTAATCATGCTGAGATAATTGCTATTCATGAAGCAAGTCGAGAATGTGTGTGGTTGAGGTCTATAATACATCTTATTCGAGACAAATGTGGTTTGAAATGTGACAAACTACCCATAATTTTTGTATGAAGACAATGCAGCATGCATAGCCCAATTGAAGAGAGGATTCATAAAAGGAGATAGGACAAAGCACATTTCACCAAAACTATTTTTACTCATGATCTTCAAAATAATGGTGATATCAATGTGCAACAAATTCGTTTAAGTGATAATATGGGTGATTTATTCACCAAGTCTCTACCGACGTCAACCTTTAAGAAGCTAGTGTACAAGATTGGGATGCGAAGGCTCACGGATGTGAATTGATGCTCTCATCAGGGGGAGTTAATGCGCGTTGCACTCTTTTTCCCTTACAAGATTTTGTCCTACTGGGTTTTCCTTGCAAGGTTTTTAACGAGGCAACCAAAAGGCGTATGGTTAGATATGTGTACTCTTTTTTCTTTACTAGAATTTTTTTCCCACTGAGTTTTATTTTAGTTAAGGTTTTAACGAGGCACATTATCTGTTGAATAGATATTCAAGGGGGAGTGTTATAAATAGAGTTTTATTGAAGGTGAATGTTTATATTTTTAGAGAGATTTTAGGGATTTTACTTGGTGGCTAAGTCACTCTATCCCTATAAATAGAGGGGTCATATTACATTGTAATTCAACTCAAAGCAATAAGAATTCTAACTCTTTCTTTGCAAAATTTTTCTTCATTGTTTTATTTCAATTTTTACATTTTACTAAATAGTAACAATTTTAGAGAAGTTATATTGTGAGTTTCAATTTGGATGATTACTCGTGTTAAATGTGTTCCTAATGAGAGATTCTTAATGGTGCAATTAGTTGTTCTCGTTACCTTGATCTGATCACCTTTGAGCAGATATCAATAGATTTTTATGGCATTAACAGGATAAATTGCATTCTTTCTATAAGTACATTATTTGATCCCTTTAACCTGCTAGAAAAGAAGAACGAATATTTATAAAAGGTAAAGTATTTTGAAATGAGAATTTGTACCTATTGATATATGTCTCTATACATAGGTATATGGTGCATTTATGTGAAACCTTCCACTTATTTATTGCAAATAAATTCCACTCCAATTATCAAATAAGAAATCTCCATTTTAAAATAATAATTTAAATAGGAAGCCTAGAACTTTCACCAACGTCTGATAATAATTATCAAGAACTTTCACCAACGTCTCTAAGGTTGTGTTCTTTCATCTTTGTACTTCTTATGAATTACCTTATAATTTCTTTATTATTACATTATTTTTGCATAATAATGAATTCTTTGTGTTTTACTTTTAACTTATACTCTTTTCCCATTTTGCACGTTATCCTTTTTATTTTTGAACGCAATATAAAAAATTTCAACTAATCACGAATATAAACCGTAATAAGAAAAGGTTGATCAAGTGAAAATAAAAAGAATAGGAACATACATTATATAAGAATGTAAATCAGAGAGTTCGTGCTTTGCAAAAATATTGAAGAGATTATGGTAAATCTTAAAACAAAAAAAGTAATTACGGCTAATTGTAAAGGGAACCGACATTAAACGTGCAAAACACAAACAACTCCCATAGTTGTTTTTTTTTTTTTTTTTGTGAACCAAAATAAATAAATAAATAAATAAAACTCCCGTAGTTTTTTATTTTTTATTTTTTTTATTTTATACAACTCGCTTAGTTAGATGCACGTTATCTAGGAATCAATAAGGTGGACCCTTCCATTATTAATAAATCCAAAATTTAAGGGTAATTTGATCCAAATCATAATTCTTAATTGTTGCCATATAAGCAAACACAATCATAAAATCATACTTTAATCGCAATAAGCAGATATTATTATTTTCATAAAAAGTTGTTCAGATTTAAAAGGGTGTCACTGTCGGCTGTCCAAATACATTAGTCAATCAATATTCTTCATTCCTCTCTCTCTCTCTCTCTCTCTCTCTCTCTCACGCACACACACACACAAAATGCAGAAATGGCCGAAGAAGAGAACACAGTATCCTCTCATAGCGCTCATCTTCTTCGTCTTCATAGTTTTCTCTATCCTCTATAATGAAAGTAGCATTCAAGAAATTCATTCCAAACACACCCTCCCAAGAATTCCTCCAGGTCAGTCTTGTGATCTTGTCATTTCTTGGGTATCAGCAAAATCCTTTCTTTTTGACATTTTCGTCGTTTTTTGAGCAAATTTTCTAGGGTTTTTTTGTGGGGTTCTGTATATAGTGCCTTTTTGTGCATTTTCTTGAAATTGGAATTCAGAAACAAACATATTTTTAGAACCCCTTTTTTCCTTGAATAAGTTATTTCAAATATTATGCTAAAAATGAAAAAAGAAATTTGATGTTTACACTCTCCATCCCACTTTATGTGTCATTTGTTACTGTCACAAAAGCGGATCCAAGATTTGAAGTTTATGGGTTCGGAATCTAATATGTTTAAGTTAAATTAATAAATTATAAATTTTTTAAGACAAATACATGGTTTGGACAAAAGCTACTGGTTTAAGCCGAACCTGTAGGTTGTGTTCTAGCACCGCCTCTCTTGACTTGAGCCCAAGTTAAAGAAAGACAGAAAGACTTTTGAAATATGTGATTTAAAACAAGCCATAGACATCTGTGTAGCTATAAATTATCTCATTAACGATAAAATTTGAATTTTATAGTTAACTATTTCTAGATATAGATATTGAAAGTTGTCATTCTTTTTGGGATAAACCGAAAAGGAAAGTGTTCCACTTAATTGGGACTCAGGGAGTATTTCATTTTTGAGTCCATCTGAGGGGATTTTTGTGGTTTTGTAGTGCCTTTGGATAAATCAAGTGCTTGCCAGTCCACTGTGAAGTATAGTGGAAAGAGAGCTGAATGGGATAGCTTCAAACCGGAGATTAGTGGCCGAAGAGAAATGCCGGAGACATGTGATTATTTTTCAGGGGAATGGGTGTTTGATAATAGTTCATATCCACTGTATAAAGATTCGGATTGTCCTTATATGTCTGATCAATTGGCGTGCCACAAGCATGGCCGACAAGATCTGGACTACCAGTACTGGAGATGGCAACCTCACCACTGCAATTTGAAGAGGTAACATTTTGATTTCCATTAATTTCTTTTCTGCTTTTGTGTAATAGCTCATTTGTAACCAATACCTAAATATAATAACATTAAATAAGCAACTGAATCATTAGATGATAGAATATTCGAATAATTTCTATTTGCCCAAGCCTTGGTAGATAGAGTTACCTACCTGTGCTGGTCGGAAATAACAGTTACCAGGTGGAACAGTCGAGGTGTGCGCAAGCGGCAGGTTGGCCTAGACACCACTTTTACTAAAAAAAGTTGTTAACGTTAATCAAATTATAAAATATTAGATTAGTTAATCTCACCCTATACATGTTTGAATTTTTGAATTATAATTGTAGAAATTGTTGTGTCATGCTTATTACATTTATTGACTTGTTAATGTTGATACACAGGTGGAATGTGACTGAAATGTGGGAGAAATTAAGAGGGAAAAGACTAATGTTTGTGGGAGACTCACTGAATAGAGGACAGTGGATATCGATGGTGTGTCTTTTGCAATCTGTTATTCCTGCTGAGAAGAAGTTCATGACACCACAGGCTCACCTTTCAATATTTAGAGCAGAGGTCAAGTGAATTTTTTTGAGTATATGAGATTTATCATTCTACTAAGTGATCTCAAACTTTATATAATGTCAAGCTTGACTCAATTTATAGGTATCTCGGTATATGCAGATGGTATTGATTATGTCTAGAAAATATAACGACTGTTACTAAATTCATGTGTTTCGGTGTTGATGACAGGAATACAATGCCAGCATAGAGTTTCTTTGGGCGCCACTTCTTGTCGAATCAAATTCTGATGATCCTGTTGATCACAGACTGCCTGAGCGAATACTTCGTCCTGATTCACTTCTTAGGCATTCATCAGAATGGATGCACGCTGATATATTAGTCTTCAATTCATATCTTTGGTGGAGACAGGGCCCTGTTAAGTTATTGTAAGTATGAACTCTAATTAGGTCATGACTTAAGCAGATATGCCAAGACCTAATATTTGACATCTCAGAAAGCTGATAAATGAAAACTTTCAGCTCAAGGAACGATTATTATTTATATATCTAAATAAATTGAAGTTTTGCAAAGAAAGAAGGATTGCTTTCTTATCAGTTCCATTACTTTTTTAGATGGAGTAGCGAAGAAAATGGAGTTTGTGAGGAAATAGATGGGTTGGGAGGCATGGAGTTAGCTATGGAAGCATGGGCAAAGTGGGTGGATTCCAATGTTGATCGCGCGAAGAAGGTCTTTTTTGTCACTATGTCCCCTACGCATTTCACGTAAGTGAGAAGCTCTTCGTTTATTTCTAAAGCTTACTTTAAGTACTTAACTACAAAGGTCTTAACTATATGCCTGCATGGATTTGACTGGATTCCAAAGTTCAGAATCAATTTTGATTGTTATATATGAACTAATTAGGAGATTGGAAGCAGCTTGTTTTGTGTATGTTGATTTTTGCACCTAATATTAAGTAGCTAAATTTAACATTTTTAGTTAGATTGTCAATGCCAGGTGAAACATTGGCGGTGAACTAAACTGATAAAAGATTTGCACCCAACATAATACTCTCATTTCATTTGCGATTGTGCATTTATTGATACGAGTTCATAAATGTCTCACCATTATTTAAAGTTGATGCCGAGTTCCTTCTTCATTTGAAATATTAATTTGGATCCGACATGAAAGATGCTTATCTTGGTTTAGATTTATCTCTTCTCTACAGTAAGAAATCGTGTTTTTTTTTTCTTCTTTCAAAATTCAGGAAACAAGAATGGGAACCAGGAAGCGAAGGAAACTGCTACGACGAGAAGCTTCCAATAAAGAATGGAACATACTGGGGTATAGATTCTGACTTTCCCACAATGCAGATGGTTGAAAGGATACTGGCCAAGTTGGGCTCAAAGGTTAATGTTCTCAACATTACTCAGCTTTCAGAATATAGGAAAGACGGCCACCCTTCCATATATCGTAAGTTTTGGGAGACGCTGACTCCTGAGAAATTAGCAGATCCTGCAAGTTACTCGGATTGCATCCATTGGTGCTTGCCTGGCGTTCCTGATGTATGGAACGAGCTGCTATTTCAATTTTTGTGAAAAAAACAGGTGCACTTTGTAAGTAATCTTTCCACTATCATAGGAGAAAAGAAAAGTTCACACCTTAACGTAATGTACATCTCGAATGAGCACGCCCTTATTTCTACTGTTAGTATTGAAGCAAAATCTTGAACCTCAAGGTAAACCAATTGCAGAGTGAAGAGATGATGCTTCTTTCGTTTGAGTTTCACTTTGATAGTTTGGTGATTCTCAATAACAATGCTGCTGGGAGATAGTAAGTACCCGTTGAAATAGTTGAAGTATGTTCAAACTAGCAGATATCAGCCTTATAGAAAAAAGTCGTTCTTCTGTTTTGCTCGAAATTTTGTTTAAATGAGTGTATACCATGAACCACAGTTGGGGGAATTCAAATTAGAATATATGAACTTCGCGAAGAGTATCAAAAGCTCATTAGCAGCAAGTCAATTCAGTAAATTGAGGTTCGTGAGCTTAGCCCAAAGCCACTAGCCAAGTCAATGCATAAAAGAGTGTATTCTAGACCTGCAGTATGAGCATTCTTGTATCTTCTAATCTGCTAATATGTTTAGTAATTATGCTACTCTGGCTAATACTTTAGCATTGAACTTGGGAATATTCAGATTGGCCCTTGAAGTTTGGAGTGAGCAGCACAATTATCCACTGAAGTACTTTTATTACTCTTTCTGGTTCACTTTAAGTGATTTTTTGGCTCTTTTAGGACATTTTAAGTAATTCACCTTTTAGCATTAATTAATAATGAAATTGACCATATTTACCTTAATTTGCTCGTTGAAAATATAACAAATTACTCCTAGGCTCTTTATTCCAAAGGCAACTTTGGAAAGTTTACATTAATTCTTTCTTGATATCTGAAAAAATTAAATATTATGGACCACAAAAAATCACTTAAAGTGGACCGGAGAAAAACAAACCACAACCAAACGGACAGTTGAGCATTGTAGAGGTATAAGAGATTTTCATATATGAAATACAGTGGAAAAGTTTTACACTGTCAGACGAAATGATCAAGATATGGAGATGGGTCAAGCACATTCTTAGTTTACAAAATGTATTAATCATGAAGGTGCATTTGAACACTTCAAAATCCAAGAATGAAATATGACTTTTTAGAGAATGCAGAAACTTACTGAAATTGAAAACAACGGAAAGATATATCCCTTCCGATCGAATAACCAATTTAAGTACAAGATTTCAAAGTTTCTAATTTTTCGTGTGCTCAAAGTCAAACATTGATTCCTTAATTCGTTTAACTCAAAACCGAACTAATTATAATTAAATAATAGATCATAATTCTTTATAACAAATATATTGAAGAGTATCTGGAAAATTGTTGAAAAAAGGAGAAAATGGTACAAAATAACAACTACTCATATATAATCTAAATAACAAAATTTGGCGCCCTAAGTGTCGGTACAGTATAATGTTAGGAAAGATATTTTATTGAAGAACTCGCATTCCAGCCGTTAATTTAGTTGATAGCCAAACAAAATTTACCTTTCTTATTCTTCCCCACGTATCTAAAAAGCCAGATTCTATTCACCTTCTTCTTCTATCCAAAATATTTTTTTTTCTTTCCCAAGCAACAATGGCGTCTGCTCTTTACCACCAAAATAATCCCTTATTTACGCAGTCTCTTCACCAAAAAAATTATAATTACAGTTATTTCTGTTATTCTACTATTCTTCCGCTAAAGAGTATTAATACTAACTACTCAACTCGACTGCGTACTACACTAATCAAATCTTCTAGGGACAAAAATCGTATTGTCCTATCCGAAACTTCTGTCGATAATACCAATTCCAATTCTGATTCGGGAGAAAGTCGGGTCAAGAGTCCGGATCCTGACCCAGGACCCGATTCGGACCTTCCATCCTCGTCATCGTTGTTGGATTCAGTCTCTTCCCTGCTGAAATTAGATGGAACTGGATGGGAGATTATGTCCATTGCGTTGCCCGCGGCGTTAGCTCTTGCTGCTGATCCCATTACTTCACTTGTTGATACTGCATTTGTTGGACATTTGGGTACTTTTTTACTATCCCTTCTTTGTTATGGTTATGTTCTCCAGTGAGCTGATATTTAATTTAATTCCAATCCTGCCTCTGCCAAGGGATCATAGTAGAACAATATGACTAGCTGATAGCTGTGTGATTTAAACTAGCTGCTGAAACGGGGTAATTTGTGGATGGTCACTCAACTTTTACTTCATTGCACCAAATTCACTAAATTATTTTTTTAATGAGAAAGTTACTCAACTTTGTCTAAGTATCACATAAAGTCGCTAAATATTTTGTAACAAGTCATTCAACTTTGCCTAAGTATCATGCAAAATGTCTCGTTTGTTTCCTCCTAGTAACTGTTATGTAAGACGTTGAATGACTTTTGGGTTACAAAAAATAGTTAAATTTTGTGATACCTAGGTAAAGTCAGTTGCTTTTTTGTTACAAACAAAAGTTTAGTTACTTCGGTGCAATACGGTGAAAATTGAGTCATCATCCATGAAATTAACCCTGAAGGAACCGTTACTTAACTTGTTTGACTTAATGTGAAATAGTTACTAGGATTAAGATGAAAGTTAAAAATGTGCTTTACTTACTATTTACAATTTGGTAAATTTAAAACTAGTTCAAATACTGTATAAGTGGGTTGCAACTAAAGTTTAGTTTGAAGACTGGGTCCCACTTTAAGAAAAAAAGTATTGTTCCGACATTGCTGAAATAAAGTAGGAGAGGATAAAATTTTGAAATGATGAAGTACAACATTCTGGTCCATGTTTCATGTTTGTCTTACTTATCTATGCATGTGTTTTGTAGGATCGGTTGAATTGGCAGCAGTAGGTATTTCTGTATCAGTTTTCAACCTCATATCGAAATTATTCAATGTTCCTTTGCTCAACGTCACAACTTCTTTTGTTGCTGAAGAGCAGGCATTAATTGCTAAAGGTGACAGTGGTCTTTTGTCAAAGCGCTACTTTTAATTTATCAAACATTCTGCATTTACCTGATATGGGTTATATTTTTTTCTTTAATTAGGTCGCTCACCTGATTCACAAAGCAAAATACTACTTCCTTCAGTATCAACTTCTTTGCTACTTGCTCTTGGCCTTGGCATTGCAGAAGCTGTTGGACTTTCTTTTGGCTCCGGTTTCCTGATGAATACCATGGGTATATCTGTTGTATGTCTTAATTTGGAAAACAAATTTATCTTCTAGCATGAGGGCTAAATTCTTCTCTTCCAATTCCCAAGTCGTAAGCTATTGAGGCCTTTTTTGTTCGGGCAATATATCTTGGAGAATGACATAGTGACAATCAGATCTCAGAGATGCCACTTGGATTTATGCTTCCCCTATTCCCGTGCATTAGTATAAAGCCCATGTGTCTTGATGTTTGCTGAAGATCTTCAATGTAAATCCATTTGGGATTGTTGATGTGTTGCAGGATTCACCAATGCGTGTACCAGCTGAGCAATTCCTTACAATGCGGGCCTTTGGAGCTCCACCAATCGTAATAGCACTTGCTGCTCAAGGAGCATTTCGTGGATTTAAGGACACAAAAA
Organism: Nicotiana tomentosiformis; assembly: GCF_000390325.3. Taxonomy (NCBI): domain Eukaryota; kingdom Viridiplantae; phylum Streptophyta; class Magnoliopsida; order Solanales; family Solanaceae; genus Nicotiana; species Nicotiana tomentosiformis. The sequence goes on from NC_090813.1 coordinate 25,666,994, forward strand.
CTCCTTTATATGCTGTTGGCAAGTATCAAAGATATCCAAATACTTCTCTAATCTACATAAAACAAAGGCCACTTGGAAGCTGTCCTGGCATCTTGTGTCTAATATTCAAATTTCATAAATATTATTTATGGATTGTTGGTAGATAACTGCTTCAAGCTGTTTATTGCTGTTTGGATATTGACTTCACGAGCTCATTGGGAAAGTTGAGATGCAAATATTTTGTGTATATGGACCACTCATTTAGTTGAGCTAAATCTGTTTATTAAACCTCAATATATAGTAAGCTTTCAGACATAAGTACCGTTCCAACAATATAGGTGGTCTAGGCACTACTTTAGATTTTGACTTCATTTGATTTTATATATCTTGGAAGAGAAAAATTCATATAGGTGATACCTACTAGTTGTGAATAGGTTTTAGACTTGGTAGTTGGTAGAGAACTTTATTATTACTATTATATATATACTTATTTATTTTACTTGCATTTTTATTTTATTTTATTTTAGTAATTATGATGATATGAATTGAGCTAAATGAAAGGAATGAACATGTTTATTGCCGACCCCAACTTGTTTGGGACTGAGGCGTAGTTGTTGTTGTTTTGATTTTATATATCTTGAATAAGTAGGGATAAGATCTAACATTTATTAAAGACTTGTTTAGCTTAGTAAACTAGGAAAACAACTCTTGAAAATGCTACTACCTTGTAAGACGGGCTAGAGTATGGTTTTATATTAACAAATTATTGTCTTCGCTTGATGGCATATCTCGGCTCCCGCTTCAGTATGGTCTGCTAAATACGGCTCTTTTTTTGTTATGTCCCAAATATTTAAGTATAATCCTTCCTTAATGCTTCTACTTCTATATCTGACAAAGAACAGTTCTGGATTGTCAGGAGCTGGTAACTTGCTAAATGCATTATTGTCTCCAATTTTGATATTTCCCTTTGGTTTTGGTATTAGTGGGGCTGCAACTGCTGCTGTGATATCTGAGTATGTTGGTGATGCGGTAAACCTTTACTTTGTACATGATATAACTTCCTGTCCACTTTCTCTATCTTATTTTTTGTTTGATCTACATTTTTACCAGATACTTGTCTGCTTTTATCCTTATGTGGAAGTTAAACGAAAAAGTACTTCTTATTGCTCCAGACGTTGACGTGGGAAGATTTGCTCAGTATCTTAAATCTGGTACTTTCCTGCAAACTGTCAAAACGACACCTGAATCAGGATATCTTTTGTAGTTAACAAAGAAAATTTTGATGAAAAGGCTCCCATTTTGTGTGGATAATGTTTTTGACACAATAGTCAAATATGTCCAACTGAATCTCCTATAGCAGCAGCTAGTGAAACTTGAAATTGGTATATCTGCATATAAATCTATGAATAGTTGAAGATGAATACTTCAAATGAGAAAATGATTGAAGATGTGAATATGATTTCATTCAAATATGAAGATTGAGTAATGGGAGAATGACGAAGGTACAGCAAATTAAGTTTAAAAAAAACTATAATGATTTGATCTATTCCATGATACTTCATAAATACAATCTCTTGCCTTTAATGAAACTAACAACTTTTATAGATTCTTTAGATCTGTTTCAAGAAAAAATGTAGATTGAAAGGATTACTTATACCAAACATATAAAGTAGCATTTGGTCTTTAAGCGACTGCAGAATATTTTTCTATGTCTGAACCCGTGGAAAGATAACTAAGAGTTTCTCTTGTGGACTTTATCAAAACACATCAAAATGCTCTAGGTTAAGCTTATTCAAAATGAAAAGATCGAACCTATCTTAGGTTAATCTTGTTCTTATCTTTTCCAGGTTCCCTTCTAATAGGGAGGACTTTAGCACTTCTAATTACCACTACGCTATCAACAGCAATGGCAGCACAAGAGGGCCCCGTTCCTATGGCTGGTCATCAGATCTGTGTTCAAGTTTGGCTAGCTGTATCATTGCTAACTGATGCCTTGGCACTTGCTGGACAGGTGAGCATACTTTGACTAAACTATTTGTTTTCTTTGCCATCATTTCTGGCTTTATTGAATAATTTTCAGAAAATTTTTCAGCAGCTCTGTTTTTATGTCTCAGTGAAAGCCAAATACTATTCAATTTTATTAGTGATTAGGACCTCAATTGTGCTTCCCTGTAACAGATGGAACTGCATCATATAACTCCTGAATCTCTTCTTTTAATTTCTTTTTTTTTTTTTTTGGTTGTCACTTACCTATGAAGTCACAGGCTTTTCTTTAACTGAAGTTCCCAACGAGGTCATATTTAGACAATTTCCATGGAATTATTTCCTGCAATCTTTAGTTGTGAAATAGGAGTTTAGTCTTTCGATGCTTTTTTGATTGCATTCTTATTCTGTTGATTTTTAGGCTCTCCTTGCCAGTGGAGTTTCTCAAGGTAATTATGGCCAAGCACGAGAAGTGGTTTATAAAGTTCTACAGGTAACTTGGTTTCCTACTCCAGTACTCTTTATTAATTCTCAACCCTAATTACTGACTCAGCTTGTAAGAGAAAACATTAAGAATATAATATTGACTTACTACATCTTTTACTCTTTATGTGAATTATGTCAGATTGGTGCATTGACAGGAGTCACCTTGGGTTTTAGCTTGTTTGTTGGTTTTGAAGCGCTCTCCGGCTTATTCAGCTCAGATTCTGAAGTCCTGGAAATTGCCAGATATGGTACTCTGGTATGAAAGTCTTATCCAGATTTCTCAGCATTTTTCCGGTGGATTTTGAACCCCAAAACTGTAGCATGTTCCCCAAAGTTGACATATATTTATGTTAGACTACAATTCCTGCTTTGCACCAGCTAGGTAATTTCTTTATCATGAAATTGTTTTGGTCATTTAGAAGTAATTACACAGCTGTCATTTCTAAACTTGTATAAAGTTGTCGGGTTTCCTTATCTAGACTTGATATTTGAATGATAAATTAAACTACTCATTCTTTTCTTATTAATATGATTTGTTGGACAGTTTGTTGCTGGATCTCAGCCAATAAATGCCATTGCCTTCGTTCTTGATGGGCTCTATTATGGTGTTTCAGACTTCGAATTTGCTGCATATTCTATGGTAACACATTTCTGCACCTTTCTTCAGAAAATAGTATTCTGACCTGCGCAACCAGAAATAGAGCCAGAGTAGAATCAAAGTGAGAAGCAAGAATGTAAACTTTTACACTGGAACACCTACTAAATGTTTAGATATATACTTAGTTTTTGCTTTAATTGAATAACTATTAGCACCAGCGGCAAATTAAAAGGAAAATATTAGGCAGAGTCTATATGGTTCAATGAGGTGATCAAAATGTTGAACAAAAGAAATCTTTATATGATATTTGTATTTCTGGTTAGGCTTTTGCTTTTTCAGTAACATTATGTAAGAAGATGCCTGGAAGGAAACGTCTAGAGAAGAGTTAAAACAGGATCAAGCAATAAGTTGTCCTGGAAGCTGATTATGCATAGTAATGAATTATTGTCCCAACTCCCAATGTTGGTTGCTACATGTTCTAGGGCCTTTGTTACAAATGAATAAAGTAAAGACTAGAACATACATTTCAATTTGAGTTGGCTGGCTTTTAGCCAATCAGTGAGATGCTGCTTGAACATTCTTGTTGGTGTATCTAATTGAATGTGATCCAAACACCAATTGGGGAAAAAAGATGATGGATTTGGAGTGTGTCCTACATTATGACCAACAAGATAAATATCGTTAGATTATGTTCTCTCCTTCTGATTCAGCTTCCTATATTTGTCAAACAGTTTCTGATTGGACTAGTCTCCTCAATCTTCTTACTTGTGGCTGCACCATCATTTGGTCTTCCTGGAGTCTGGGCGGGACTTTTTCTCTTCATGACTTTGCGTGTTGTAGCTGGATTTTTGAGGTAAATCTCTGTGTCTATCTCTTTCGTCAACCTTAGAGAGAATTTTGGTAATTTTACAAATTGAACCAAGTTGCATTTTATCGTATATGCTGTCTTAGTTTTTTCATTTAGTTAATGAAGTGGCAGTCTTAGTCAGTTGCTTAATGCTGTAACGAATAGTAAAAAGCTCTTTGTTTTCCATTTTGACTGTATTAATCATTAATTGAAAGTTGTAGGTTGAATCAAAGCCTCAAATTTCTGTATATTTCTAGGGAAAAAACAATGGCGTTTGAGTCATAATATTTCTGTTGTAGCTTGGTTTATTTGATTTTTGTCCTTGAGTGTTTGAGTCATAATATTCCACTTGCAGCAAGGTGAACAGAATCTATTTTAGTAATGCAGGTTATTAATCTCTCCAGTGATCATCATTAGTCTCTTTGGTACAATTAGCTTTAAGAACTCTCCTATGGCCTAGTTACCGGCCAAGTGGTTACGCCTCTAAGTCACCATAAAATGGAAAATGGTCTAAATCGTTATGTTCATGTCATAGCCTTTTCTTTTCTGTAGTGTTACCTTTCAGCGAGAAATTTTTGACAAGTACTTGTGAATAGCAGGTTACAAACAAGAGATGGACCATGGAAATTTCTTCGGTCGGATATGGAAGAGGATGGTGTCTGACTTTCAATGAGCAAGTGATTGATTCTCTATAATCGTCGGCAAACTCTATTAGGCTTATGCTAAGGATTGTGTGAATTGCTGATCATACTTTACACAGGCTTTTACAGATCTTGGCAAAATTCAACTCATGATTTCTGGAAGACATTCTACAGTACAGGCTGTTGATTTCATCAGTCTCTTTGGTCTGTACTGAGGGACTGACGATTTATGTTTTTGAGACCGCTATTGTGGAGGTTTCAAGAACAACCATCTTTTTTAAAGACCTATGATCAAGCTAAATCATCTCACTGACCATTTGAAAAGTCTAGCTACATTCCAACTTGGAAAAATTTCCTTTCCTTTTTCTCCATGTTGTAAAATAATTCAAAGAGAGAAGACTTTGGATCATCAGCCAAGTGATACTTGTAAAGTTGAATAGCTTATTTGACACATAATTGTATACTAATTTAAAAGAGTATCATTCTTCATGCACTCTCTCTTTCTGGATAAGTTTGCTCTGCATTCTCATTCTTCAAGATTTTGTTATTTCCTATTTTGGTGTTGAGACAGCATTTGTAAGCTCCAAAACCTGCTTAAACAAATGGGCTGAAATTACCAATTTCAGAACCCAAATCAGTAGCTACACCATATAATAGGAGGAGTAGATATTTCATTTGAAGTTTTACCAGCTTTATGTATTTCCTTTTCTTGTAGTACTGAAGTAAAACATACAGAAAAAATGCATGCTTAATTTTATTTTATTTTGTTTTTCTACAGAGAAGTCATAGGCTCGTAGCTCCCTTTACTGGATTGCGGATATTCCGGCTATGAGATCATACCAAAATACCATCTCAGGTTTTGAGTCGACATTCTTGATAGATGAAAACATGGTCAGTGAGAATTCATATAGTCGACCCTAACTTGTTTGGAATTGTGGCAATGGTGTAGTAGTAACTAAAATAGAATCTACATGATCTTAAATGGCACATGATAAAAGGCACATTTCAGAATACAAAATATCTTTTTGCTCTTCCTCCTCTAGGCATCTTCTTTTCCAGACAATTGACTTCGGAAATATTCTTAACCGACCATGTTAACAAGGTCAAAGGGAAAATATCAAATGCAAACCATGTGCAATATTACTGAGAAAGATTGATGAGAATAAAGTGCAAGATTGAGATTCCTCTTTGAAACACTAATCCCATAGAGATTCTTTGAATGTGTGAGATCTCTCTAAAAGCTTATTTTTGCCTTCCCAATTTGTTCTTAAAACTTTAACCTTGTTTTTAATATTGCACCATTAGAGGGGTGCATTTGAAAGTCTACATAAGACATGACCAACTATCTCAAGTGATATTTTTCTCATTTATTCCTCTAGTTGTGCTATTTGTAAATCCCGTCAGAGATGATCATTTTTAATTTTCATTAATTTCGAACGACCAAAATATCCGCAGTAGAATTTGCATTTCTGATGTGAACTATTCTTATATTCCCACATAAAAATGCTAGTCTCATGTCTATTTCATAGAAGAGGTATACAAAGAAAAATTGTGTAACATTATTGTTGTAGCTCAATCCTTCATTTTCAGTTTTTCACATAGGTTGGTATAAAGATGATCGAGACAATGAAAAAACAGACAAAGATATGGCAAGAAAAATGTGTTGAATATACATATATAATGGAAACCATAAATAGACTTTAATTTATGGAGAAAATGGACCACGAAAGCACCATAACAAGTGGTATAACATTATTGTTGATCCTCAATCTCCTATTTTCACATAGGATGTTTCAAAATTAGCTTCAGCAAAATGCCCCTTCATTTTTTTATCCCACTCTATTTCACCTCAATATAAACACTTTATATACATAGCAGCAATTTAAACAGTTATCCCCCCCCCCCCCCCCTTTTATTTTTCTTTAATAAACTGGAGCAGCCACTCATGAACTAGTGCTATACTTCAGTAATGTCATCATTCACAGACCACCTGATTGTCTTCCCGTATAATCATTTTTTCTCTAGCCAAAGGATTAAAAGAAAAAAAGAGGGGGAGCCCGGTGCATAAAATATACTGCGTTCAGGCAGGATAGGGAAAAGGGCTCATCCAAAGGTGTGTGATGTAAGCAGCCTACTGTATGCAAAGTCAAGGGAAGGGTCCATCCAAGGGGGTGTGATACGTAAGCAGTCTACCCTAACACAAGGGTCACCCAATTAATTTTACGAATCGAATCAATGACCTAAAGGTTAGCGAACTGAAACATCTTAATAGATCAAGGAAGAAAAATCAATTGAAACCCAATTAGTAGCGGCACACAAACAAAGAATGTCATTATGTTGCGGGATGTTATTTGCCAAGTTGGAAAAATAAAGCAGTCCGAAGAGTATAACTCAAGGGCAATAGCTACTCCCAGAGGCGGAGCCAGGATTTGAAATTTATGGATTCGGGATATTAGTCTGTTTAAGTTACTGAGTTCTAAATTGATAATTTGTTCATATTTAATGATTTTTTTAACACAAATACATAGTTTGAACCAAAACTACTGGATTCGGGCGAACCCGTATCTAGGATGCTAACTCCGCCCCTGGCTACTCCATCAACTCAATTTCGTTGTGTAAGTAAGGATGCCAGTTATCATATGCTGAACTTGAAACACATGGTTGCTAGGCAAAGGATATTGGACAATAACATGGTTGTACAAGTGGTTTGGGAAATATTTGCCTAAAATAAAAGGGATTAACTAAGAGTTGCAAGATTCCATTTTAAGAAAAATTATTTAATTGATTGAAATTTTGATCTAATCCTGTCATATAGTTATTGTTAGACTTAGGCGCAATATGAGTCTAACCAAGCTTCTTACTGTTTGCGTTAGAGTCAAGTCGAGCTTACATTTAGTCAAGTATGAGCTTAGTGAGAGTTGACTCTTTTCTAGTATTTGTTTTTGCCTGCTGAGAATGCCACTAAGATGTTCTCATTTACTGATATACAAATAATTGAAAGTAATAAAATTAAAATAAAATTTAATTTTTTTAAAATTTGAATTGACTTTACAATAGTTATTAAACAAACTATAATAGAGGTGTTATGAATATTGAATTAATGAAAATAATAATTTAACTTTAACTTTAACTTCTTGTTTTACAAAACAAAATTCAAATAAACTAATCGATAAAGAAAAATATAATAATCGATCGCTTAAGTTTAAAATTGAATTCAAATGGGATTTAATTTCATGAAATTAGTTTAAATTAAAACTTAATTGTAGCGTGCTTATATCAAATGGTTTTTTAGACTCGTATCAATAATAAACTTAAAGTTTTCTACTAAATTGAATCTCATTAAAAAGGCAGTCCGGTGTATAATATATTCCGCGTTCATACAGGGTCCGGAGAAAACCGCACCCAAGGAGTGTAACGTAGACAGTCTACCATTATGGTAGTGACTGTTTTCACAGCTCGAACTCGTGATATATAGGTCACACAAACACAAATTTACCGTTGTTCCAAGGCTCCTGGTAATCATAGCACCATTCCATGAAAAACTTACATAATTTAAAAACCTCCCTCCATGTTTAACTCGTTTCTAATGTACAATATTATGTCTACAAATAAATATTAAAGAAAAACTAAATTGTGCAGTGAGCTGGACAGGCAAAAGCATCAACTCTTTCAAATTCCATTGAACAAACATATAGAAATCGTGCTATCATTCTAAAACCAATTATGAAAACAGTAATTTGTTATGCAAATTTTCTTTTAGTTTATTTGATACGCAAATCTGGAACTTTTATTTAAATAATAGCAGCACGTACACATTTATCATCGGATAATGACCGGGGCGGCTCCAATGTTATGGAAGTCAAGACTTGTGGAATCTCAAATCTAAATGTGGTCTTTTTGGACTAAAGAGACACAAATAGATTAAAAAAATAATTGGTCACCATTTTATATATAGCGCGATTATTCACCGCGTTATACTTTAACGGCAGTTTTATCCGTTAAGGTATAGCGTGGTTATTCACCGCGCTATATTTGAACGATAAAGGTATAGCGCACATATATAAGGCGCTATAGTATAATGATTTATATATGCGTGTTATACCTATATTAAAAAAAAAAAATCATGTCTTCTCCTTCCCCAACCAGACGTGAACCAGCTCCCCCCTCCCCCAAATTTTTAACGCAAAAAAAAACTCCATTGGAGCCCACCGGTCCCACAAAAAGTGTAGATTCTCGGTATTGTAGCAAGCTAACATCGGATCTAAGGCGTTATCGCGTAGTGAATTGCTCGTTTCGGCCCCCAAATCATCAAATCTTCACCTTTTAAAAAATTTAAAATCGAGGTATTCCGACTTATTTTTTGTTAAAACTCGTGTATTAAAAATGCCTATTAGTTATTTTTTACTGTGATATATGTTCTTTCATTATTGTTTTGTAATTTAATTAATTTATTTGTTTTTATTCAGATTAGATTATTATTGTGCTAAAAATATTAGTAAAATAGAGAAATTATTATTTTATGAATAATTAATGTTATTAATTGTTATAAAAAATATTTTGTTAGTTATTTTTTACTGTGGTATATATATTGTTTAAATTAATTTGTTATTTTTTATCCGGATTAGATTATTTATATGATAAAAGATTAGTAAAATAAATAAATTATTATTTTATGAATAATTAATGTTATTTAGTTCAATTTTGTGTTATGTTGTGCCTATAATTTTTATGTATCGCCCGTAATTATATTGTAGTGCCCTTTAGCGTAGTACAATGTAGTGCCCTTTAGCGTAGTATCTTTATAGTTATTGAAATTAATCATTTAATTATCTGTCAACCCCAAAAATATCTAAAAGAAGATGATAGTTCAAACACAAAGTCTCTCGAATACTAGGCAACAAATGTAAGAAAATAACATAAAAAATAACAATATTTGTCATACTAATTATTTGTACCTGAATACTTATTAATTAAATCATGCATTCATATAAAAATTAATTATTTAATTCTATTATACCCAAAAATAGGTGAATAAGAAAGAAGCATATAAAATAATAAACTAACATATAAAATTATAATATAAAAAATGTATCAACCTAAGTAACAATATAGTAAAAATATCGATTAAATATTAATATAAAAGATATTGCAATATATTTAAAGATGTTAAGTAATTAAAAAAAATACTTTAATTAATATTTTTCAATTTACAGACATCGTCATGGAGGTTCCCCATGTGCATCCCGGACCTGCATCTCTAGAGCTACTGTTGCTACATGCCAACCATAGATCTTCATACATATGGGATGGGCAGTGTTTGTCCCGGACATTCTGCCCCGATATGTCGGTTGCAGTTCGACTGGGCGTTGATCACAGCTATGATAGAGCGGTGGCGACCGGAGACACACACGTTTCATCTACCCATCGGCGAGGCTACCATCATGCTTGAGGGCGTGGAGGTTCTTTTCGGGCTGTCGGTTGATGGATTACCTGTAGCTTACCCGCATGTTCTTAGAGACTACAGGGGATTGTATTACCTGCATATGTTGCAGCGGCTCACCGGATTCTAGCCAGCGGAGGAGACTGCATTGAGTGGGGCCAGTCATTTGCAGCTGATGCCCGTACGGCAACATCTGGAGGCGATGGATGCGGAGATTACGGATAATTCACCGCCGGAGGTCATGGACCGGCACATGAGATCGGTGTTGTTGTTAATGTTTGGTGGTGTATTGTTCCCGAACACTTCGGAAAACCTAGTCAGCTTGAGATTTCTATATCATAGCGGCTAGATGATTTACCTGGTTACAGCTGGGGTGCAACTGTTCTAGGTTACCTGTATAGGCAGATGTGTCGGGCGTGCATGGGCACCTAGAGAGACATTGCCGAATTTTTACCGCTGCTGCAGGTGAAAACATAGTCAATTATTTTCATGATTATAACATACATAGTAAAAAATACCTTAAATTTTACGTCCACAATCTATATTAGGTTTGGGCCTGAGAGCGGTTCCTGCAGTTCCAGCCACTTCTACCACCCATCGCTCCAGATGCACCACCTCCACCGTTTCTCCCTTTAGCTTGGAGGTGGGTTGATAGGCGAGGCTACGGACGCGAGGTCGAGGCTCGACATCATCTCCCCTATTACAAGGATTTGTTGGATTTGGTTGAAGGCGCGCATGTACATGTATTCTTAAGTTTACTTGGCCTGGCTTTATATGTGTTGCATTTACTTACTATTCTTATGTTTAATTAATAGTTCTTATGGAGGCCATACAACGACGCGCTCACAACTGGTTTGCCCGATTATTGCTTTCGCGGCCGAGCTATGTGGATCTCTTTTGTCCCACTGATATGTCTCAATATTTTCGAGCACCATGCTACCGAGCGAGTCCTTCGCCAGTTTGGTCGACCGTAGCTTGTACCTATTCTGCCCGCTTAGCTTAGGACACATTACCAGTGGGATGATCGTTCCAGGTTTGACCAGACATACTTGGACTGGCTAGAGGCTCAAATTGAGATTTAGGACCAGAGGTATAACCTGATTCTGCCACCCCCTCCACCTGAGCATACAAATGGCGAGCATGAGTATATGGGCTGGTATTGCAGCATTACCCGACTTCTCGTCGGGAATCCTGTTCATCGCGCTGGTGGTCGGTACATTCCATATGCCGGGAGGCATGAGGCACTGGTATGTTATTTGTTATACTTACTTATAATGTTAAATTATTCTTACTTAATTAATATTTGACATGTTATGCAGGCTATTGGCTTACATCAGTTATACCAGTTGGGACTGCAGATGCTGCAGCATACCGGCGAGGGAGCGGCAGCTTTGCACGAGTATAGCCAGCAAGTTACAGATCTGACTGCCCAGACATTGAGGCGTGCCAGAGATGATGAGTGATTAGGACACGAGGCTGCTTATGTGCTGCCATAGGAGTACCATCATGGGCCACCAGTGGAGCCTGAATGTGGTAGACGTGGCAGGCGTGGCCAAAGAGGAAGGGGTGTCCCACAAGGTCATGGTGGTCGGCGAGGATGGGGTCCCCAGCAAGGGGGCGTTGAGGCACCCGTGGAGGATATTAGAGATGATCGGCCGGGTGACCACCCTGAGCCACATGATGCTCCTCATGATATGCCGTTATTCAACCTTCAGCTATTGCCAGGGACTTTGCAGTTGACCCCGTCAGCTCCATTGTTGATCACGGGCACGTCCATTACGCGACAGGATTAGGATCAGTATTTTCCTGATCCCCCAAAGCCATCGACGATTGCTGAGGATCGTCCGACACGAGACGTGCATAGGGGGCGACGACTGAGTTATGGATCATCATCGAGGGATGTTGAGGATCTAGTACATACTTCATCTACTCTAGTGCACCTCGATGTTCCAACAGAGCGTTGCGGCGCTACTAAGGCGCAGGTTTGTTTGTATTACTATTATTTCTATTTGTTTTTATCTCATATATTAGTCAGTAATATCTAAAGCGTTTTTATTTTTTTTAAAGACATCGGCATCGCCCGTCACGGAGGCCGCATTGTGTGATACTAAGATACCGGGGACAGATGATTTAATTCAGGAGCCCATTGAGACCATGGTATGACCATTAAAAAAACATTTCCTAATATGTACGTTAGTAGTTATTATTTCATATAGTAAAATATCTTATTATTCTGTAGGTTAATGCCGGCCGGAAGGCCGCTTCTACCGAGTCCGTCAGCCTTACCGATAATCATGCTGCAACGCATCCTCCGATAAAGAAGAGACGTGATGAGGATGATTCTGATAGAGCGTGATGGGATGCGCCTCAGGCCAGCCAATGCTTTAAAGCATACAGGCTGTGATACACATTGGCATTTATTATTATTTGTATATATGACATTAAATATATAATAGCAACATTATTTATGTTTTACATAATTTGCGCATGTGTTTTTATTTCTCGAGATATTTAGTAGTCTAACAGTACAACACAAAAAAAATGACAGCTAAGAGTAATTTTAGGTTACATAACGCATATTGGTGCGGCGCTATGTTTAGCGTAATAATGATTCTTTCGGGTACAAGTGGGTCCAACTTTGTCAGTACGATAGCTTTTCAGGTCAGCAGCTTTTTCAAGCCGACAGTTTTTTCAGGTCGACGTGACAAAACATATAGCGCATATTGGTGAGGTGCTATGTTTCGCGTGATAATAATTCTTTCGGGTACAAGTGGGTCCAACTTTTTTAGTACGATAACTTTTCAGGTCAGCAGCTTTTTCAGGCCGACAGCTTTTTCAGGTCGACATGACAAGACACACAGCACATATTGGTGAGGCGCTATATTTCGCATTCATATAGGTCGACATGCAGCTTAGTTCTTCTTAAGTTGAACTAAGAGATCAATACTCAAATACCATTTGAAGAATCAGAACAACATCCAATTCAGAAATGCTACTAACATTTAATAAGTGGTTTACGAAGAGGCAAAAAGGTGAAGGTCGTTCAAAAGATCCAAATGGAATACGTCATAACACAATCAATCCCTACCTTGAAAAAAATATCCTAGGTTGCTATACTGATTTTGTTGATGACAACTGGTATGTTGTTCTGCGTCCCTTGGATTACGATGCCCTTGGTCCCGAAGGATGCGTACAAGATGTTGACGAAGAAGATGAAGATGGTGACAACGAAATAGTGCCAGACAGCGACGATAATGGCGAATGAATTTTTTTTTATTCATTGGGATGTATGTTAAACTGTTGTATTGAATCTTTAATTCTAAATAACAATTAGATTTAACCCTATTGGAAACATAGTTTTATTCATACATTTTGCAACCTGAACATTTACATAACTTTAGTACACCAAAATTACTCCAATAAAATACTACGTTTATCCTTGATAATTAGGCACATTGGATGAACTGCCACCTGGTGCTGAATTACCACCGCTTCCCAAACCAGTTGAAGGACATTTATGATAGTCGTGTCCTGTTTGGGAACATATGCCACATTTACGCGCATAAACGGTATCACTAATATCCACTTGGTTCCGTATACGCGTTCTTTTTTTCACTTGCCGTTGACATACATAATCCTTGTTACACACCATTTTAAATGGTTCTGGAGGCCAAAGATGCTTAGCACCCACTAACTGCAACTGTCCACTATAGGTGTTTAAGTATGCAGCAACACTATATTTTTTATCAACATAACTCATTGCCGCGAAACTTTATGTTGAAAGCACTCCATGGCATATGAGCATGGAAAGTGATAGATTGACCATTTTCTACAGGAGCATAATCTTCTGGCTTCATTGACGGTGTGTGTATTATTCCCACGGTTGTGATGCAGACCAGTGAGAACTTCTAAAATATTTCTCTCACTGTAATACTACAAAAATGAATGCCAATGTGCTCACTTCCTATTTTTCTCAATTGTTTTATTTGTTGTGGCATAAATTCAACACCTTTTTCCATCAATGACGATGCACTTATAGATGTTTCAACAAAACTCTCTGCCATCTGCTTGAATGACATCCGCACCATGGCAGTGACTGGAAATCCACGTGCAGACTTCAATAACCCATTGAAAGACTCTGACACATTTGTAGTCAGAATTCCCCATCTTCTACTACCATCCACATACAAAGTCCACTTGTCAAGCTCATGTCACATCAACCAACGATAGGCTTCTTGGTCTTCCTGCCTGATCAATTCCATTCGCCTCCTGAATTTACAGTCTTGGTGATCTATTGCAGCCATCCACATTAAATCATACAAGTCCTTGTTAGGATAAGTCCCCTGGAAGTTGGCCTTCAAGTGCCTAACGCAGTAACGATAGTAGGCATACGGTTCCTGCCATGCACGCAAATTCTGTATAGAACTTAAAATACCACCATGCCGATCATATATTAGATAAATACTTGAACGTTGTCTGAAAACATGCTCCTTCAAGTGGTTCAAAAACAATGTCCACGCCTCTTGGCTTTCATTGGCACAAATAGAAAATGCTAGGGGAAATATACTTCCATTATCATCCACTGCAACGACGATCAACAACTTAATATCGTACTTTCCATAGACATGAGTGTCGTCTATGGATATTACCGACCGACAATGCACAAAACCATCAATGGCTAGTTTAAATGCCCAAAACACATATCTGAATATGTGTTCCGGTATTCTCGGACTCCGCTCAAGCTTCCATTCAACAACAGTCCTGGGGTTAAAGTGTTTCAATACGGCCATGTACCTGAGTAGAGATGTAAAGGACTCATCCCAATTATCATAAACAATTTCAAACGCACGTTTGTGCCCGAGAAATGCTTTGCTTTTGATAATGGTACACCCATATACTTGGTGGACAGATGTTATACACTCTTTGATCTTGTACCTTATGGACGCTTCAATGTGTGGAATCAACACAAGAGAAATCAAGTCAACATTCAAGTTAAAATGATTCCCACTGAATGTGTCCATTTTACAATTGTGGGTGCTAATGTATTTACCCACAATCCACATATTTATTTTCAACTTTCTCGAATGCAGCATCCAATTACAACCTTGAAACCATCTACGACAAATAATCTTGTATACATTCGGAGATGACTCATGAACCACAATCTCACGACACTCTTTTATGATGTACATTAGCACCACCCTGCTAAGACACGCTTTATCAACAAAAAATATGCCCTTTGACAACACTGTTGCTCTAGATTCATCCCACATAGATCCCTTGTGAGGGCATCCACATCCGATATACTTGGCAACTGATCAAGGTATGTAATCTCCCTTGAATGAAACGGCACATGGGACTCGTACACTCTTGGTCTAATGGGAGGTAGAGCATGCTCCCTCGTCAAATCAGGTTCATCATTCTCGGCCTCATCATCATTACCCTCATCAGAGAAAGGTGTGTCATCTACAGACTCATCAGCATTATTGTCATAATCACTATTATCTTCCTGACTCTGCGCATCTACCAAATCCCGATTAAATATGTTGTCTTCGGGCAATTGAGTAAGGACACGACCTCCAAGTTGCTCGTTTTCACTACACAACCAATAAAATAAATGAGTTTCTCAAATTCATCCAAACTTTACATATAAACTTTATCATTTTACTTACAAATCATAATGTGTTGATATCCCATGATGCACACTATCATATTGGTGATGACTCCCGGATGGACTACCATGATCCAACACACCAAAACTAGCCATATTTCAACTGTTTGTTGGTTCATAACTTGTAAAACTCATATCTGGCTGGTACCCTTGTGGAATATATGAGTGTTAATACAAATTCAATACATAAAAATAAACATCGTAACACAGAGGAAAATTGAAGTTTACCACTCGGCTTGTGGATTATGTAAACTTGGGAAGAAATTATGTCCTCGGTCCTCATTCGCCCGTGGAGATAAGTTTAGATCAGGCCAAACTCTTTTACCCGGAACCTGTTTGGCTAAACCTACTCCAAAATAACCACCTGATGATTGAGGGATATCCCTACTTTGCGAAACCTCATTATTGTGAACGTCTTCCTCCTTGAAGTATATTTCTAATATTTTTATCACAAAAAGTTCCCGATGTTCATCCAGAGTCCTCAAAAAATCTGTCAAAGTTTCATCGTCTTCGATGTTAAACTCATCATAACAAGCAACCCCTTGCGGAGTAATAGAATACAGATATCTTCCGATTACTTTAATATTCACCGAACGTTTTCTCACACTTATTTTTTTATATAACAATGATGCCAATCTATCGTACTCCATTATAAGTGGCAACTTAACATGACAATGTGGAGAACAACTATAGCGTACAGATCACGCCCAACTATGCCTTGTAAAAAGGACTAAGCGGTCGCTGCAAATATAATCTGGTTCAAGTCCGGAGTCGAATCCCACAGGGAACTAACCTATTTACTACAACTTTTAATAATGCTAATGATAAGCTCAGACAATTTTCGGATGCAAGATTTTTAATAGAGCATAAGTGACTTTATTTATCTAATGAAAAATGACAACAAAATTAGCAATAATCAAGAATAAGGTTGAATTCAAAGGTAAAAGGATCTAGGGCTATTGATTTCCCCAATTGCCAGACTAATTCCTGACACGTTAGCTATAATCTCGCCGTAATACTCTATGAGGATTAGGAGTTCCGGGCTACTGTAATTTTCTCTCGATCAATTACGATAATTTACTAGAAGCATTCTCTCGAACTACTCTAGTTAACAATTTATGCAACTCAGAATTATCCCACCAAAGCTTCGTTATCTCTAACCCCGCTTTAAATTCAAGTAATTAATCTCTTAACTTACCCGAAAGTGGTGTTGTTCAACAACAATCTAACCAAGTTTTCTTTCTCAAGCAACACAATGTAACTAGACACGATTAATCAAGGGCCCTTTCAATTAATCATAACACAACACATAGTTGAACAATCATAGAATAAGAACAGCTCAATTATATCTAAACATAGTCAAAACGTCATCCAATAATTGTTTCCATCAACCCTAAATGATGGGTTTAGCTACTCATACGAATGGATAAAAATTCACTATAATAATTCATAATCAACAATGGAAGTAAGAAGAAGAAGATAAAAACTCTTAGGAAATTCTCCGTCTTCTCTCTCTTGTTCTTGCCTCCAAAATCTCCTAAAAACAGCTCTCCTTCTCTTCTGGGCAAATTAGGCTTCATATAGGTTTAAGTTAGTCGTCTTAGAAATTACATAATTGCCCCTGAGTTGTTAGCCTCCGTCCGCCCATCCACGGCCGCGGATTTGACCGCGGATCCGGCCGCTGATTTCAGCCAGTGTTCTGCTTCCAGTGCGCGGTCCAATTCGCGGTCAACTCCGCGGACGCGCACCTGGAGGGAACCTCCCCGCTTGCTTTTCTCGCTCCTTTTCGACCGGGCTAACCTTTGATTGGCCTTCCACACTCCGTATTGACTCCAAAACACTCTTTAGCTTCCTCCTAGCTCGGAGTGGCTCCTGCAAAGCATAAAATTCTTAATTAGAGCATTTTGTTATCTTTTAGCATTCAAATATTAATAAAGTGTGGCTAAATTAGAGTATAAATAGTGTCTAAATTGCATAAATATAGCCTACTATCAACACCCCACACTTAAACCATTGCTCGTCCCCGAGTAATCAAACCACACTTTATAGAGGCTTAACTTCACTGAGAGACTTCCCTAACTCGTCACACCAAGAATATTTCACTTAGTTTGAGTATACATTAGTGTAACATCTACACCTCAAGAGTAGACTCCCGCGAGCCACGCAATATTCCTAACCAGCTTACTTACTCTATTCAGAGGTCCAGACTTACCTCTCCTTCGTGAATCAAGTGCATGCTCACTACAAAAGAGACTCATTCCACAATCAATAAAATTCACGCACACTGAGGAACTTCAAAATAAACAGAATTCACTCACCCTCAGAAATGATATTCTTGTGCCACAGAAAACGCTCCATAGGCTTGCCCGTAGTGTACTACTCTACTAATTGAGCTTGTTCAGTCTAGGATCAAGTAGGACTTTATTTGGCTGTAATGTAGGTTGCAGGTCAGGTAGGATATATTTGGATATAATAGTGACTACACCTCCCCAAGTACTTTAATACATATATTTAATAATCAAGCCTACACTTAAACCAATATTTCCACCTTCAACACCACGTAAATTACCCTACACTTCATTGAGCACAATTACCTTAAAAGCCATCACAGAATATTACTAATCAACATGATACACTATTAACACATGATACATATTTTTTTTCAACAACGTGCACCTTTATCCTGATTTTCCTAGTTCCACTCAAAAGCCCCACCAACTACCCCACACTTTATCCTTTATAGATTCATAGTAATTCAAGTGCTTACGAGAGGTAAAGGGTTCAAAAAGATGGTCAATTCAAACAAGGGATAAGGCTTGTAATGTGGTTGCCAAGGAAATAGGATTACAGGCTCAACGGGTTTAACTATGATACATAACAAATAGGTGGGTGGAATATGTATATATATAGTTCAACAAAGAAATGTCTATATCACTTTCCAGACTAAACAAGACTACTATTTCGCTTTGCAGACACACAGGGCAAGTTCTAGGCATCAAATGTCGTGCACAGAACACAACAAGCCTCACACACACATGGCACATGACTCACTCCAGATCGGATCATCAAACACTTAGATCAGAGTACTTAAGCCAAATTAAGAACATACAGTTTAAGGCATTCTTACAAGAGTCAACAAATGAGCCTAAGCGTCACACTAAGTACCCGCTATATTCAAGGCATTACGAAGTTAAGAGATCATATTCTAATCCTGCCCATAGCCCATAAGTTCCTAACTAAAAAATAAAAACTAACTACACCTGGTTCAAATGAAACCCTTGGAAAAGAACTGTGGTTTTAAAAAAAACAAAGGGGGAATTGATACACTACTACAAAAGAAAATCCACGCTCACCGCACCATTTTTTACTTTTAACAATTTTTTTTTCTTTCGACTTTAGTCCCTCAAGAAACCCGTCGAATGATATCCATCGTCGGGACAAGTCGAAAATGATTTATGTAAATAAACTACGAAATTATTCTACATACAACATACAACAAAGTATCCCCCACCCCATACTTAAAAAGATGGCATGTCCCCATGTCATACAAAATAAAGTAATGCGAGGTAAAGGAACTTCCTTGGTGGATCAGTCTTGATCGAAGATAGTGTCAGGGTCGAGATGACACGCCCTCCCCAGCGCACGCAGCCAGCCCATGATTTTCTTCTCTGACTTTGCATTTTGGGTGGCCAAGGCATCAACTCTAGCCCCCAATTCCGTGACGGAAGTGCGCAGCCCTGCCATACCCTGTTCTAAGGCTGTCATCCGTGTACTCCGTCTGACCCGGGATGGTCCTTCAGCCGCTGTAGCCTGTTCCTGTGGGAGTGAGGTAGGTCCAACCTCCTCCTGCCCTTCATCTCCCTCCTCCGGTGCATCGGAATCATCACTATGAGTTGCCCCAGGTGCCACCGGGTCTTTCCCAATGGTCACTTTGTCTGCCCGGAACTTTGCTTCTTTCTTCACCATGCCATCCGCATTTGGGTTCTCAGGCACCCTTGCTTCCCGACACAATCTAGTGACCAAAGAGAGGGAAAAAACCCATACCTCTTCAGTGGTGAACGAACTAACATCTCAGAATGAATAACCTTGAAATCAAAATTGTGGCCATTCACGAAGCACCAGATCAAGGCATCTCTCGGACCATTTACCTCTGTGGTGTTGTGGGACGGCAGCAAGTGACTGTTGATGATGTGAAACCAGCACTTTCCTTCAAAAATGAGTGAGGCAGAGTGTAGCTTCGATCCCGGCACAACCCACACTACCTCTTTATCTAGTACACAGATAGTTCTGAAAAACCTGTTCCATGTGATGGGTTCTGGCTTGTAAGTATCATAGAAATACTCCTCCCCATTGAATACAGGCAATCGATACACTCTCCTGATGGCTTCTATCGAGGCATCCACCCTCATGTGTCGCACAGTGTATATTCTATCCTCATGTTCGGGGCAGTTGGCATAGAACTCCCGGACAAGCATCAAGTTACCCTCCTCCGGCTCTTCGAAAAAGTTGTCCAACCTGCGCCTGATCAACTCCCGATACATATTAGGGCACTTATCCTAGAGGGATGCCCTGTCAATACCCCTTTCCGGTACAGGTTTTCTAGTGGCCTTCAAACTGAAACGGTCTTGGGCAACTCTAGAGACAAACCTGGTACGATCTAACTGAGCTGCACTGGCCGGTGCCCGTGCCCGGGATGAACCTCCATGACCACTTGACGAGGTTCCGGTGGTGCATATCTTCTTTAAAGGGGTCATGGTACCTACACAAAAAACACTACTATCAGTAATGGGCGGAATATGGGAACCAATGGCGGTTACTCAGACTTAACTCGCACAATTGGTCACAATTTACATTCAAACTCATTGTGGCAATTCAACAAACACTTAAGGAGCATATACCCCCAAGTTACCCAAAGCCCCAATTAAACTTCCATTCCTCACAAACTCAACAATGTCTTCCCCTAATTCAACCAAATCTATTAGCCTCACATGCCACATATATACTACAATCCTAAACCAAGACAAGAGTACCCATGATTCTACTATCCTACACATATAATAGCAAAGGAAAAGAATGGGGAAAATAAAAAATTGAAAACAAAAAAAATACTAAGAAAGAGGAATAGAATCATGTTACTTACTTGGAGATCTTGGGAGGAACGGAGATTGGGGATTGGTTGAGTGGAGGAGAGGAGGAAGGAGAAGAAGCTTTGTTGATGATTGAGGGAGAGGGAGAAGGGGCGTGTGTTTTGTTTTAGGGGAAGGGGGAAGGGTTTTAGATTTTGTTAAGGGGGAGGGAAAGAAGAAGTGGGGGAGTGGGCGATTTTTTTTGGGGGGGGTGGGGGGGGAGGTTAAGTAAAAAAAACTAATTAATAGGAAAGAAAAGAAAAGAAGAGAAAAGAAAAAAAAAATACTAACAAATTCTGAACCTGGTACCGCCTCATCCGCAGTCGATCGCGTCCAATCCGCGGCCGCGGATGAGGAACAGTGAGTGGGACAAAATCCGCGCCCCAACCCGCGGTCAAGTCTGTGGGCGCGGACTTACGACACTAAAGGTAGTAAAATCCGCGGTCGACTCCGTAGGCACGGACGAGGAGGCAGTGGTCTGTGCAAAATCCACGGCCTACTCCGCGGTCTAATCCGCGGCCGCGGATATCAATCTCCAGCAATTGTTTGTCTTTTTCGCACTTTTACCTATCTCCGGGTTAATTTCGTCCCCTAAATCCTTCTGATGCGCATAATTTTATCCTTGTACATTAGTAGATCGTTCAATGCCGTTCAAAATCAATTACAAAAACAAGAGTAAAGAAAAATAATGTGTTGCCTCTCAAAAAGCGCCTGAGTTAACGTCGCGGCACGATGATTTACAACATACCATGGGTTGCCTCCCAGGAAGTGCCTGATTTAATGTTGCGGCACGACGCAGGCTTTCATTATTACTCTTCGCTGGCGTATTGGGGCTCTTCCAAAGATATCACCACTCTATCCCTTTTTTCTTCGATCATTCCAAGGTAATGTTTCAACCTTTGCCCATTCACCGTAAACTTATTTGTCCCATCTTTGGATTCAATTTCTACAGCTCCACTTGAGAACACTTGCACCACTCTGAAGGGTCCTAACTATCGGGACTTCAACTTACCTGGAAACAATCTCAATCTCGAGTTGTATAACAATACTAGATCTCCGGGTTTGAAGTTCCGATCTAGAATGTGCTTATCATGCATCATTTTCATCCTTTCTTTGTACAATCTTGCATTCTCAAATGCATGGAACCTGAATTCCTCGAGTTCATGTAACTCAGTGACTCTGCTAGTGCCTGCGGTCTCCATATCCAAATTCAACTGCCGTAGTGCCCAAAGGGCTTTATGTTCGAGCTCTACCGGAAGATGGCATGTTTTTCCAAACACCAACTTATATGGTGACATACCAATTGGAATTTTAAATGTTGTGTGGTACGCCCATAATGCATCATCCAGCTTCTTTGCCCAATCAGTCCTTGTCGCATTCACTGTCTTGGTCAGGACACTTTTGATTTCCCTGTTGGACACTTCAACTTGCCCGCTCGTCTGTGGGTGGTAAGGTGTGGCTACCTTATGGCGAACTCCATACTTTTCCAACAGCCGTGCAAATGCTCTATTGCAAAAATGGGTTCCACCATCACTGATTATAGCTCTCGGGGTGCCAAAACGTGTGAAGATGTTTTTCTTTAGGAAGCCTGTCACCCCTTTTGCATCATTGGTTGGGAGAGCCACCGCTTCGACCCATTTGGAGACATAGTCAACTGCTACCAATATGTATTTGTTACCATACGAGCTGACGAAAGGCCCTATAAAGTCAATCCCCCACATGTCAAAAACCTCCACCTCTTGAATTGTAGTCATCGGCATCTCGTGACGTCGAGATATGTTGCCTGTCCTTTGGCACTCATCACAACTTTTTACCCAAGCATGTGCATCCTTGAATAGAGTTGGCCAATACAACCCCGATTCCAACACTTTTGCTGCTGTCCGAATTCCTCTAAAGTGTCCACTATATGGTGAAGCATGGCAAGCCTGCAAAACAGAAGGTTGATCTTTCTCTGGGATACACCTCCGGATCATGTTATCTACACATATTCTAAAAAGTAGAGGTTCATCCCAATAATAAGGTCGACAATCGCGAAAGAACTTTTTCTTTTGAATTGAAGAGAGTTCATAAGGTACAATACCGCTTGCTAAATAGTTAGCAATATCAGCATACCATGGCATCTCCTCCATTGTAACAGCGAGTAACTGTTCATCCGGGAATGTCTCTATTATATATTCAACCTACATCTTCTTTTCAGCTCCTTCTAACCTTGAGAGGTGGTCTGCCACTTGATTGTCCGTCCCTTTTCTGCCACGGATTTCTAGATCGAATTCTTGTACTAAAAGAACCCAGCGGATTAAGCGTGGCTTTGACTCCTTCTTTGCTATCAAGTACCTAATTGTTGCATGGTCAGTATAAACAATAACGTTTTAACTAATTAAGTACGACCTAAGTTTGTCGAAGGAAAACACTACAGCCAACATTTCCTTTTCCGTTATGGTGTAATTGAGTTGTGCACCGCTGAGCGTCCTACTTGCATAGTAAATTGGGTGCATCATCTTGTCTTTTCACTGCCCCAAGATTGCTCCTATAGCATAATCACTGGCGTCACACATGAGCTCGAACGGTTGCTCCTAGTTGGGTGCAACAATGATTGGTGCAATTACCAGTCTCTTCTTTATCTCCTCAAATGCCAACCTGCAA
Organism: Nicotiana tomentosiformis; assembly: GCF_000390325.3. Classification (NCBI taxonomy): domain Eukaryota; kingdom Viridiplantae; phylum Streptophyta; class Magnoliopsida; order Solanales; family Solanaceae; genus Nicotiana; species Nicotiana tomentosiformis. The sequence goes on from NC_090813.1 coordinate 25,690,408, forward strand.
TCATTAGAAAACACAAAGGGCTGATCCTTTTCAAGAAGTTTACATAAAGGGTTAGCAATCTTGGAAAAATCTTTTATGAATCGCCTGTAGAACCCGGCGTGCCGAAGGAAACTTCTCACTGCCTTGACCGAAGTGGGCGATGGCAATTTCTCAATCACATCAACCTTAGCATGGTCGACCTCAATTCCCTTACTTGGATACTCGATGCCCCAAAACTATTCCTTCTTGTACCATAAAATGGCACTTTTCCCAATTCGGCACCAAATTTGTCTCAATGCATCTTTTGAGCACTCTTCTTAAATTGTGAAGACAATCTTCGAATGAATCCCCCATCACGGAGAAATCATCCATAAACACCTCCATAATGTCTTCAACCATATCAGTGAAAATGGCAAACATTCACTACTGGAATGTAGTCGGCGCATTGCAAAGTCCAAAAGGCATTCTCCGAAAGGCAAAGATGCCATACTGACAAGTGAAGGATGTTTTCTCTCTGTCTTAAGGGGCTATTGAGATCTGGTTATACCCCGAATATCCACCCAAGAAACAGAAGTGAGACCGCCCCGCTAACCTGTCCAACATTTGGTCAATGAAAGGCAAGGGGAAATGGTCTTTTCGGGTGGCTGTGTTTAATTTTCGATCGTCCATGCAAATCCGTCACCCTGTGACTGTACGAGTCGATATCAACTTGTTATTCTCATTTTGTACGACCGTCATTCCTCCCTTTTTCGGCACACCTTAAACAGGGCTGGCCCAGTTACTGTCAGAGATGGGAAAGATGATACCCTCATCCAGCCACTTGATCACTTCCTTCTTTACCACCTCTTTCGTATTCGGGTCTAACCGTCGTTGATGCTCTATGGAAGGTTTGTGCCCCTCTTCCAAGAGAATCTTGTGCATACAAAAGGCTGGGTTGATACCCTTTATGTATGCCATGGTCCAACCAATGGCAGTCTTACATTCTTGTAACACCTGCAAGAGTTGCTCTACCTGCACAGCTAGAAAACCAAATGATATAATAATAGGTAAAGTAGAATTAGGCCCAAAGAATGCGTACCTGAGGTGAACTGGAAGCAGTTTCAGGTCCAACTGTGGTGGCTCCTCTATTGATGGTTTTGCAGGTGGTGTTGCTCTTTCTTCTAAGCGTATGGGCTCGAACTGAGGTTCCCTTTTCCAGAACTCTTGACCCTCGAGAGCCATGACCCACTCCGCCAGCCCTTCACCATCCATCTCTTCCAAATTCATCAAACAAGCTTCTAGCGGATCCCTAACATTAAGGGTCTCATCCTCCTCTTGCAGTATCACATCCACGGCCTCTACTAGCGAGCAATTTGCAAATTCGCTAGGTCTCCTCATGGATTGTTGAACATTGAATATTATTTCTTCATTGTTCAACCTCATTTTCAACTCTCCAGTCTCACAATCAATCAATGCTCTCTCAGTGGCTAAGAACGGCCTTCCTAGAATGATGGGTATCTCTTCATCCACTTGACAGTCAAGAATAACGAAGTCTGCAGGGAGTACAAACTTCCCCACTTGAACAAGCATATCATCAAGAATTCTTATCAGTCTTTTGACTGTGCGATCAGCCAGTTGCAACAACATTGAGGCCGGGCTAGCTCTGCCAATGCCCAGTTTTGTATAGATTTCCAAGGGCATAAAGTTTATACTGGCCCCCAAGTCACACAATGCTTTAGCAAAAGCATAACTCCCAATAGTGCATGGGATAGTGAAACTACCTGGATCAGACACTTTTTGAGCCATAGGTCTTGTCACTACCGCACTGCAGGTCTGCGTCAAAGTTACAGTGGACAGGTCCTGGAAGTCAATTTTTTGTGACATCAGATCCTTCATCATTTTTGCATACCCTGGCATTTCCCTCAAAGCATCCATCAGTGGAATATTCAATTGAATTTGTCGAAGCCTTTCCATGAATTTCCTGTATTGATCATCTTTCTTTTGCTTTTCCAATCTCTGAGGGAATGGTCCAGGAGTCGACCTCTACCCACTGCTTGGTGTCTTTTCTTTGTTGGAAGCTTTTTCTACCACCTGTTCTAAGAGTTGTTCACCTTCCTTCTCCTTACCCTTGTCAACCTGTGCTTGTTCAATTACAACCTCGGTGAGATCTGCTGAATCATCTGCCTCTAATGTAACTAGAGTAGTTGGCATAGTCTCTCTCCTAGATTGAGCAACTTCTTGCTCTCTGTCTAAATCTCTTCCATTCCTGAGACTCACTGCCATTAGCTGATTTGGGTTCTGTTCTTTTGGGTTAATATTTGTATCTGCAGGCAATGTTCCTTATGGGCGATAGTTCAAGGCCATAGACAGCTGTCCCAATTGAGTTTCAATGCCTTTAATTGCCGAATCATGTGCTACTAACTTTTCTTGCATCTTACCATTTTTTCCAATGAGTTATTGCAGCATGCCCCTGATTTCTATCATGTTGTTGTCCTGTTGTTGATGAGGTGGTTGGTAGGCCAACTGTTGCTGGTGCTGCTGATTATAGCCATGTTGCCTTTGATAAGGCACGACTTGGCCTTGTGGTCGTGCGCTTCCTGGATTGGGGTTGTGTTGTGGCTGGTTTGGTCTGTACTGCTGGTTTGGTCTGTACTGTTGGTTTGGTGCTGGTCCCCATTGCTGCCCACCTTTCCTCTGACCTCCAAAATTGTTGACATAATTCATGTCTTCTCTGAAGCCCTGGTTATCATTCTCTCCACTCCACGAGCACACATATGACTGGTTTATGCAAGGAGTGCACAAACCTCAATTTGTTGTATCAACAATGTGCACTTGCTTTGTACCCATCTCATCAATTTTCTTTGTCAGGAAGCTCATCTGGGTCATAAGAGTGGCTATATTCTCTGCATTGGAATTGTTTGGGTCAAGATCAACATAATACACTATTGGTGTAAGTGTCGTACCTCTAGTCATCCAGCCTGAATTTTGAGCCATCTTGTCAAGAAGAATCTTGCACTCTGTGAACGTTTTGCTAAAAAATGCACCCCCAGCTGAAGCATCTACATTGGCCTTCAAACTGTTTGCCAAACCCATGTAGAATCTCTGTCCCAGCATCCGATCTGGAATGCCATGGTGTGGACACTTCACTAGCATACCCTTAAATCTCTCCCAGGTTTCTTGCAAGGTCTCAGTCGGTTTCTGCCTGAACTGCAATATCTCATCAATTTGCCTTGCAGTCTTGTTGGGAGGATAAAACTTGTTTAAGAACTGCTTGACTAATGCTTCCCAAGTAGCAATGGGGTTTATTGGGAGCAAATTCAACCAAGTTTGAGCCTCTCCAGTCACTGAGAATGGAAACAGTAATAGCTTAATTGCTTCAGGAGTCACATTCGGCTGTCTTTGAGTCACACAAATTGATAGGAAGTTCTTTAGATGTTGTTATGGGACTTCAATGTATGACTCGGAGAACAGTCCCTTATTCTGCAACAGGTGCAGCATGTTGTTGGTAATCTGGAATGTCTCCGCTTGTATATGAGGAACAACAATAGTGGTGGCCAGGTTATCAGCAGTTGGTTGTGCCCAATCATAAAGAGCAGCTTCCGGCACAAGAGGTGCCACCACTCCATTGTTTGGGTCAGTACGATCATTCTGATTGTTTCCGCTGACGTCGTCCACGCTGTCCATTTCACTTTCGAGTTGGTCTTTTTGTTTTAACTATTTGTTCTTCTTGTTGGCCCAATTCAATGCCCTGAATTCTTTCTCGGGGTCTGAGAGTCCTTCAAAAAGTTCACCAATCCTCAAAGAGCTTCTAGGCATACACCTGAGTCATAGAAGAGTTCAAACGTGAGAATTTCAATGGAAAATTTTTAACACCATAGGAAATTGATCTAAACTAAGAATCCTAGCAATTATTCTAAGTTGTAATAAATAACGCCGTTAGTTCTCCGACAACGGCGCCAAAATTTCATCACGTCTAACTATGCCTTGTAAAAAGGACTAAGCGGTCGCTGCAAATATAATCCGGTTCAAGTCCGGAGTCGAATTCCACAGGGAACTAACCTATTTACTACAACTTTTAACAATGCTAATGATAAGCTCAGACAATTTCCGGATATAAGATTTTTAATAGAGCATAAGTGGAATTTATTTATCTAATGAAAAATAACAACAAAATTAGCAATAATCAAGAATAAGGTTGAATTCAAAGGTAAAAGGATCTAGGGCTATTGATTTCCCCAATTGCCAGACTAATTCCTGACACGTTAGCTATAATCTCGCCGTAATACTCTATGAGGATTAGGAGTTCCGGGCTACTGTAATTTTCTCTCGATCAATTACGATAATTTACTAGAAGCATTCTCTCGAACTACTCTAGTTAACAATTTATGCAACTCAAAATTATCCCACCAAAGCTTTGTTATCTCTAACCCCGCTTTAAATTCAAGTAATTAATCTCTTAACTTACCCGAAAGTGGTGTTGTTCAACAACAATCTAACCAAGTTTTCTTTCTCAAGTAACACAATGTAACTAGACACGATTAATCAAGGGCCCTTTCAATTAATCATAACACAACACATAGTTGAACAATCATAGAATAAGAACAGCTCAATTATATCTAAACATAGTCAAAACTTCATCCAATAATTGGTTCCATCAACCCTAAATGATGGGTTTAGCTACTCATACGAATGGATAAAAATTCACTATAATAATTCATAATCAACAATGGAAGTAAGAAAAAGAAGATGAAAACTCTTAGGAAATTCTCCGTCTTCTCTCTCTTGTTCTTGCCTCTAAAATCTCCTAAAAACAGCTCTCCTTCTCTTCTGGGCGAATTAGGCTTCATATAGGTTTAAGTTAGTCGTCTTAGAAATTATATAATTTCCCTTGAGTTGTTAGCCTCCGTCCGCGGCCGCGGATTCGGCCGCGGATTTCAGCTAGTGTTCTGCCTCCAGTGCGCGGTCCAATTCGCGGTCAGCTCCGCGGCCGCGCACCTGGAGGGGACCTCCCCGCTTACTTTTCTCGCTCCTTTTCGACCGGGCTAATCTTCGATTGGCCTTCCACACTCCATATTGATTCCAAAACACTCTTTAGCTTCCTCCTAGCTAGGAGTGGCTCCTGCAAAGTATAAAATTCTTAATTAGAGTATTTTGTTATCTTTTAGCATTCAAATATCAATAAAGTGCGGCTAAATTAGAGTATAAATAGTGTCTAAATTGCATAAATATAGCCTACTATCACATACTGAGTTATTCTCCGCCACAACCTCACTCCCCCTCCCCCTCCCCCAATATAATGAAACCTTAATTTTTCGCTCTTCGGACATTATGACAAAATACAAAATAACTTAACGAAATAAATATTTCGGAAGACATTATGACAAAATGCAAAATAACTTAACGAAATAAATATTTCGGAAGACTTAAAGGATGCTGAATGGATTTATGGATTTTTACCAAATTCAAAACCTCTTTAAATAAGAAAAAAATCAGTCCGGAAGTACAATTAGTGGATGTATAGCATGTGCATAATAGGCATTATACCTATATGATTTATTGGTGGGTCAGTTAAGTACATGTGAATTATTGGTGGGGACATATTTTATAAATAGAGCGATTATTCACCGCGCTATACCTTAACGGACAAAATTGTCATTAAGGTATAGCGCGGTGAATAACCGCGCTATATATAAAATGGTGCCCAATTTTTTTTAACATATTTGTGTCTCTTGAGTCCAAATGAACCATACTTTGGTTCCGGACTCAAGACTTGTGCCTTAGCCCCCTCCCTTTGGGGGCCCCATTTTTTAAAAATAATAGGTTTATAGGTATTTAAAAAAAATATTTAGTACTTTTAATATAAAAGTTGAGGTTTTAATATAAAAAGAAAGAAAACTTTTTAGATATATAAGTAAAGTAATAACCTAACTACTTAATAGTTTTCCTAACGTTTCAATTTTTTTACTTTATACTCCTTCATTAGATAACGTGTAAAAAGTTTACTCTCTTCCTTAATTTCTCCAAGTCAATCTTTCTTATTTTCAATTTCTTCATATTTCAGAAATCCATACATATTTTTTGTCTTTCTCTTTAATATTCTTACTTGCCTTCTTTCTTCAAGATTTCATTAGTTCAAGAGTTCAACAATACTTTTAAGTTTTTAATAGTTCTATACTTCTATTGCTCTATAAGATCTTATCTAAGATCAATAATTTTCCAAAAAAGATTAAATGATAAATTGACTATATTATCAATTGAAAAGGAATTATTAGAAAAAATCGAATATAAAAAAGATTATTAATAATTTTGTATCTTAAAAAGTTAGAAGAACATACTTCAAATAAAAATAATCTTATAACTTCTTTTTTAAAATTTAGGTTCCGTATTAAATTGTGGCTTTAGGCCCTGCATATTGTTGAGCTGCAGCAGGTAATGACCATAATTAAGGACAACAGAATCATGAGTCTTAAAAAAGAAATTAAGCAAAGACATAACATTAGAAATTGCCAGCAAGAATCATTACCGAATCGGTACTAACCACTCAGCTTTTATCAATAACCACTGACTTGAAGAATGAATGCAGAACTAAAAGATTTGGATACTCTAGAATATCTTTCAAAATAGATATCAACGAAAACAACAAATACAGTATAATCCCACAAGCAACGTTTAGGGAGAGTAGTGTGTGTACGCAGCCTTATCCTATCTTATAAAGATTGAGAGGCTATTTCCCATAGACATTCTGCTCAAGCAACGCAAATATCCCTAAAATCAATTTTAAAGAGTAAAATATTGAACAATGATAAAATAGTCATATTGCAAATTTTTTGCACTGATGATAAGTAATTTAAAAGAATTTATTTAAAAAAAAAATTAAAGCAATGAAGGTAAGTATAATATTACAAATCACAAAGGAAGCTAGTGTTATGAAGTAAAATTTATACTATAAGATAATTATTTTTGTGTGTGGTGGTATAACTTGTACTTTTTGGCAAATTTGTAGAGAGGAGCTGGATATGTTGGTGGAATTCAATAGTCAATGCATGTATCTAGAACCACTAGGTTTCAACTTTAAATTCTACTAGTAGAGAGTGAGGACAAAAATATTACTTCATCCGTTCACTTTTGCTTGATACGTTTTAACTTTTTACGTCCCTTAAGAAATAATAAATGAAGTGTATAATTTACCATGATACACATATTAATTGATGTATATTTTATTGGATTTGAGAAAATGATTTGAAACGAGTAATAAATACTGTGGGTATAACAGAAAAAAAAATTATCTTCTCTTGATATGCGTAAAGTGACAAGTAAAAATAAAAATTTATTTTTAGTATACATGCCAAGTAAAAGTGAACGGAGGGAGTAAGTGATTTCTTTCCCTCTGAAATTTAGGAGAACATAGTTATCACATGCATATGTTTAGTGGCAGAACCAAAATTTTTACTAAGAAGTGTCCAAATAATAAAAAGTAAATAGAAAAAAATATGAAGGGGAATCAACAATCACATTAAAAAATTATCCCGTGACAAAGTGAAATTTTCCGGCATAAGGATGTCAAATTGAATGAATGTGGCTCTGCCACTGTCTATGCTGGTCGCCGTCCCCAATAACAAATATCCCATAAGCGAAAGTTAATTCGAACTACCACTAACTATCAAAAGTTTTAAAAAAAGGGGGGACAAACCGCATTATTTAGTACCATACTGAGGACCCACGAAGGGTTATAAGAAAAAAAAAAGCAAATTGCAGCATAATTCTAATTTCGGGTCCTATAAATTAAGAAGCTTTACAACCTATTTGAAAAAGAAACACTCTCTTCTATTATACAGCAAACTAAAGGCAGGAAAAATCATGCCTTGCTTTAATGTTTCAACTAACGTGAATCTAGATGGAGTAGACACTGCTCCTTTCTTCTCTGAAGCTACCAAAGCTGTTGCTTCTATCATCGGTAAACCCGAGAACGTACGTATTCTCTACCTCCCTCTACCTCTGCACGAACAAGTTAGGATCGACTATATGAATTTTTCGTCAATATTTTCTTATCCATATGATTGCTATATATGATGATTTCTTCCGAAACTGTCTAGCTATTTTCTTTCTTTCAGCAAGAGTTTTTTCATTCTACTTTCTTCTTTCTTAAAGAGGGGTATAAGATTCGTGTAAAGGTGAGGTTTGTAAACGGTTAATGTTATTTGGTAGGGCTTTAACAACTCTTATACACCCTCCGATCGTTTTCATTTTATGTTGGCGGTGTTTGCTTCCGGCCGGACTTCAGGAAGGAAAAAAAAAAGTAGAGACACACACATATAGTGGCGGAACTAGAAATTTTAATAGGGTTGTCAAAATATAAAAAATAAAATAAAGGGAATCAACATAGTAGTATTTTAGCATAAAAATAATTTTTTTTTCTGGCAAAACGGTATAATTTTTCGGAGAAGATGGACATATATGAGAACTACTTTTAAAACTTGTAATTTTGTCATGGCATATTTATAATTATATTCCCAAGCAATTTATACTGAGAGGAGATGTATATTTTACCATTAAAAATTTGTGGTAATAAGAAAACTAGCAGGGCCCTTATTGTCTGTCGTCTGTCGTCAATTGATTTGTGTATTATCAAGTTGTAGAAATGATTGAAGTACGTTGTTCGTTGTTTAAAACGGTTCACACTTTTCTTATCCAAAACAAATGTCCTAAGCTGGAAAAGTCATGTGCAACTTTTGCATCCAATCCTTGACTTAGTTGACCAAAATGAATGGCCACAGATCAGAGGGTTTGAGGTTATTTGAGATCCCTAGCAACTATTAGCACTTGACACATATAAAAACGTGTCCATTGTTATTGGAAAGTGAAAAAGAAAAGAAACTCTTTTGACCCTAGCTCGTATTGTTTTCTCCACCAGTCGCGTCTGTCAATATCTATTGGAAAAAATATATATTTGAAGTTACAGTTGAAAAAGATTACTAGTAATTGCTTTGGATATGATCGACCTTCACTTGAAGATACGTTTAAATTGAAAATCTGTGAGTAGAACTATTATTGCACTTGAAATATTACTCAAACCATTAATTATACTTTGAATTAGAAGTTGAAATACCCAACAAATTTGTTATCTAAACATTGAATTGCAATTTTTTAACATTATTTCAGAGTATTATGCATGTCCAAATGACGTAATTTGATGTGAAATCATGTCCGTGATAGACACTATGATAAAGACTATATGCATGCAAGTAAATGCCTTTGTCAGCATAGATCAAATAAGAAATTAATAGATAAAATTAATATAAAAGTGCCAGAATTGAAAAATGAGAATTTGACAAAAGCTAAACTCTCTGGAAGAATATATAAACCTTGTCGTGTCAAAAGGCAAAAAAACGCATGGGCGAAGGATATATTGAGGTGAGGGTCTATCGGAAATAACCCCTCTACTTCCACAAGGTAGAGTACGATATGCGTACATATTACCTTCCCCAAACCCTACTTATAAAATTACATTGAGTTTGTTGTTGTGGCATGGGCGGAGGATACTATGACATGATGAGTCTTATTATTATGTTACTATTATTATAAAAGCAACATCAAATTGACATGTATATATTTTCTTTATGGTTTCAAGATGCTCCCCAATATATTAGACTTTAAACCAACAAAACCAACAACAAAAAAAAAAACATGGAACTTCGTATGTTTCGTATTTTGACTTTGTATATATGTGTTTTCGCAGTTCGTAATGGTTGTACTGAAAGGATCAGTGGATATATCATTTGGAGGGAACAAGGAAGCAGCTGCATTTGCTGAGATTATATCAATGGGTGGCATTAACTCAGATGTCAAGAGAAACCTTATTGCTACTCTCGGCACCATTTTGCAGAATAATTTCTCCATTCCCAGAGCTAGATTCTTTCTCAAGGTCTATGATACAACAATGGCTACCAAATTCTCCAAACTCTAATTTTCTCAAATCAATATCACTGTCATGTTCGTTCTCCTTTTTGTTTAATTTACATTGCAATGAAAGCATGATATAGTGATTTTATTAAAGGGCAATCCACCCTTCCTATTTCTTTTATGGATTTAGTTTCTCCCGACAGTTTTGAGGTATCTTGGTGCTGATTAGGGGCGGCAAACGGGGTCGGGTCGAATATGGACGGGTTGAAAATGGATAATGCAAATAGATAAATTATCCGACCAGACCCATATTTAATATGGATATAAAATGGATTAACCGGCGGATATATTATCCATGACTTCTTGAATATGATCACTTTTGCGAGAATTCTTAATCTTCCAAACTTGAGGAACCCCCAATTTAAGTGTTTACAAATGTAAAAGCTAAACTCATTAATTATCCATGGGTTATCTATTTTCTAAGTAGATAATATAGTTTTTATCCATATTTGACCCATTTTTAAATTAAAAAAATCATTATCCAACCTATTTTTTAGTGGATAATATGAATGGATAACTATTTTTTTAATCCATTTTACCACCACTAGCGGTGATTTTAGCAACAAAAAAAAAAAGAAAGAAGAATTAACCTAAATAGTTGCTCATCCAACCGCTTAAACTAAAAATAACCGGGAATAGTCCATATATAATATGAGTATAACCATGTATAATCTATATATATATATATATATATATAGAGATGCTACGAAAAGTAAATAGCTAGTGAATCTGATTGACTATTTGTGTAAACATCCCAGAAGACACAACATTGAATATCAACCCTCCAAAAACTAATGGTTTTCCCTTGGCAAAAGCATAATGTTGTGAAAGGAACTAGAGATTTTCCCAAGAGAATTTGTGCAAAAGATGGCTCGCGACGCTACTTAACTGTACTATCAGTGTTCTACAGGGATCGCCAATTCTGGTGTCGATCCAACAGACACCACTTTGCTACTTTCCAACGTTCAGGAAGTGCTTCTAGGCTTCCAAAAACATATAGTAACCCTATTCAGAATTGTAAAATGGCAAATATTGAACAAAGGATGCCAACGAAGATGCAGCTTCTGTACTTCGAAAACAGAACTCAGTCTTCTGATAAAACTATAGCTGAGCAGAAACACCTTTTTCCTATTCCCCTCAAGTTGGGTGTTTGCCAACCTTGACCCTCCTTATAACATTCGATCTGCAATCGTGATCAGAGAGTTAGCTAGCAGGAGCAACGCGTGTACATAATGGAAACTTAGCATGACGAAAAACAATTAAATAAAAGTTTAATTATATACAGTATTAGTGTAAGGAATTTTTATACCATCATGTCACCTTTAACTATAGTAGCAGGTAATCTGTCTAATTTCCAAATTAAATGGCACATTTTAAAGAGGCTTAGCTGTAGTGCTGTAGATATAATAGAGTATAATGTTACTCACACTAACAGCGTATATAACTTAAACATATTAAATAATGATACGCACCACGTCTACAACTTCCTCACCAGGTTGAACCCCTCCAATCACATAAATAGACTCCTTTAGAACAATAGCTGCTGAATACCCTATCGGGTGCTTCATTGGCTCTCCAACCATCCATGTTTCAAGACGGGGATCATATATCTCAGTGTTAGGCACCATTGTAGACCCATCGTACCCACCAAGTGCGTATCTGCATAGCAGTTGTAAAGCTAAAAGTAAATAACAAGATGATATTCATCCCAAATGGGAGAGGCTACAACGTAAGGCATAGCACCTGGGCCCTGCTCCCAAACCCCATCCCCGAACCAGAATAAAGAGGGTGACTACAGGAGAAAGCACCTCCTACTCCTTTTGGAGGCATTATAATATTAGATAAGCAATCAAAAAGCACGAAAATGATAACAACTTACAACTTCCCGTCCAACACAGCCAATGCATGGCATCCTCTGCTCGTACACATACTCTTAATTTTTGTCCAGGAATGTTCTCTGGGATCAAATCTTTCAGCAGTCCTGTGGTAACATTTGATCAGAAAGGAGATAGGAGAAGAGAGCAGAAAATTGTAACAACAAATAAATGCCTTTACACATGCACTTTTGCATAATTCCTTTGACTAAAATTCGCGTAATCAGCATTACGAGACCAACAGATTGGAAAACCAAGTCTCCTCCTTGGGGAAGATATTAACAGTTATAAAAGTGATTGGAGACATGAGGTACAACGTCAAGTATCATTCAAACATACAGTTCAAAGAAGGCGCCAGAATAAGAAAAAATGCAATTTCATAACTTACGCCAGGTAATTGCTTCCATCATATCCACCAACCGCATATAACGCACCATTGAGTTCTGCTGCAGCAAGAGAAAATCGCTGCAAATACACACGCAGGGAAGATAAAGTCATGCTTCTGTAAGACAGATATAACAGTAAAAGAAAGTAAATGGAAACATATATGAGAAACTACTTAAGAACAATAACGCAAAACAAGATAAGTGAAGGTCCTGATGTTTAAACAAGGACAAGGCAAGGAAACAGCATAACTTCACATTTTTTACCGAGCACTGACCAGAATTCAATTGCTATTGGATTAAAATCTTTGCTAATCAACCTGCATAACTTCAGTTTGCAATTTTTAGGTTATCCTTCCTCTCCACATTTTTAGGTTTTCTCACTATTAATTAATTATAATAAGAGGCTGATAAGGCTTGACCAAGAGGCAACACATAAAGATTTCAATAAGAAAAAATGAAGCTCAAGGACAAGATGATCCCATATTGACTTGCCACAACTTTTAAGAGTGACAATAAATTCCAGAGCAATACACATCAACGTGCTAGTTGGAAAATTGACTTTAACCGAAATAAGCTTTCTCATCATTAATTACTTCAAATTCGGCCATCTAAGCAAACAAGTTTCATCTTTTCATATATAGTTTGTTGTTGCTGAAACAAATAAATACTGGTACATGCAAATACAAGGAGCAATGAAGTTAACCTTCTGCAACATGGATCTTGTAGAAATCCAACGCTCTACTAGAGGATCATACATCTCAACCTCTGAAAAGCAGTCAATCCCATTGCTACCGCCAATTGCAAAAATTTTGTCCTTCAAAGTAGCACCAGCTAAACTACCCTTTTTCTTATTCAAGGAAGGATGTAGGGTCCACTCGTTATCTGCTGGATTATATGATTCAACTATACAAAAGCAGCATAGCATCAGCATTAGCAACTTAAGATGCTAGAGAAAGTGGCACTTGGGAGCAATGAGTGCTGGGGGCTAAAAACTATAAGATGTACCTGTGTCGTACCACAAGCTTCCAGTTCCGCCACCAAATACATAAAGCTTTCCACACAGTTTTGCAACTGAGGCATATGATCGAACTGAACTCATTGGCTTAAGAGACTTTAACACATCATTTGAAGGTGAGTATGACTCCAAGGTAGATAACCATGATACCCCGTCATATCCTCCAGCTAGGAAGATTGACTCAGGATCCAGCAGTACTTGATCAACTGGCTCAAACACTGTTTCATCAGCCAATTGACATGACGGAATTGAGGACTCAGGCATCATATATCTATATTTTAACTGCTTAATCTCTTCTCTTGCATCGGCCTGAAATGCAAGGCAGATAACAATCATCAGGAGTGCATTTCTAAAATGCACATCATGCACACAAGTGGTAATTTTTTTTTTTTTTTTGATGAAGTAATGTATTGTATTAAAGGCATCAAGAAGATGCAAAAGGTTACAATAGAAAACTTGGTTAACTCCTTAGGACAAAAAAACTATTCTAGAGCCTTGAGTTAACCAAGAGCAAAAAGCAATGGTCACTAGACCATTGAGAGAGAACTAATGAAGTCTAAGAGGGGAATAATATCATTTACAGGGGAAAGGTTACTCCAACTAAAAAGACTTATTAGACATTTAGACTTCTCCAACTAAGAACTTACCACAATAATACAAAATTTCATCGTCAAAACGTGTAGATGCAGTACAACATGCACAATAAACACTATGAAGTGGGAAATATACTAGAATTCCAGAGGCGGGCAAAAGGATTTATTCACCCTTAGAACATCTAGATACAGCAGAATGCACAATAAGCAACAAGAGAAGAAAGTACTAAATTCCCTGACACAGCCACAAGGTTTTAGAAATACCAGTATTTCTTCTTCTTCTTCTTCTTCTTCTTTTCTGATAAAGGAAACACAAGGTTTGTCTCATGTTTGATGCTAGATAATAACACTGGATCCACTTCTCAGTTTTCATGAATACAAATATCATTTTCCCTTTGCATCCTGCAGCGCACCAAGAACCTTATTTCATTCCTTTTGGTTCATAATCTAACCTTAATTACACCATGACATCCAATTCCAAATTGTTGAATGATCGATCCCATTTCCCCCAAGTTGTAATGTTCCAAGTCTCTTACAGCCTAAAGCTGATAATTTCTCCTCTACAACAACAACAACATACCTAGTGTAATCCCACAGGTAGGGTTCTCCTCTAAATATTCAATTTCCAGTATCTTCTTCTCTCAACAATTGAAGCCCGACTTAAAGAGTTTTAAGTAAACTAACCAGTTCTATAATTACTACTCATGTTACTTTTTGTCCTTCAGTATGTTCATAGCACTAACAAAACCCATGAATCAACCTATTAAAGCTCCACCACTATACCACCTAAAAACATTACTCCTATTATGTAAGGTATATCAACCATTCTCCTAGAAGACTAAGCCTATATCTGAATTGTTTGCACTTAAGCACCAGAATCTCATCTAATTTCACCCGACCTACATTTTTCTTACAGGGGACTAAATTTGAAGTGCATATATTCTATCTCACTTCTACCTATCATTAAGCCTTTACTTTCACAGTTCTATCTTTTGGTAAATATCATTTGAAAACAGAGTAACTTTCTCATACGAGTTACTAAGAAAGATAATTTTCTGGTAACAATATCCCTATCATCCTCTTTCAGAAATTAGGCTAGCTTTTCGTAGATACATACATCCCAATGAATCCTGAAGACCATTGGAAGTTATTGCTTGTTCTGATTGTTTCATTTACTTCGAAAGAGGAGACAAATGTCAAAATCCTTCTGAAACTCCTTTATTTTGTTTGAAAGATGACAGACTGATGACTTTTCACAGTCAAAAGTGGTAACACAAATCCTTGGGTTGCATATGGATTCCAGTGTTATATGAAAATGTGTTTTCTTACTTATTCCAACACCTCCACCTACCCCCCTCCCCCCCCAAACACACACAAAAAAATAAAAAATACCAAACGGAAAAGAAAAAAAAAGGAGAGGAAAAGATCAGATCTCTGTATTCATCCATTGTTCCAAGATATTTAACATAGTGCATGTCTTCTGCGGCCATATTCTCCAATAGAGACAAACCAAGAAGGAATGCAATTTCAGCACAGAATAGATATGGTAAGCTCTGAGATTGCGTACCAGCTTCTGCTCCAAACTACACATCTTATGAGTTTGCGCTTCCTTAGAAGCTTTCAATTCTTCCATTCCTTGAAGCAGCTGTAATCAAAATATATAGTTGAAGTGAACTAAAATTCCATCAATCAGCAGATACTACAAGAAGATGAAGTACCTGAGCTATAATATCAGGATAGACAGCCAAGTCAGACGAGCTTTCTTCATTCTTTTCCTCTCTCATTGTCTGTGTTTTCTTAAAAGTTTCTTGCCCAATCTTTACATCATTTATAGTGGCATTCGTCACTGCATTAGTGCTTTCCTCTGCATGCCCATTTATAGAGGTCCCTGAGCATTCATGTTGAATAGCCAATTCTCTAATTTCCGTGTGTATAAGATCCTTATCATATAATTCAACTTGATTATCTAATGGTGCCTCCAGCTGCTGGTTAGAGCCATTAGGACAAAGAAAAATGTCCCCCACCCTCCCCCCCCCCCCCAACCAAAATTCCCATTTAAATCAAGTGGGTTGAAAAACTTTTCTTTCAAGTCTTGTGGCTCGGACCGACCATTTTCCTCTCTATTGTCATTTGCCGGTAAACCTTGTATTATATTTCTCCATGTAGCTGCATTCTCCGGCATGCAGCTGCTTGGAGCAAATGCAAGAGATGAGAGCTTGGAGATCAATTTACCAGCTTGAACATGATCTAGCTCAAATAAGAAATGGTTCTGATTGTAATAGTTATCCAGAATTATACGTTTAAACAGACTTTCTGGCAGTGGTTGGCACTGCAGACGGACACGCATCAGAACCTTCATTTATAGAGAGGAAAACAGCAAACTTTTAACAGAAGATACTTCTGTGGACATAAACAGGAAAGCATCAACAAAAGAAAATAAACCCCATGTAAAAACCATGACATAAAACCTGAGCAGGATATAGCGTTCTTCCAGAACCGTCCTTTGTCCAAGCATATGGATTGATAGACATTTCTCCAGAGCTTGCAGCTTCAAAAATACCATGAAGCTCCTTATTGCTGTAGTTGAACAAAAACAGTGGCAGACCTGGATCTATGTTCTTCACATATGAAAAATGTTTAGCAGGCAAACCTAAAAAAGAAAAAAGGAAAAAGGAAAAAAAAAAAAAGATCAGCAATTCGATCAAAGGACAAAAATAAGAAGAAAGGAAAGAGTATATATAACAATTCAGCTCTCATGTGATAGTTAAAAGGACATTTAAAGCTAATTATCAAACCATATATATGCCTTTACTCCTAAATGTCTTAAATATTATTGTGAAAGGCCAAGCGGCCCACTTATTAGCGCCCAAATAACTAACCAAATAGCTGTTTACATAGACATTCTTTCATGGTACCATTCGTGCAACCAAATATGACACCGCCAAGTTGTCTTTTCGTCAAGCATCTAAAATCTCCAGTGTAGCTTGTCTGGTTGGGTAGTGATGATGCAGAATCAAATACAAAGGTCTGCGTTCTTCTCCCTGCTCCCATCCTGAAAAATTAATATGCATAAAACTTATTTATCGTGACTACAACAGAAAAAATAAAAACACTATTACAAGCATGCTAATGTTAGTTTTTACGGGAAAGTTTGTGTTATACTTTGTATTTAAAAACAAAAAGAGAGACAGAGATGACACAGCCACACATGAATTCAGATTGCTTAAAATTTGTAAATGAAAAGAGTTCTACAAAGTCTCACATAAAATTCCATAAATAGTACATCAAGAAGCCTAGCAAAACCATTTTAAAAACGAAAAAAAGAAAAAGAAAAAGAAAAGTCTCCACTTGTCTAGTCATTTAGTTTATTTTGGTGTTCAGAAGTCGAAGGTAAATATCATTGGGACACTAAGAACAACTACAACCTATAGCTCACCCTGTTTCCACATTTACCACCCAAGAGAGCATGATCATTTTTGCCACCCAAGTTGTGCCCTAACAATCAATAAAGTGGGACAAAATTTATGGGAGATCAGGGTTTAAACCTCAACATAGGCAAAAACACTAGGTGTTCAGCATACTATGCTTTTTTGGGAAAAATTAAAATGAACTATGGGAGATCAGGGTTCAAATTCTAGCTGGAGCAAAAAATGTTAGATTATTTTTTTTGATATACTATTCCACCTGCTACCTTTCACGAGCAAAGATACCAGGTAACTCTGCCTACAAATGCTTGTGGTGTCCGGGTCAATTTACGGCACACCTCGACTAATCTACCTCCCACCAGCACAGGTATCGGATAACTCTGTCCATCAAAACTTAAACATATGAGAAAAAATCACTTAACATTTTTTACCTCTACTAAAATTTAAACCGAAACTTCATGATTCTCCTCCTACCTCATTGAACCTTGGATGCTCATTAGGTGATTTTTTCTATTTGAGTTACGTACAAGCTGGCTTGAACACCACCATTGTTAAAAGAGCAAGAGAGAGAGCATGATCATTTATTAAAAAATGAAATGTATAATAGAAATTCAGCAACTTAACACATGACGATATGAAAAACTTTTCACAAAATATAGACATTTTTCCTGTTCCTTGACAACAAAAAATTTCACCAAAATTAAAGAACTTAGAAACCTACTTTTTAAGCTCCAACTCAGTGATCGATTTTTCCAGTGAAGCCAAATGTGAGGGATGCAGAGTATAAAACTATGGTTAATGTAGTTATAAGCGGAAGAAGGAAAGACGACAGACCTGGCAACAATGGGAAAATGCAGATAGTCTGAAAAAGGAACTGTCAGTGGAGTGGAGGAGCGAAACAGACACGTTAAAGACCAACTTTTTTTATAATATAAGTATATGTGTATGGCAGAAGAAGGGAAAGAAAATGACAAATTTAAAAGCGCAAAAGTTAATGGTAAGTTTCAATTTCCTTCTAGTGTATTTTATAATATATTGTCTAGTACTTTATTATTTATATATTAGAGTTCTTATATTGTTTCAAAATATTATATAAACCTCCTTACATTAAAAAAAATAAATTATATTATTTAAATATTAATTTTAATTCAAAAAATATTAAGGAATCAAAGTCTGATTTAAGCAAAGTTTAAATATATTGCTTATCATGCTTTGAATTCAACCATTCTCCTATTTTTCCATTCAAATGGAACATGGAAAAGGAAAGATTGGCATTAAACACTATTTTTTAAATTGCTGTTCAAAAGTGATTTTAAAATTAATTAGTCAAACACAGATTATTTCTTATTAAAAGTATTTTCTTAACAAGAATTTTTGAAAAAAATATTTTTCAAAATAAGATGATTTTAAAAGCTTGGCCAAATAGACTATAACACTTATTGCAGGTTGGTTGATGTCACGACCTAAATTTCAACCCGTCGTGTTGCGACTATCATGAAACTAGGCAAGCCAACAACTCATACATACCAACACTTTCAAATTCATATTATACTAAAATATGTTTAAATAAGTGAAAACCTCATAAAAACTGGATGAAACGTCACAACTCAATACAAAAATTCTTAAAACCCGGGTGTCACTGAGTACATGAGCATCTACACAAATACATAGTCTGATACACTATCTAAGAAAGTAGAACTGAATAAATAAAACTGAGGGATAGGGGAGGAGAGTCAAGGTCTGCCTTCGAACGGCTGAAAACTCTGATATCAACAACCACCATGCCCGGAAACATCTGGATCTACACACGAAGTGCAGGATGTAGTGTGAGTACAACCAACTCAATAAGTAACAAGTCTAACCTTTGGACTGAAAGCAGTGATGAGTCCGAACAATACGGTCCAAACACATAATTAAACAGTACGAAAATTTACATAACATATGACACTAATATCTTAGAGAAACTCATAATTTACAGGTACCAGTATAGGAATGTAGACATACTTCCAGGTTTAACAATTAAACTCAGAACATACAAAATATGTCAAGTCTGAATGATATGAGGAATATGACATCTCTATATCAACATGTCAATATGCATATCGTATGTGATGCAACACAATGAAAGCCTCACGTACTTGCACTCTCGGAGTACTCAGCCTGACTGTCTCAATTCTCACTCATCATACTCAATCACTCAGCAATGTACATGGCAGATCCAGCCTGAATCAAATATCGTGAATCAATAGCAACTGCGCTCACTATGGGTGGGTAGATTCCGGAGGGGCAGATCCAGCCCAAGCATAAATCAATAAAGCCTGCTGCGGCATGCAGTCCGATCCCATAAATATCGCTCACAAACAGGCCTTCGGCCTCACTCAATCATCAATCTCTCTAGTCTTTCGGGCTCACAACACTCATGCTAAGAAATCCAAATCAATGATACGTGATGTGACGATGTATGATAACCGAGACTGAGATATGATATGCAATGATGAATGGGACTGAGTACATAATTGCAATTAAGAAAATAACTCAACAACAACGAACGACCACTATGGGTCCTAATAGTACTAGCACATAGTCTAAACATAATTTCTAGCATAAATCACAGCTCAAGTGCTCTAACACACAGAGTACAGTAATAATTATTCAGACAAGATAGCTACATAATTCCACAAAATCTACTAAATCACAATTTCTATGGTGGATGCCCACACGCCCGTCACCTAGCATGTGCGTCACCTCAACACCAATCACATAGCACGTAATTTCAGGGATTCATACCCTCATAACCAAGTTTAGAAGTGCTACTTACCTTAAACCGTACAAATCTCTACTCCAACATGCCCTTGCCTTGCGAATCGGCCTTCGAATACCTCGATTATAGCCACAAATAATTCGATACAATCAACTCAAGCTATAGGAATCAATTCCATATGAAAATGCTAAGTTCTTAATCAAAAGTCAAAAAGTCAACTCAAAAGTCAACCCTCTGGTCCACGTCTCAGAATTCAATGAAAGTTACAAAATCCGAACACCCATTCAACCACGAGTCCAACCATACCAAAATTTATCAAATCTGATACCAAAATCTCGCTCAAATCTCCAAAATTCGGCCTAAGAAGTTTTCTCCATTTTTTCCAAATGTTTCACCCCAAATCACTAATTAAATAATGAAATTAAAGATATAATCATGGAATTTAACCAAAACTAAGTAAGAATCACTTACCCCAATTACTCCCTTGAAAATCTCTCCAAGAATCGCCTCAATCCGAGCTCCCAAAATCAAATTTGTGAAATAAACTCAAACCCTCGTTTTGAGACTTTAAATTCTGCCCAGATATCTTTAATCGCGATCGCGAAAAATGCTTCGTGATCGCGAAGCAAAAACTCAGCTGCCCAAGAATTAACCCTACGCAATCGCCTAAAGATCCACGCGTACGCGATGACTAACCTTCACAAACCTACTTGATCGCAAACACTGCTACTCGATCATGAATAACAACCACGTGGAACCCAGCTGCCCCACTTCCTCTTCGCGAATGCGGCTTAGCCCACGCGTTCGCGATGCACTGCCTGACCAACCTACGCGATTGCATACTCTTGCTCGCGAACGCATAGGGTAAAATTCCCAGCTTCCCAAACAAGCCTTTGCGATTGTGGACCTATCCACGCAATCGCATAGAAGGAAACCAGACCTGAACACCAGCAAACTTTAACAAACTCCAGCCATTTCTCCAAGTCAATTATACTCCGATGACCATCTGAAATCTACCAGAGGTCCTCGGGACCTCAACCAAACATACCAACAAGTCCTAAAACATCATACGAACTCGCTCGAAGTGTCAAATCACATCAAACAATGCTAAAACCATGAATCGCGCATCGATTCAAGTCTAATGAACTTATGAACTTCTAACTTCTACATTCGATGCCGAAACATATTAAATAAAGTCCGATTGACCTCAAATTTTCCACACAAGTCATAAATGACACAACAGACCTACTCCCACTCCCAGAACTAAAATCCGAGCCCCGTAACCACAAAGTCAACTCTCGGTCAAACTTCTCAAATTTCCAAAACTTCGAATTTTCCAACTTTTTTCATTTCAAGCCTAAATCAACTACGAACCTCCAAATCACTATCCGGATACACTCCACTGCACCTTCACTGAAGCTATGTTCTTTGACCTCAACTTTCAAACCTGCCGATCCAAAATGGCCACTGGCTCCACATCATAAGTCAAATCACCATCCAACTGAACCGTGTTGAAATCCAAAACATAAGATGGATCGCCGACATAGAAACATGAAACACTGGATGAATACTCGACAGAATTGGTGGCAAGGCAAGCTTGTAAGCCACCTCTCCAATCCTCTGAAACACCTCAAACGACCCAATATACCGAGGGCAACCTCATAACACCCTTCATGGGTGAAATCTTGAGTAGTACCTTCTCCCCCACCATGTAAGCAACATCGCAAACCTTCTGATTGGCATAACTCTTCTGTCTAGACTGCGCCGTGCGAAGCCGATCTTGAATCAACTTAACCTTTTCCAGAGTATACTAAACTAAGTCAGTACCCAATAGCCTAGCCTCACCCGGCTCAAACCATCCCACCGAAGACCGACACCGTCTCCCATACAAAGCCTCATACGGAGCCATCTGAATGCTCGATTGGTAGCTGTTGTTGTAGGCAAACTCTGCAAGTGGCAGAAACTGATCCCAAGAACCCTCGAAATCTATGACACAAGCGCGTAGCATATCCTCCAATATCTGAATAGTGTGCTAGGACTGTACGGACTGTCCGTCTATCTGAGGGTGAAATACTGTACTCAGCTCAACCTGTGTGCCCAACTCTCGTTGCACTGCTCTCCAAAACTACAATGTAAATTGCATGCCCCGATCTGAAATGATGGACACCAGCACACCATGAAGGCGAACAATCTCGCGGATGTTGATCTCAGCCAACCGCTCCGAAGAATAAGTAGTCCCAACTGGAATGAAATGCGCGAACTTGGTCAACCGATCCACAATCACCCAAATAGCATCAAACTTTCTCGAAGTCCGTAGGAGCCCAACTATAAAATCCATGGTGATACGCTCACATTTCCACTTCGGAATCTCAAGCCTCCGAAGCAATCCGCCTGGTCTCTTGTGCTCGTACTTCACATGCTGACAGTTTAGGCACCGAGTTACAAACTCCACTATATCCTTCTTCATCCTCCTCCACCAATTGTGTTGCCTCAAGTCCTAGTACATATTTGCGGCACCCAGATGAATAGAATACCGCGAACTGTGGGCCTCCTCAAGAATTAACTCACGTAGCCCATCCACACTGGGCACACAAATACGACCCTGCATCTTCAACACCCCATCATCCCCAATAGTAACTTCCTTGACATCACCATGTTGAACCGTGTCCTTAAGGACAAGCAAATAAGGATCATCATACTGGCGCTCTCTGATGCGATCATATAAGGAAGACCGAGAAACCACACAAGCTAGAACCCGGCTGGGCTCCTAAACATCTAATCTCATGAACTGTTTAGCCAAGGGCTGAACATCAGCTGCAAGTGGTCTCTCTCCAATAGGAATAAATGCAAGGCTACCTATATTCACCGCCTTTCTACTCAAGGCATCGGCCACCACATTGGCCTTCCCGGAATGATACAGAATGGTGATATCATAGTCCTTTAGTAGTTCCAACCATCTCCGCAGCCTCAAATTTAGATCTTTTTGTTTGAACAAGTGCTGGAGGCTCCGATGATCCGTAAATACCTTACAAGACACACCATAGAGATAATGCCTCCAAATCTTCAATACATGAACAATGGTTGCCAACTATAAATCTCGAACATGGTAGTTCTTCTCATGGGGCTTCAACTAGCACGAAGCACGAGCAATCACTCTACCCTCATGCATCAAGATACACCCAATACCAATCCGAGAAGCATCACAATACACTGTATAAGAGCCAAAAGCTGAAGGCAAAACTAGAACTGGAGTTGTGGTCAAGGCAGTCTTGAGCTTCTGAAAGCTCTCCTCACACTCATCCGACCACCTGAATGGAGCACCCTTCTGGGTCAATTTGGTCAAAAGCGCTGCAATAGACAAGAAACCCTCCACGAATCGTTAATAATATCTAGCCAAGCCGAGGAAACTCCGAATCTCAGTAGCTCAAGATGGTCTGGGCCAACTCTGAACCGCCTCTATCTTCTTTGGATCCACCTTAATCCCCTCACTGGACCCCACGTTCCCCAAGAACGTTACCGAACTAAGCCAAAACTCACACTTGGAGAACTTGGCATAAAGTTTCTTCTCCCTCAACCGCTGTAGTATAATCCTCAAATATTGGGCATGATCCTCCTGGCTACGTGAGTACACCAGGATATCATCAATGAATACTATGA
The DNA here is from genome assembly GCF_000390325.3 of Nicotiana tomentosiformis. Lineage (NCBI taxonomy): Eukaryota > Viridiplantae > Streptophyta > Magnoliopsida > Solanales > Solanaceae > Nicotiana > Nicotiana tomentosiformis. The sequence goes on from NC_090813.1 coordinate 25,714,037, forward strand.
CAAACGAATCAAGGTAAGGCTGAAATACACTGTTCATTAGGTGCATGAATGTTGTTGGGGCATTGGTTAGCCTGAAAGACATCACAAAGAACTCATAGTGACCATAATGGGTCTTGAATGCTGTCTTCAGAATATCTGAGTCCCAAATCTTCAGCTAGTGATACCCAGAACTCAAATCATTCTTAGAGAACACCCTCGCTCCCTGAAGCTGGTCAAATAGATCATCAATGCGCGGTAAAGGATACTTGTTCTTGATTGTAACTTTGTTCAACTACCTATAGTCGATGCACATCCGCATAGTACCATCCTTCTTCTTCACAAACATAACCAGTACACCCCAAGGCGACATACGAGGCCTAATAAACCTCTTATCAAGAAGTTTCTAAAGTTTCTCTTTCAATTCCTTCAACTCAGCTGGTTCCATACGATACGAAGGAATAGAAATGGGCTGAGTGCACGGCATCAAGTCAATATCCCAGTCGGGTGGCATACCCGGCAGGTCTGCAGGAAACACATCCGGAAAGTCTCGCACCACTGGAACAGAATTAATAGTAGGGGTATCAGCACCAACATCCCTCAAGAAGGCCAAATATGAAAGACAACCCTTCCCAACCATCCGTTGGGCCTTCAAATGTGAAATCACTCTGATGGGAACATAGTCTAGAGTGACGTTGGGCCTTCAACCCTGGAATCGCCAACGTCACGTTCTTAGCGTGACAATCCAGAATAGCATGATATGGAGACAACCAATCCATACCCAAGATCACGTCAAAATCAACCATACTAAGCAATCAGAGATCAACTCTAGTCTTCAATCCCCCAATAGTCACTACACACGACCGATATACACGGTCCACAATAATAGTATCGCTCACTGGCGTAGATACATGAACAGATAAAACTAAGGACTCACGAGGCATATCCAGATAACGAGCAAAATATGATGATACATATGAATAATTGGAACCAGGGTCAAATAATATATAAGCATCCCTGTGGCATACTAAGACAATAATTGTGATCACTGTGTCTGAAGCAACAACATCTAGCCTGGCAGGAATAACATAGAATCAAGCCTGACCGCCACCTGATCGGCCTTCCCCTCTAGGGTGACCTCTGGCTGCCTGAGCCCCACCCCGAGCTGGCTGAGTGGGTGGTGAAGTAACTGGTATGGAAGTTGCAGCCTGACTTCTCTGCTGAACTGGCCTCCCGAAAGGCGGGGACAATACTTCTTCCCATGACCCAACTCTCCACACTCAAAATAACCCATCTTAAAAAATGGTGGCAGGTACTGAGGCGGACCCCGAGAACCAGAATTACTACCAGATGAACCTGGTGCAGATGAACTCTGAACTGAAGGTGCACGAGATGAACTCTGAGTTGGGAGTGCACTAAGAGATGACTGACCCATTCGAGCATTGTATAAACCATGGCTAGATGATGTGCCACAATGAATTAGACGAGCCATCTGAGCGGGCCTATAATGACGACCCCTACTGTGTTGGAACTGACCCCCAAAAGGAACACCGTTGAAACCACCCGAACCACGAGGCCTCTTGGCCTCCCTCTCCTCACTCTCCTGACTACGAACCAACTCTAGCCGCCAAGCAATATCAACCACCTCACCGAACCTAGCACCTGATACACTCTCCCGAGTCATAACAAAATGCAAGTGATAGGTGAGGCCATCAATGAACCTCTTAACCCTCTCCCTCTCAGTGGGAACCAACCAAGCTGTGTGACGAGCCAACTCTAAAAGTCTCATCTCATACTGGATCACAGACATGCCCTCCTGACGTTGGCACAAACTTCTCCAAGAAGAGAATGGAGAAGTCATGCCATGAAAGTGGTGCAGTACCGACTGGCCTGCTCCTCTCATAGGCCTCTTGTAACGACCCAGCCAGTCATTTTGAGAGTTGTAGCCCCGTTCCCCCATTCACTACTCATTTTGTACTTAATAGCTATTATATGACTTGTCAGGGTAGTCAGTCCGGGTCCGGTGAGGTTTCGGAATGAATTGAGACACTTAGTCTCAAGGAGGAAAAACTTAAGCTGAAAAGGTTATCCGAATATTGACTTATGTGTAAACGACCCCGACATAGAGTTTTGATGATTCCAATAGCTCCGTATGGTAATTTTGGACTTAGAAGCGTGTCCGGAAAATTATTTGGAAGTCCGTAGTTAAATTAGGCTTGCAATGGCTAAAATAGAAATTTAAGTTTGAAGTTTGACCGGGGAGTTGACTTTTTGATATCGGGGTCGGAATCCGATTCTGGAAATTTGAATAGGTCCGTTATGTAATTTATGACTTGTGTGCAAAATTTGAGGTCAATCGGACTTGATTTGATAGGTTTCGGAATCGAATGCAGAAGTTGGAAAATTTAGAAAACCTTCTTGGTTTAATTTGAAGATTTGAGGGTCGAGTTGATGTCAGAATTAGGTAAAATTGGTATGGTTTGACTCGTGGTTGAATGGGCTTTTGGATTTTGTTACTTTTGTTGGGTTTCGAGACATGGGCCCCGCGGGCGATTTTTGAGTTAAATTTCGGATTTTTGTTGGAAAATTTATATTTTCATATGGAATTTGTTCCTATAATTTGTATTGACTGAATCGAATTAATTGTGACTAGATTCGAGCCGATCGGAGTTAGAAAATCGAGGCAAAGGCATTCTTATTGACTGATTGAGCTTGGCTTGAGGTAAGTGGCTTATCTAACACTGTATCGGGGAAATCCCCTTAGGATTTGATACTGTTGTAACATTTTGTGATATGTAAGCGTCGTGTACGTGAGGTGACAAGTGCGTACACGGACTAAATTTGGAAATATCGGTTCTTGCTGAGTAGTCTTCTTTTAAATTCTTTAACTGAATTGCTTTAGTATATGTAGTGATCATGTTTAGTCTAGTATCACATATCTACGTGCCCTAACTCTTACTTGCAATATGTGCAACATGCTTAGCTGAATTACCTGCTTATTTGATTTGAGTTAAATCTTTAACTGTGAGATTCTTTCTATAAATTTGTTGTTTCCTTCGGATATTTGTTGAATATTTACTTTGGGACTACGAGGCGGTTCCTCGGGAGATCCCCCTATACTGTATATTTACTTTTGGGACTACGAGGCGGTTCCTCAGGAGATCCCCCTGTACTACATATTTACTTTGGGACTACGAGGCGTTTACTTGAGAGATCCCCCTATACTGCATATTTACTTTTGGGACTACGAGGCGGTTCCTCAGGAGACCCCCCTGCATTGCATATTATATTTGGGACTACGAGGCGGTACCTCGGGAGCGCCCATGTTGTTTACCTCTATTTGCTGTGTTGTTCACTTCTAAGTCATTTCGTTATATTATTATATCCTCTGTCTTACTTTTCTATTATTTCCAGTAGAGCCTGACCTAACCTCGTCACTACTCTACCGAGGTTAGGCTTGGCACTTACTGCGTACCACTGTGGTGAACTCATATTACGCTTCTGCATATCTTTTTGTGCAGATCCAGGTACTTTCTATCAGACCAGGTATCAGTGAACTAGCTGTACACGGAGACTTCAAGGTACATCTGCCAGCATCCGCAGACCTAGGAGTCCCCCTCTATCCTTAATATGTTGTCTTCCTGATTTCTCTTTAGACTTTGATGTATTGAGACACTCAGAATAAATTTTTAGAAGCTTGTCACTTATTTCTACCAGGTTTTGAGAGTTGAAATTATTAAATTGCGGTTTTATATTTATTTCATATGTTGAGAATTGGGCTTCAGTTTTATTTTATGTATTCTCGCAAATTGTTAGGCTTACCTAGTCTTAGAGACTAGGTGTTATCACGACAACCTATAGAGGGTGAATTGGGGTCGTGACAAGTTGGTATCAGAGCTCTAAGTTCATAGGTGTTATGAGTCACAAGCAGTTTTAGTAGAGTCTCGCGAATCGGTACGGAGACGTTTGTACTTATCTTTGGGAGGCTATGGAACTATTAGGAAAATGTTCACTTCTTTGATTCCTTATCGTGCGTATTTGTTAGATTCGAAATTCTAAACTCTTGTCTTTCTATTCTCTCACAGATGGTGAGGACACGCACAACTGGATCTGATAATCAGACACCCACGCCCCATGTTAGAGCCGCAAGAGGCCGGGGCTGGGGCCGGGGCTGGGGAAGAGGCTGAGCCAAAGGCTGAGGAAGACCACGTGGTGCAGCTAGAGCACTTGCTCGAGCTGCTGCGGCAGAGCCACCAGTAGCTCCAGTTGGAAAGCAGACACCTGAGATGCATGTTACTACCCCTGCACTTCAGGAGACTCTTGCTTAGTTTTTGAGCATGTTTGGCACTCTAGCTCAGGCAGGTTGATTCCACTTGCTTCTGCCACATCTCAGGCCGGGGGAGGCGCACAGACTCCCACCGCCCATACCCCAGAGCCACGGGCCCAGGTTGACCATGCCCCAGAGGTTATACCAGTGCAGCCAGTTATCCTAGTTCAGCCCGAGGTTAGGCAGTAGTTTCGGAGGGGGAGTAGCTTAGGCTCGAGAGGTACAAGAAGTACCACCCTCCCACTTTCAGTGGTTTGGCTTCAGAAGATGCTCAGGATTTTCTTGAGGAATGTCACCATATCCTTCATACTATGGGTATTGTGGATTCTAGTGGGGTTTCTTTCACGACATTCCAGCTTAGAGGAGCGACCTACCAGTAGTGGCGGGCATACGAGTTGGATAGTCCAGCTGAGGCAGCTTCACTTATATGGACTCAGTTTTCAGATATGTTCCTCATAGTCTTAGAGATGCATGGCACGCAGAGTTTGAACAATTGCGCCAGGGTTCTATGACTATGTCAGAGTATGCAGTCTGATTCAGTGATTTGGCTAGGCATGCACCAGCCTTGGTTGCTACTGTTCGAGAGCGGGTTCGCCAATTTATTGAGGGGCTCCACCCTAGTATCAGATTCAGTATGGCCCAAGAGTTGGAGATGGATATCGCATACCAGCATGTGGTGTCAATTGCTAGGATATTGGAGGGTATGCGGATCTGGGAGGGACACAAGAGGGAAGCTAAGAGATCCCAAGATTCTGGTATGTATAATAGTTCTAGTGCCCCATCTACAGCTCGTCAGGGTAGGGGTTATGGGAGTCGTCCTGTTCATTCAGCACTTCCAGCCACCAGCGGTACTCCGGCCATTCCTAGGCCCCAGGATCCTTATTATGCACCACCAATGTCTAGTGTACCTCCTGTACGGGGTGCTTCCAGCGGTCAGTCCAGTCGATCAAGCCTGAGCCAGTCACAGTAGACACGTCCTTCGAGAGCTTGTTTTTAGTATGGTGACACTCGTCATATGGTGAGGGATTGCCCCAGATTCAAAAGGGGTGTACATCCACAGATTTCGCAGGCTTCACCTATTCTACAGGGCCCTCAGGCTTCTCAGGCCATGGTTACTGAACCAGTTGCCACTCCACCTGCACAGCCAGCTAGAGGTGGAGATCGGAAAGGTAGAGGTCGCCTTAGAGGGGGAGGTCGGGCCAGATATTATACCCTTCCTGCTAGGACGGAGAAAGTTGCATCCGATTATGTTATCACAAGTATTGTTCCGATCTGTCATAGAGATGCATCGGTCTTATTTGATCCAGGCTCTACTTATTCTTATGTGTCAACTTATTTTGCCCCGTATTTGGGTGTACTCCATGATTCTTTGAGTTCTTCTATTTATGTATCTATACCTGTGGGTGAATCTATTATTGTTGATTGCGTGTATCGGTCGTGTTTGATTGTTATCAGTGGTTTTGAGACCAGAGCTCATTTATTAATGCTCAGTATGGTGGATTTCGATATTATTTTGGGCACGGACTGGTTGTCGCCCTATCACGCTATCCTTGATTGTCACGCCAAGACGATGACGTTGGCTATGCCAGGTCTACTGCGGTTAGAGTGGAGAGGTACCTTGGATTATGTTCCTAGCAAGGTTGTTTCATTTCTTAAGTCTCAACGAATGGTTGAGAAGGGGTGTGTGATGGTAGGCTATAACTATGTATTTTGGCCACTATTTGCACTCTAATCCACTGCACTTTACTGATGTTTGAGCGTTAAATGGTAGTAAATTGCTCTGATTGAGTACTTTATGCTTTGCAGGAGCAATTACGGGCTACAATGAGGTTAAGGAGCGTTTTTGAGCTAATATGGAGCGTTGAAGGCCAAGTAAAAGCTTATGGAGTAAATTGGGAGTTCGTTCGAGGATCAAAGGAGGTTCGCGCACTTAAAAAGAAGAATGAAAAAAAAAGAGCAAAAAATTTCCCAGGTGCGCGGTCGCGCACTGACCACGCATTGGGCCACGCAAGTCAAGCAGAAACTATCCAATGTGTGTGGCCAGATGTGCGGTCACCTGCCCAAGTGCGCGGCCGCTCACGTCCTTCCGAGAGAATATTTACCAGGGCTAACATTGTAACTGCGGGGGCGACTTTCCTTGACCTATATGAAGCCCAGCTCGTTTAAAAATAGGGTATTTTGTTTTTTAGGAGTAACTTTTGAGGGAGAAAAAGCATGGAAGCAACGGGAAATCAAGATACTTGATCCAATTCACTTAATACGAAAGTTTGGTTGAATTGAGGAATTGTAATATCTTCTTATTCTTCTAACACTTTTGTTTTGAATACTTTCTTCGTTATGGAGTAATTCTCCTTAGGGTTGTTGACGGATGTTGTGAATTGATTATTGTTTTGGATTTTACTCTATGTTAATTGCCCGACCTTACTGAATGAGTTCTTAATTGAATTGCAAGGTTTATTGTAGTTTCACTTAAATCAAAAGAGAAGTTTACTGCTATTTGCTTTGTGCTATCTTAATTGGGTTGATTTTACGCCTCTTCTAGGTAATCGAAAGAGCTTAAGGAGTTATTGATTTACCCAATTCAGGAGAATAACCGAGAGGTGTTCTCTGGAAGATCATTCATTCACTATTTTTGTGCATACATTCATAGGGCCTGTTATTGGGTTAGCGAAAGGAATAAAAATTTATTCGAAAGAAGAATTGAAATACTAGAAGTAGCCTTATCATCTGTTGAAGTCGAAAGAATCAATAGAAGCTAAGATTGAATTTAGCATAGGGTTACCCGGAACAATAGTTGATCACATAGCTTGTCATCACCCTTGCCTCTCTCATTGATATTCCTTTGTTATTACTAATCATTCAGGTATCACCAGTTTCTTATAGCTGATAATCTTAGTTTATTTGTAGTCAATAATAACATAAATTAAAAGGTTGATTATCCTGGATAGTGTTAAGCTGAAGAATTAATAGAACATTATTGAAATCAATCTCTGTGGAGACGATTTGTTACTATACTATCTTTGACTAGCGAACCTAAGTTTATACGCTGGTTTTGCGCTAGTCAAATTTTGGCGTTGTTGCCAGGGATTGGCGATTAATAGTGTTTAAATTTGTTTTCAGTGCTAATTCAGGAATTACTTTATTTTATTTTCCTTTTTTACGCTATCATCTGTGTGCAGGCAACAGGTTAAGTTCATCGGTGTATGACTCGATCCTCTTCAAAGGACTTGGTGCCATACGACCCAGAGTTAGACAAACATCTGAGGCAGTTGAAAAGAGAGAAAGGAGCGAGTGGATTGTTGTTGGGTCAGCCTTCAACTCAGGATAAAATGGTGAACAACGAAGAGATAGTAGACCTAGCTACCAGAGAGGCAACTCAGCAACAGGAAGCACGATTAGCGGCTGAAGCGGCCCGTAGAATTGCTGATGAAACAGTTGATAGAGATCGAAGACTTAATCCCAACCGAATTATCGAGGATGCCTATGAAAATGTAGGCCCTAGGCCTGGGAGATTATGCTAGACCGATGTACAACCAACAACAGTCTAGTGTGTGGCCCCCACTCATCGATGCCAACAATTTTGAACTCAAACAGGGAGTCATCCAGACCATTCAGAATAATTACATTTTCAGAGGCAAACCCAATGAAGATCCCAACAACCATCTCATGGACTTTGATGAAATTATGAACACGTTCTGCTACAAATGGAGCATCACATGATGCTATATACCTCAGAGCATTCTCGTTCTCGCTGAAGGATGATGCAAAGCAGTGGCTGAGAAGTTTGCCTACAGGGTCAATCCGTATGTGGGAGGAGATGACTACCAAGTTTCTGGAAAAATATTTCTCGGTTGCTAAGATAGGAAGGAGATTCACAATTTCAGCCAAAGTGAAGGAGAGACAGTGTTCGAAGCATGGGAAATATTTAAGGAGTTGCTGTGGAGGTGCCTTCACAACGGAATGGAGCAATGAATGCAACTTCAGGACTTTTGGGATGGTTTAAACCCGTTATCAAGGAGATTGCTAAATAGTGCAATTGCAGGCCCTCTGATGAAGAAAACTCCGGAAGAGATCATTACTCTCTTGAATGAACTATCTGAAGATGCAGATCAATAGTCCATAGACCAAGGGGATCGAAGAAAATCAGCAGGGGTGCACCAAGTAGAATCATTTGTAGCAATGCAAGCCCAAATTGCAGCAATGGCTAAGGACATCAAGCAATTGACTATGGCTCAGGTGCAAACTCAACCACAGATGGGTTGTGATATCTATGGGATAGGACACCCTACACACGAGTGTCAAGCTACATCTGAGGAGGTCAACACTGTAGGAAATTTTAATAGAGAAAACTACCAAGGTGGGAACAACTTTAATGCTATGGGTCAAAGACATCCAGGTTTTTCGTGGAGTTCACCTAATGGGAGCTTGAACTCATGGCAGTAAAATAATCTCAGACCCTAGGGTCAGGGACAACCAGGTTTTCAGAACCAGCAGAGACAACAATACCAGCCACCACAGCCAAATCAGTCAAATATGGAAGATCTCATGAAGGCATTCATCAACAAAACAAATGAAAAATTTGAGACTCAGGGCACGACTATCCGGAACTTAGAAAGGCAAATGGGACAAATTGCAAATTTGTTATCTCAGAGGGCTCCTGGGACTCTCCCATCTGACACTGAAAAGAACCCGAAGGAAACAATCAAAGCTATATCTCTGAGAAGCGGAAAAAACATTGACTGACCCAATAGTGAAGGCTAAATCGGAAATGGTCAACAAGCAGACTGAGACACCAGCAGAGGAAAAGAATGAAGAGCAAAAGATCCAGAATAGCGAGGTACAAAAAGAAATTGAAGAAAGTAGACATATGCTAGCTCTACCGTTCCCTCAAAAGATGAAGCGGGAGAAACTTGACAAGTGTTTTGGGCAATTTTTGGAGATGCTCAAACAACTTTATGTGAACATCCCCTTCACAGAGGTACTCACTCAAATACTCGCTTATGCAAAGTTCTTGAAGAAAATCCTGTCTAGCAAGAGAAAATTAGAGAAGACAACAGTGGTCAAACTGAATGTCCACTGCAGTGCTATATTGCAAAACAAAATTTCTCAAAAGTGTGGGGACCCAGGAAGCTTCACCATACCATGCTCGTTAGGGAGTGAAAAGTTTGACAAGGTCCTCTGTGATTCAGGTGCGTCTATAAATCTAATGCCTCTGTCTGTATTCAGGAAACTGGAAGGTGAACTTGGAGTGATCAAATCAATACCAATGTCCCGACAACTGGCCGACCAGACCACTGTTCTACCTGAGGGAATCATTGAAGATATTCTAGTGCAGGTGTACAAGTTTGTATTCCCCGACGATTTTATTGTGGTGGATATGGAGGTGAACAAGGAGGTGCCTTTAATTCTAGAGAGGCTATTTTTGTGTACAGGTAGAGCCACCCTTGATATTTATGAGGGGCAGCTTATGCTTAAAGTGGGAACTGAGAAAGTAGTGTTCCAGATAAAGAGAATGATGAAATACCCCAGTGATGAGGTGTCTGCCTGCTCGTGTTTCAAGCTAGATATCATTGGGGAGTTGGCTGAGAAGTACAAGTTTGACAAGCTTGTGGGGGATACTCTAGAGAGGTGTATTACTTAGTCTAGCACAGTGGATGATGAAGATCCTGAAATAAAGAGGTTGAAGCTCTTGAAACTGAGGAGCAAGTGGTTGATGAGGAGGAACTAAAAAAGGAGGCTTCTATGCCCAATATGGAATTGAAAGTCCTCCCCACTGACTTGAAATATGCTTTTCTTGAAACTAACAACTTTCCTATGATTATTTCTGCTGATTTAACAGGTACACAGGAGCAAAAATTGGTGGAGCTGCTGTCAAAGCACAAGAAGGCCATTGGTTGGAGCATAGCTGATATTCAAGGAATCAATCCAGCTATATGCATACACAAAATCCTGTTGGAAGAAAATAGCAAGCCAATGGTGCAGCCTCAACGCAAGCTGAACAAAAATTTGGAGGAGGTAGTGCACAAGGAGATCATCAAATTGCTAGATGCGGGAGTGATTTTTCCCATCTCTGATAGCCAGTGGACTAGTCCAGTGCAAGTTGTACCCAAAAAGGGGGGCATGACAGTGGTGAAAAATGAAAATAATGAATTGATCCCCACAAGAACAGTCACCGGGTGGAGAATGTGTATTGATTATAGAAGGCTGAATGAGGCAACAAGGAAAGACCACTTTTCACTCCCTTTTATTGATCAAATACTCGAGAAGGTGGTTGGACACGGATGCTACTGCTTCCTGGATGGGTATTCAGGCTACAATTATATACCCATTGCACCAGAATATGTTGAGAAGACCACATTCAGTTGCCCGTCAGGTATTTTTGCTTACAGGAGGATGTCGTTTGGGCTATGTAATGCACCTGCCACCTTTTAGAGGTGCATGATATCTATATTCTCTGATTTAAACGTGAAGTGTCTAGAGGTGTTCATGGATGATTTCACCCTTTTTGGTGATGACTTTGAGGATTGTTTGATGAATTTGAAGCTCGTGCTTGAACGTTGTGAAGCTACTCACTTGGTTCTTAACTGGAAAAATTGTCATTTCATGGTAAAGGAGGGAATTGTCCTGGGCCACAAGGTAACTGTGCATAGAATTGAGGTTGACAAAGCTAAGGTGAATGTTATTGCTAGGCTCCCTCCCCCGACTTCGGTGAAGAGCATAAGAAGCTTCTTGGGACATGCTAGGTTCTATAGGAGGTTTATAAATAAAAGTTCCAGAATTACCAAGCCATTGACACAATTGCTAGCGAAGGATGCCAAGTTTATTTTCAATGTGGAGTGCTTAAGAGCATTCAAATTGATAAAGGAAAAGCTTGTGAGTGCTCATATTATGGTGAAACTTGATTGGAGCCTTCCATTTGAGATAATGTGTGATGTAGCTGTGGGAGCTGTTCTGGGGAAACAAAGAGATAAAATGTTTAGACCAATCTACTATGCAAGCAGGACATTAAATGATGCTCAAGTAAATTATGCCACCACTGAGAAAGAGTTTTTTGATGTGGTTATTGCTTTTGACAAGTTTAGATCATACCTGGTGGGAAGCAAGGTGATTGTACATACTGATCACTCAGCGTTGAAATACCTGTTGAGTAAGAAGGAATCCAAGCCGCGTCTGATGCGGTGGGTGTTGTTGCTCCAAGAGTTTGACATGGAAATAAAAGATAGGAAGGGCATAGAAAATCAAGTCGCATATCATCTATCTCGGCTTGAGAAACCTCCAGTTGAAACAGTCAAAATAAGGGAAGAGTTCCCTGATGGGCAGATTTTTTCAATAGCAGCGGTTTTCGAAAGGCCGCCTTGGTATGCGGATGTAGCCAACTTTTTGGCTTGTGGATGGTTACCCCATGACCTCACTCGTGATCAAATAAGGAAGCTTCAAGGTGAGGTAAAAAGTTATTTTTGGGATGAACCATTCTTGTTTAAACTGTGTGCAGATGGTATGATTCGACGATGTGTGCCTGAAGGAGAAATGGCAAGCATTCTGTCTCATTGCCGTGATGGAGCAGTTGGAGGTCACTATGGTGGAAATCGCACAGCAGCAAAGATCATGGAAGCCGATTTCTTTTCGCCTACTCTGTATAAAGATGCAAGGGCATATGTAGCTGCATGTGACAAGTGTCAGAGAGCAGGTAATATTAGCAAGAGGGATGAAGTGCCGCTCAACTCCATTCTGGTATGTGAAATTTTTGACGTTTGGGGAATTGACTTCATGGGTATGTTCCTAATGTCGCATTCTCATGAGTATATCCTAGTAGTCATTGACTACGTCTCTAAATAGGTTGAAGCAATCCCTACTAGGACCAATGATGCTCGAGTGGTGTGTGAGTTCTTGCGGAAAAACATCTTTACCCGTTTTGGGACACCTCGAGTGATTATCAGTGACAATGGGTCACACTTTGTAATAAGCAGTTTGCTACACTTCTATCCAAGTATGGGGTCACACACAAAACAGGAACCCGTACCATGCCCAAACTAGTGGGCAAGTCGAAGTGGCTAACTGGGAACTAAAACGAATTCTTGAAAAGACGGTTAGTGCTTCTCGTAAAGATTGGTCTATCAAGTTGGATGAAGCACTATGGGCGTATAGAACTGCGTTCAAAACAACCATAGGTACTTCACCATTCAAATTAGTGTATGGTAAGTCGTGTCACCTATCTGTTGAGATAGAACATAAGGCTTATTGGGCAATTACGATGCTTAATCTTGATCTTAGTCTTGCAGGTGATCACAGGTTGGAGCAGATGAATGAATTAGAAGAGTTCAGACTGGACGTATGAAAGTGCACGGATCTTCAAGGAAAAGACTAAAAGGTGGCATGATCGTCTGATTAAGCTAAAGAGGTTTCATGAAGGGGACAGATTCTTCTGTACAATAGTAGACTCCAATTATTTCCGGGAAAATTCAAGTACAGATGGACAGGACCATATGTGGTGAAACATGTATCACCATACGGGGCAATTGAGATCCAGAACAAAGACAGAACAGAAAGTTTCAAAGTAAATGGGCACAGACTAAAATCGTATCTTGTTGGAGGATTTGCACAACAATCCTCGAGCATCAAAATCAACTGAGGATGCCCGGTTGAGTCAAGCTGGTGACTATAATTCAAAACTACCTCTAACCCTTCTACTAGTTAGATTTTCTTTTCTTTGGTGTGTAATATGATGTAGTAGGTATTAATCGGAAAAAAAACCAAGCGTGCGCGGCCGTGCATTGATCGTGCATATGGCCGCGCACTTTCAGGCCCTCACTGCCAAACATGCGCGACCGCGCACCTGGCCGCGCATTTTTGGCCCTTCACTGCCATACGTGCGCGACCACGCATCGACCGCGCACAGGTAATTTTTTTTTATATTTATTTTTCTTTTCGTTCTTGTTTCTTTAGAACTTCCGCCCCCTCCTCTTTCCTTCACATAATTCGAACCCCCCGCCCCCCTTTCTAAACACTTCCAATCTCCAATTCCCCCATTTCCCCTTCTTCTAACAAATCCTAACCCTACCCCCTTCTCTCATCTCTTCTCTACATAGATCCCCACCATCAATTGAAGTGCCTTCCTCCTTCTTCTCCCCAACCCAAATCGTCACAAGTTCCCCTCAGGTAAGTGAGATGTTTCCCCCCTCTTATTTTAGTTTATTTTCTTTTCTTTTCCTTGAATTGTAGTAGATTTTTGTTAGTTCTTTCTTTCTAGTTATACTTGTTATTATGTTGGGGTAATAGTTAAATTTCACCATGATGGGTTGGGTGTGACATTAGTGTATCTTTTGTCGAAATTGGGGGCTAAAGAATTGTTGTTTAGGGGTTCGGGTGAACTGTGCACATCAGGTATTTGTGTAAATTCCCCAAAGAGTTTGAGAATGTAAGTTTGTGACCAAGTGTGCTGGTGAAGTCTGAGTAACCACTCTTGGTCCAACCATCATGCTTTTAGCTGATATTGGTGTTTGTTACAGGTATTATGATGCCATCCAAGAAATGAAGAACCACAGGTGCTTCCTCCAGTGATCACGCTGGCTCGTCCTGGCCACGAGCTTCTACCGATGCTCGCCCATTTGATAATAACAAGTTCGTATCCAGTGCAGCCCAGGAACGCTTCTGTAAAAAGGCACCCAAGAAACTCATACCGGAGAGGGGAATTTATATGGGGTCCCTCCAAAATGACTGCCCCAATATGTATCATGAATTGTTCTAGGGAGGGATGGGGATATTTTTTGAAGAACTTGACGAAGCCAATTTAATGGTTGTTCGGGAGTTTTATGCGAACTGCCCAAAACATGTTAACCATGTCTGCACGGTTCAAAAGAAGAGTGTGGACGCATCCATAGAGGCCATTCGGAGGGCCTACCATTTGCCAGTGTTTGGGGAAAATCTTGAAGCAGAAGACTACTATGACACATATAGCAGAGAACCACCCATGTGGCAATTGTTCTTTAGAACAATCTGCGTGCCCAATAAGGAGGTAGTGTGGGTTACGCTGGGGCGGAAGTTTCATTCGGCATCGCTTACTTTGAAGGGAAGTGTTGGCTCTACATTATAAATAACTTCCTGATGCCTTCCTCAAATACCACTGAGGTGAATGGTCCCCGGGCTGCACTGATATGGTGTTTTATCAATGGCCATGACTTTGATGTGTCTAAGGTTATCCACGGCAAGATGTTCATTCACTGTCCTGTGCAAAGGTATGGGTTCTTCTTTCCATCCTTAATCACTCAGTTATGTCGTCAGGCACGTGTACCGGAATATAGGGACTTGGATGGGAAAGTAAAAAGGGAACAAAAGTTCCGGGCTGATAAAGTAGTAATTGGGAAGGACCCTGTTGGACCTGTTGAGGCAAATAGTGATGAATCTGATGCACCAGAAGAGGGTAATGAAGTGCAAGTTGAGGATGTGGCTGCTTCACCCCCGCACGAGCAGGTTGTTGAGGGAACCTCAGTTGTCAGATAGGACACAAGAATGAGTGTCTTAGAGTAGGAAATGACGGGGATACGTACTTATGTCACAGACTTGGGAGCTCGAGTGGATGCCCTTGCTACCCAAAATGCCAAGTCTGAGAGAAAGGTCATGACATTGCTGCGTGCGCTTGGCCGGTCTTGCCATCTAGACCCCGGCATTGTCTCCGACACGGACTGACTCTATCAGGGAAGTTTTCTTTACCGTACATTGTTTTTTGTGTGACATGGGGACATGCCACCATTTTAAAGTATGGGCTGGGGGATATGTTGTATGTATAGTGTATATATGTAGTAATGTATATTAGTTTTAGTTTCTTTTGTTAGTTTGAGAAGTCGAAAAAAAAACATAAAAGCTTAAAATTTTCGACTTTTCCCGATGATGGATATCATTCGACGGGTTTCTTGAGGGATTAAAGTCAAAAGAAAAATGCAAAAATATTTTCTTGTGTAGTTAGTGTAATAATTCCCCCTTGGTTTTTCTTTGTGTAGCGTTTCTTTTCCAAAGGTTTCGTTTGAACGTGTAGTTAGTTTTTTTTTTAGAAGTAGGAACCCCTGTGGTATGGGTTGAAATGAAAACAAGGTCTCTTGAATTAGTTATGCCTTGAGAATAGTGAGTGCTTTAGTGTGATGCTAGGATCAGTTTTTGACTCTTGTATAAGTGCCTTAAATTGTATGTTTCTTAACTTTGCTTAACTGTTTTGACTAAAGTGTCTTGATAGTCCGATCCTAAGTGAGTTATGTGCCATATGTGTGTGAGATTTTTTGTGTTATTCTGTGCATTGCATTCGATGTCTAGAACCTTCCCCGTATGTTTGCAAAGTGAAATAGTAGTCTTGTTCAGTCTAGAAAGTGATATAGGCATTTCTTTGTTGAGTCAGTGATATGCTTTTACCATCTAATTGTTATGTATCTTAGTTCACCCCTTTGAGCCTCTAATCATGTTTTGTTGGCAACCACATTATAATCCTTATCCTTTTGTTTGAATTGACCATCTATTTGAACCATTTACCTCCCATGAGCACTTAAAATTGTTATGAACTTTGTAAAAGTTGAAATGTGGGGTGGTTGGTTTGGCTTTTGGGTGGAACTATTGAAATAAGGAGAAATGTGTAATGTTTTTGAAAAAGGAAGAGTCACTTGAACTGGAAAAAAAAGAAGTTGTATTGTTGAAAAAATAGTGGTGACTCTTGATGTAAATGTGCTTAAATAGTTGGGAGTTAATGCTTGTTGATGTTAAGGTGGAGTATAGTTTGACGTAAGCGTGGGTTTCAACTGTTAAAGTGTATGTATTAAAGTGCTTAGAGAGGTGTAGTCACTCTTATTTCTAAATGTATCCTACCCGTCCCGCAACCTACATTACAACCAGTTAAAAGTCCTACTTGATCCTTGACTAAATGAGCTCAATTAGTAGAGTAGTATACTACGGGCAAGCCTATGGTGCATCTTTTGTGGCACATGAATGTTGTTTCTGAGAGTGAGTGAATTCTTTCTATCTTGATTTTCCAATTGTTCTTGAATTTTATTGTTTGTGGAACTACTCACTTTTGTTGTATGAGGGCACATGATTCATGAAGGAAAGGTAATTCTTTACCTCTATGTTAGAGTAAGTGAGTAAGTTGTGAATAATGCGTGGTGCTTATGAGTCAATTCTTAAGGTAAAGATGTTACACTAGTGTGCTTATAAGCCTATTTTAAATATTCTTAGTGTAATGAGTTAGAAACGTCGCTTAGTGAGGTTGTGTCTATGTAAAGTGTGGTTTAATTTCTCGAGGACGAGCAATGATTTAAGTGTGGGGTATTGATGGTAGGCTATAACTATGTATTTTGGCCACTATTTGCACTCTAATTCGCTGCACTTTACTGATATTTGAGCGTTAAATGGTAGTAAATTGCTCTGAGTGAGTGCTTTATGCTTTGCAGGAGCAATTCCGGGCTACAATGAGGTTAGGGAGCGTTTTTGAGCTAATATGGAGCGTTGAAGGCCAAGTAAAAGCTTATGGAGTAAATTGGGAGTTCGTCCGAGGATCATAGGAGGTTCGCGCACTTAAAAGGAAGAATGAAAAAAAGAGAGCAAAAAATTTCCCAGGTGCGCGGCCGCGCACTGACCGCGTACTGGGCCGCGCAAGTCAAGCAGAAACTGTCCAATGTGCGCGGCCAGATGCGCGGTCACCTGCCCAGGTGTGCGGCCGCGCACGTTCTTCTGAGAGAATATTTACCAGGGCTAAAATTATAATTCCAGGGGTGACTTTCCTTGACCTATATGAAGCCCAGGTCGTCTAAAAAAGGGTATCTTGGTTTTTAGGAGTAACCTTTGAGCGAGAAGAAGCACAGAAGCAACGGGAAATCGAGATACTTGATCCAATTCACTCAATACGAAAGTTTGGTTGAATTTGGGAATTGTAATATCTTCTTGTTCTTCTAACACTCTTGTTTTGAATACTTTCTTCGTTATGGAGTAATTCTCCTCAGGGTTGTTGACAGATGTTGTGAATTGATTATTGTTTTGGATTTTACTCTATGTTAATTGCCCGACATTACTGAATGAGTTCTTAATTGAATTACAAGGTTTATTGTAGTTTCACTTTAATCGAAAGAGAAGTTTACTGCTATTTGCTTTGTGCTATCTTAATTGGGTTGATTTTACGCATCTTCTAGGTAATCGAAAGAGCTTAAGGAGTTATTTATTTACCCAGTTCAGGAGAATAACCGAGAGGTGTTCTCCGGAAGATCATTCATTCACTATTTTTATGCATACATTCATAGGGCATGTTATTGGGTTAGCGAAAGGAATTAAAATTTATTCGGAAGAAGAATTGAAATACCTGAAGTAGCCTTATCATCTGTTAAATTCGAAAGAATCAATAGAAGCTAAGATTGAATTTAGCATAGAGTTACCCGGAATAATAGTTGATCACATATCTTGTCATCACCCTTGCCTCTCTCATTGATATCCCTTTGTTATTACTAATCAATCGGGTATCACCAGTTTCTTACAGCTAATAATCTTAGTTTATTTGTAGTCAATAATAACATAAATCAAAAGGTTGATTATCCTGGATAGTGTTAAGCAGAATAATTAATAGAATATTATTGAAACCAATCCCTGTGGAGATGTTTTGATACTATTCTATCTTTGACTAGCGAGCCTAAGTTTATACGTCGGTTTTGCGCTCGCCAGTGTGATACGTATCTGGCCTATGTGAGAGACATTAGTGTTGATACTCCTACCGTGGAGTCAGTTCCGGTAGTAAGGGACTTTCCCGATGTATTACCAGCAGATCTTCCGGGTATGCCACCCGATAGAGATATTGACTTTGGCATTGATTTCTTACCTGGAACTAAGCCCATTTGTATTCCACCATATCATATGGCCCTAACAGAATTGAGGAATTAAAATAGCAGTTACAAGAGCTTCTTTATAAGGGTTTTGTTCGGCCCAGTGTATCGCCTTGGGGTGCTTCTGTCTTATTTGTGAAGAAGAAGGATGGTTCTATGTGGATGTGTATTGATTACTGCCAGTTGAACAAGGTTAGAGTAAAGAACAGGTAACATTTGCCACGTATTGATGACCTATTTGATCAGCTTCAGGGTGCTAGAGTGTTCTCTAAAATTGACTTGCGTTAAGGCTATCATCAGTTGAAGATTCGGGAGCCAGATATCCCGAAGTCTGCTTTCAGGACTCGGTATGGTCATTATGAGTTCCTTGTAATGTCATTTAGGCTGACCAACGCCCCAACATCATTTATTCATTTGATGAACAGTGTATTTCAGCCCTATCTTGACTCCTTCGTCATTGTGTTTATTGACGACATTCTGGTGTATTCCCCAAGTCAGAAGGATCATGAACAATGCCTTAGGACTGTGCTTCAGACTTTGAGAGAAAAGAAGTTATATGCAAAAATTTTAAAGTGTGAATTCTGGCTTGATTCAGTAGGATTTTTGGGTCATATAGTTTCGTGCGAGGGGATTAAGGTAGATCTGAAAAATATTGAAGTAGTGTAGAGTTGGTCCAGATCGTCCTCAGCTATGGAGATCCGGAGTTTTCTTGGCTTGGCATGGTATTATCGCCGATTTGTAAAGTGTTTCTCTTCTATTGTTGCACCTATGACCAAATTGACCTAGAAGAGTGCTCCGTTCAGGTGGACCGAGGAATGTGAGGAGAGCTTTCAAAATCTCAAGACAGCTTTAACTACAGCCTCAGTATTGGTATTGCCTATAGGCTTAGGGTCTTATATTGTGTATTGTGATGTGTCGCGTATTGGTCTCGGCGCAGTGTTGATGCAAGACGGTAGGGTGATTGCCTATGCGTCCAGACAGTTAAAGGTACATGAAAAGAACTATCCTGTTCATGATCTTGAATTAGCAGCTATTGTTCATGCCTTGAAGATATGGTAGCACTACTTGTATGGTGTCCCTTGTGAGGTCTACACCGATCACTGGAGTCTACAGTATCTGTTTAAACAGAAAGATCTTAACTTGCGACAAAGAAGATGGTTGAATTTCTTAAGGATTATGACATCACCATTCTCTATCATCCCGGGAAGGCCAATGTAGTGGCCGATGCCTTGAAGCATAAGGCGGAGAGTTTGGGCAGCTTAGCATATCTACTGGTGGCAGAGAGGCCTTTAGCCTTGGATGTTCATGCCTTGGCCAACTAGTGTGTTAGATTGGATGTTTCCGAGCCGAGCCGAGTTTTGGCTTGTGTGGTTTCACAGTCTTCTCTTTATAATCGTATCAGAGAGCGTCAGTGTGATGACCCACATTTGCTTGTCCTTAAGGACACAGTTCATCACGGTGATGCCAAGGAAGTCACTATTGGAGATGATGGTGTATTACGGATACAGGGTAGGCTATATGTGCCCAATATAGATAGTTTGCATGAGTTGATTCTCCAGGAGGCTCACAGTTTGCGGTACTCCATTCATCTGGGTGCTGCAAAGATGTATCAAGACTTGAGACAATATTATAGATGGAGGCGGATGAAGAAAGACATAGTGGAATATGTCTCTCGGTGCCTAAATTGTCAACAATTAAAATATGAGCATCAACGACCGGGTGGATTGCTTCAGAAGCTAGAGATTCCAGAATAGAAATGGGAGCGGATCACTATGGATTTTGTTGTTGGGCTTCCACGGACTCAGAGGAAGTTCGATGTAGTTTGAGTAATTGTGGATAGATTGACCAAGTCAGCTCATTTCATACCTGTGGTTACTACTTACTCTTCGGAGCAGCTAGCTCAGGTTTACATCGGCAAGATTGTCAGGCTTCATGGCATACCGATATCTATCATCTTTGACCGGGGTACACAATTTACATCACGGTTCTGGAGAGCCGTACAGCGTGAGTTGGGTACTCGAGTAGAATTGAGTACAGCATTTCACCCTCAGACGGACGGACAATCCGAGCGCTCTATTCAGATATTTGAGGATTTGCTTCGTGCGTGTGTGATAGATTTTGGGGGTGCTTGGGATCAGTTCTTGCCACTTGTGGAGTTTGCCTACAACAACAGTTATCAGGAAAGCATTCATATGGCTCCGTATGAGGCCTTATATGGGAGGCGGTGCCGGTCCCCAGTGGGTTGGTTGAACTGGGCAAGGCTAGGCTATTGGTTACAGACTTGGTTCAGGATGCCTTGGAAAAGGTTAAATTGATTCAGGATTGACTTCGTACAGCCCAATCTAGACAGAAGAGTTATACGGATCGGAAGGTTCATGATGCTGCATTCATGGTTGGTGAGCAGGTCTTGCTCCGGGTTTCGCCTATGCAGGGTGTTATGAGGTTCGGAAAGAAGGGCAAGTTGAGACCGAGGTATATCAGACCTTTTGAGATTCTTGAGAGAGTTGAAGAGGTGGCTTGCAGACTTGCACTACCACTTAGTCTCATTGCATTTCATCCAGTGTTCCATGTTTCCATGCTTCAGAAGTATCACGGCGACCCGTCTCATGTGTTAGACTTCAGCTCAGTCCAGTTGGACAAGGACATATCTTATGTTGAGGAGCCAGTGGCCATTTTGGGCAGGCAAGTTCAAAAGTTGAGATCGAAAAATATCATTTCAGTAAAAGTACAGTGGAAGGGTCATCCGGTCGAGGAGGCGACTTGGGAGACCGAGCATGATATGCGTAGCTGTTATCCTCTTCTTTTCACCACTCTAGGTATAATTCTAAACTCGTTCAAGGACGAATGTTTATTTAAGAGGGGGAGGATGTAACGACCCCAGTCGGTCATTTTGAGAGTTGTAGCCTCGTTCCCCCATTCACTACTCATATTGTACTTTATAGTTGTTATATGACTTGTCGGGGTAATCAGTTCGGGTCCGGTGAGGTTTCGGAATGAATTGAGACAATTAGTCTCAAAGAGGAAAAACTTAAGTGGAAAAGGTTGACCGGATATTGACTTATGTATAAATGACCCCAGCATAGAGTTTTGATAATTCTAATAGCTCCGTATGGTGATTTTGGACTTAGGAACGTGTCTAAAAAATTATTTGGAAGTCCGTGGTTAAATTAGGCTTGAAATGGCTAAAACAAAAGTTTAAGTTTGGAAGTTTGACCGGGAAGTTGACTTTTTGAAATCAGGGTCGGAATCCGATTTTGGAAATTTGAATAGGTCTGTTATGTCATTTATGACTTGTATGCAAAATTTGAGGTCAATCGGACTTTATTTGATAGGTTTCGGCATCGAATGCAGAAGTTGGAAAATTTAGAAAACCCTCTTGGTTTAATTTGAAGATTTGAGGGTCGTGTTAATGTCGGAATTAGGTAAAATTGGTATGGTTAGACTCGTGGTTGAATGGGCTTTTGTATTTTATAACTTTTGTCGGGTTCCGAGACATGAGCCCTACGGGCAATTTTTGAGTTAAATTTCAATTTTTTGTTGGAAAATTTATATTTTCATATGGAATTTGTTCCTATAATTTGTATTGACTGAATCGAATTAATTGTGACTAGATTCGAGCTGATCGGAGTCGGAAAATCGAGGAAAAGACATTCTTATTAACTGATTGAGCTTGGCTTGAGGTAAGTGGCTTGTCTAACCCTGTGTGGGGGAAATCCCCTTAGGATTTGATACTGTTGTAACATTTTGTGATATGTGAGAGTCGTGTATGCGAGGTGATGAGTGCGTACACTGGCTAAATTTGAAAATATCGGTTCTTGATGAGTAGTCTTCTTTTAAATTCTTTAACTAAGTTGCTTTAGTATATGTAGTGATCATGTTTAGTCTAGTATCACATATCTACATGCTCTAACTCTTACTTGCAATATGTGCAACATGCTTAGTTGAATTACCTGCTTATTTGATTTGATTTAAATCTTTAACTGTGAGATTCTTTTTGTAAATTCGTTGTTTCCTTCGGATATCTGTTGCATATTTACTTTGGTACTATGAGGTGGTTCCTCGAGAGATCCCCCTGTACTGCATATTTACTTTTGGGACTACGAGGCGGTTCTTCGGGAGATCCCCCTTTACTACATATTTACTTTGGGACTACGAGGCGTTTACTCGGGAGATCCCCCTGTACTGCATATTTACTTTTGGGACTGCGAGGCAGTTCCTCGGGAGATTCCTCTGCACTGTATTTTACTTTTGGGACTACGAGACGGTACCTCTGGAGCGCCTCTGTTGTTTACCTCTATTTACTGTGTTGTTCACTTCTCAGTCATTTCGTTATATTATTATATCCTCTGTCTTACTTTTCTATTATTTCCAATAGGGCCTGAACTAACCTCTTCACTACTTTACCGAGGTTAGACTTGACACTTACTGGGTACCGTTGTGGTGTACTCATAATACGCTTCTGCACATCTTTTTGTGCAGATCCAGGTATTTCCTATCAGACTAGGTATCAGTGAACTAGCTGTACACGGAGACTTCAAGGTACATCTGCCAACGTCCGCAGACCTCGGAGTCCCCCTCTATACTTAATATGTTGTCTTCCTGATTTCTCATTAGACTATGATGTATTGAGACACTCAGAATAAATTCTTAGAAACTTGTGACTTATTTCTACCGGGTTTTGGGAGTTGAAATTATTGAATTGCAGTTTTATATTTATTTCATATGTTGAAAATTGGGCTTCAGTTTTATTTTACGTATTTCCGCAAATTGTTAGGCCTACCTAGTCTTAGAGACTAGGTGCCATCACGACAACCTACGGAGGGTGAATTGGGGTTGTGACACCTCCCACCATCTGAAGGCATCCCCTGATAGCTGAAAAGTAGTAAAGGAGACCCCACTAGTCTCCAGAATACCCGCCGTGCGAAGAATCCGCTGGCACCTATCCAAGAAGTCCTTAGCATCCTCTGACTCAGCCCCACTGAATGATGGAGGCCTGAGCCTCCGAAATCTCTCTAGCTTCTTCTGCTCCTTATCACTCATAATGGGACCCACCTGGTCCTGAGAAACTGCAAACGTCTAGGCTGGTAGTACCTCCGGTGTCTGAAGTCCCTGTACCACCTATTCTGGAGTACGGGCAGCGGGAGTCTGAGTACCTCCCCCGACCTGAGAAGTGTCTGGCACGGTCTGAACAGAAATTGCCTGAGCAAGGCTAGTGCAAACAATCAATATCTAAGCCAAAGCCTCCTGAAGGCCTGGAATCAAAATGGGCACAACTGGTGCCTGAGCTGGCCCCATTGGCTCAGCCACATCTGGAACCTACACTTGAGCTGAAGCAACTGGTGGATCTGCAGGTGCTGCTCTAGCTGCTATACAAGCTATACCTCTGCCCCTACCGCGGCCCTGGCCTCTCGTGGCCCTAGCTGGTGGTACTGGTGGCTGTCCATCCAGTCCGGTAGCACGTGTCCTCACCATCTGTGACAGAATAGAATATGAGAAGTTTAGTTCCCGGAATAAAAAAATCTGCACGACAAGAATACAAGAATGTGAAGTTTTCCTAAGGGTTCGGCAGCCTCTCGAAGATAAGTACAGACGTCTCTGTACCGATTCGCAAGACTCTAAACCTGCTCATGACTCGTGAGACCTATGTAACTAGGCTCTGATACCAATTTATCACGACCTAAATCTCCACCCGCCGTGATGGCGCCTATCATGAAACTAGGCAAGCCAACAACTCATGCATACCAACACTTTCAAATTCATATTATACTAAAACAGGTTTAAATAAGTGAAAACCTCATAAATACTGGATGAAACGTCACAACTAAATATAAAAATTTCCAAAATCCGGGTGTCACTGAGTACATGAGCATCTACACAAATACATAGTCTGATACATTATTTAAGAAAGTAGAATTGACTAAATAAAACTGAGGGATATGGGAGGAGAGTCAAGGTCTACGGATGCCAAGGCAGCTACCTCGTTAATCTCCGAACGGCTGAAAACTCTGATATCAACAACCACCGTGCCTGAAAATACCTGGATCTGCACATGAAATGCAGGGTGTAGCATGAGTACAACCAACTCCATAAGTAACAAATCTAACCTTTGGACTGAAAGTAGTGACGAGTCCAAACAATACGGTCCAAACACATAATTAAACAGTACGGAAATTTACAGAACATATGATAGTACTATCTCAGAGAAACTCATAATTTATAGGTACCAGTACAGGAATGTAGACATACTTCCAGGTTTAATAATTAAACTCAGAACAGATAAAATATGTCAAGTCTGAATGATATGAGGAATATGACATCTCTATATCTATATGCCAATATGTATATCGTATGTGATGCAACACAATGAAAGCCCCGCGTACTCACACTCTTGGAGTACTTGGCCTGACTGTCTCAATTCTCACTCATAACACTCAATCACTCAGCACTGTACAGGGCAGATCCAACCTGAATCAAATATCGTGAATTAATAGCAACTGCACTCACTGTGGGTGTGCAAATTCCGGAGGGGCAGATCTAACCCAAGCGCTATAATAAGCCAAACATGGTATGAATCAATAAATCCTGCTATGGCGTGCAACTCGATCCCATAAATATCACTCACAAACAGGCCCTCGGCCTCACTCAATCATCAATCTCTCCAGTTTCTCGGGCTCACAACACTCATGCTATGCAGCCCAAATAAATGATACATGATGTAACGATGTATGATAACCGAGACTGAGATATGACATGCAATAATGAATGCAATTGAGTACATAACTGCAATTAAGTAGCTCAACAACAAAGAACGACCACTGTGGGTCCCAATATTACTAGCACATAGCCTAAACATGATTTCTAGCATAAATCACACCTCAAGTGCTCTAACACATAGAGTACAGTAATAATTATTCAGACAAGATAGCTACACAGTTCTATGGAATCGACTAAATCACAATTGCTACGGTGCACGCCCACACGCCTGTCACCTAGCATGCGCGTCACCTCAACATCAATCACATAGCAGGTAATTTCAAACCGTGCAAATCTCTACTCCAACACGCCCTTGCCTCGCGAATCGGCCTCTGAATGCCTCGAATATAGCCACAAATAATTCGATACAATCAACTCAAGCTATAGGGATCAATTCCATATGAAAATGCTAGTTCTTAATCAAAAGTCAAAAAGTCAATCCCCGGGCTCACATCTCGGAATTCGATGAAAGTTACAAAATTCGAACACCCATTCAACCACGAGTCCAACCATACCAAAATTTCTCATATCCGATACCAAAATCTCGCTCAAATCCGCAAAATTCGGCCTAAGAAGTTTTCTCCATTTTTTCCAAAGTTTTCACCCCAAATCACTTATTAAATGATAAAATCAAAGATATAATCATGGAACTTAAACAAAACTAAGTAAGAATTACCTATCCCAATTACTCCCTTGAACATTTCTCCAAGAATCGCTTCAATCCGAGCTCCCAAAATTAAATTTGTGAAATAAACTCAAACCGTCATTTTGAGACTTTAAATTCTGCCCAGATATCCCTTAATCGCGATCACGAAGCAAAAACTCAGCTGCCCAAGAATTAACCCTACGCGATCGCCTAAAGACCCACGCGAACGCGGTGACTAACCTTCACAAACCTACGCGATAGCAGACACTGCTACACGATCGCGAATAACAACCAAGTGGAACCCAGCTGCCTCACTTCCTCTTCGCGAACGTGGCTTAGCCCACGCGCTCGTGATGTACTGCCTGACCAACCTATGCGAGCGCATACTCTTACTCGCGAACGTAAAGAGTAAAAATTCCACCTTCCCAAACAAGCCTTTGCGATCGCGGACCTATCCACGCGATCGCATAGAAGGAAACCAAACCTGAACACCAACAAACTTCAGGAGACTCCAGCCATTTCTCCAAGTCAATTCCACTCCGATGACCATCCGAAATCCACCTGAGGCCCCCGGGACCTCAACCAAACATACCAACAAGTCCTAAAATATCATACGAACTCGCTCGAAGCGTCAAATCACATCAAACAACGCTAAAACCATGAATCGCGCATCGATTCAAGCCTAATGAACTTATGAACTTCTAACTTGTACATTTGATGCCGAAACCTATCAAATCAAGTCCGATTGACCTCAAATTTTGCATACAAGTCATAAATGACACAACAGACCTACTCCCACTCCCAAAACCAAAATTCGAGCTTGGTAAGCACAAAGTCTACTCTCGGTCAAACTTCTCAAATTTTCAAAACTTCTAATTTTCCAACTTTCACCATTTCAAGCCTAAATCAACTACGGACTTCTAAATCACTATCTGGACACACTCCTAAGTCCAAAATCACCCAACGGAGCTATCGAAACCATTAAAACTCCATTTCGGAGCCATTTACATATAAGTGAATATCCGGCCAACCTTTTCAACTTAAGCTTCCAACCTTGAGACTAAGTATCTCAACTCATTCTGAAATATCCCCGGAACCGAACCAACTAGCCCGACAAGTCACATAACGACAATTGAGCATAAAATAAGCAGTAATTGGGAGGAACGGGGCTATAACACTCAAAACGACCGGCCGGATCGTTACAGTTGATCATGATGTACATAAGGTAGATATATTATTTTAAGCTCAAATGACTTTTGATTTATGATCTCTTGTTAGGAAATGCGATCTACTTTTAGTTTCATGAATCTGCTTCATTTTAAGCTACAAGTTACATTGATTACCTCTTTTATAATGTCTTTTACGTTTTTAATTACCTCTTGAGTACTCTTGAGTCTAATTTTGAATTCTTTGCATTTCAAAGATATTTTTAAGAGCGAAATAAGTCGCATTTACAAAATACTGATATGAACTCCACAACCAGTGTAATTGATATTAGGTATACCTATAATGGAGTAGTGTGCTAACATGGCACGTAAATCTCATAAATCTTCTATTTTTATTTTTTTGAAAATGTAGAACTTTTAAAATAGATTACAATATGAAATTGCATCGAGAATACATTAAAATATATAAAATTTATCAAACGCAAATGTTACAGAACTCGATTTAACGAACTAGACACAAAAGGATATGTACATAATAAAATTCTAAGTTATTACATTCTTACTGATAGAGCAACATATTATGTAATAATAAATATTAAACACTTAGAAGAAAATCTGGCCACTTATATATATATATGTATACAAGCATTTGGTTTCAATTTCCAGTAACCTATATTCTCTTACATTATTGATGATCATCAGGATACACAAACTTCATTCCAGATCTTCTTCGTCGGCCCTGATTATGTGTATTCTCTGTCGATGAATTCTTATTATCGATATTATCCGATCCATCTTCAGGTCCACGAGCAATATCTTGATCATTATCTTCTTCGACTTGAAAATTAAGCAATGTATCAAGGCCATCGTCTGTTTTGGTGTTGTCAGGGTAATTTTGATCGTTTGCTAGCTCTGTATAGTTGAAGCTCAATTGAGTAACTTCGGACATTGATTTGGTTAACAGTGGCCTTTGGCGTTTCAAGAACAAACATACTACAGCACAATCATCTATCTTTGCGCGCGGATATTTGTATTTCCAGGCTCTAACTGCACATTCCACAAGCAATCTTGCTGCCATTGATCGCTTTCTTGCTGTAGCCACTATCCGTATCACTTCATCGTTGCTTAAAACATCCCACACCTAAAAGTAGAAAAGAGTTTAAGTTCTATCAACTGATAACACGAAAAATCTTTACATTATTAATGCAACTTAACCTGTTATAACATAATTAATCTAAAAAGTAAGCCTTTCAGGCATTATGTAGAATAATTTAAGTAATAACTAAGTCATGTCAAAGATGATTTAGTAATTCCTATGATCTAAACATGTAGATGCATTGTACTTGTCATATGTAGGATTATGCATCTATTCAAGTGTAGAAAAAACCAGACAGATAATGCAATAATGTGGTATTTAAGTTGAAGAATTAATTCAAATAGTTGTCCACCCAATCGCTCAAACTAAAAAAAATCGGTGAATATATCATACATGCATAATTCATATACAAAAATATGTATAACCGTGTATAATCAGTGTATAATCAATGTATACCGGCTAGAAAAACTTGTTATTTGTAAAAAGATGCTTACCCCATCAGTTGCCAATACAACAAATTCGTCTCTCTCAGTAAGCTTTCTGTAATACACTTCCGGGACTGAAATGAGGCCAAAATCTTTCAAGCAAAAATCTCCAAAAGCTCTAGCCATGGCCAAGCCAGGGCAATCTTCATCTGGCATCCAAACTCTATACACATTTGGTTCTTGTTCCATTGCCATTACTCTTCCTTTGCAACTTTTGATTCTTTCATATTCACCTAATGATAAAAAAATAATACAATAAATATAATCTGAGATTTTTATTTGGGTCTTAAAATTGTGTTCAGTAAACATTTTCTTGAGAAGACCTACTTGGAATGTGAGGCTTCAAGTCCACTGTGAGTTGTTCAGAAATAAGCTGATTTTTCTCATCCCTGGTGCAAATTATAGCTCGAGAATCCCCTAAGTTTCCAATTAACAAATGTTCTCCCTGAAAATTCAACAATTAGACTAAATAAAGAACCACAAGCAAATCATCTATCGACATTATTTCATTTTTAGTCTATTCTAAAAAGAATAATCTTTTCTAAATTTTGAATTTTTTAACTTCAAACTTGCAATTATCGTTAATTACGTGTTCTTTATAGCGATAAAATCTCATAACATGCATGTTTAATACACAAATTTTAAGGCTATGTTGTCAGGGGCGTATCTAGGCCTAAGGGTATTGTTCCTCTCCCTAAACCATGTGTAATTATGTTATATTTTTTTAAAATTACTTAAATATATGTGAGTGCACCTATGCTCAAAGACTCATATGGTGCAATAATTATTGGATGCATCTCTACGAGTAAAATTGACGGTTCAAATACCACTTCGGACGAACTTATTTTCGGCATGGAGCATTGATATTTATACGTGAAAATCACCAAAAACTTTTTAAATGGCATTAATATATAATTTTAAAAATGTAGTGAGTTCATGGTAAAAGACTAAAGTTAAACACGTGATTCTAGATCCACGTCTTCACAATAGTGCACCCATCATCTTGAAATCCTGGATCCGCCTCTGTAATAATGTTGCTATACACTTGAAGTCCTTTTTTGTTTAAACTTGATACTTAGTCAAACACTGGTCATATATAATAAAACATAGGGAATACTTGTATACCTTCTTAAATAAAGTAACAGCTGTTGTGCCACTGGAATAACTCTCAATAGAAGGTTCCTTTTCAAGTTCTTCATCCATTTCCTTAAAGGACTTGAGAAATGCAGCTTTCAGTGTAGCAAAGAGTGGGTTCTGATCAGTTTCATCATCATTTTCAGTGCTTCTTTGATCACTCACATCATTAGACTCCTTTAAAGATGACGAAATTTTCGCCGGTAACAAGTCGCGTACATAGCGCGCGACTTTGTGGCCGGAGGGACCATGTCCATCAAATACACCACAAAAGAACGTACCTTTCTGTCCACCAAAGTTCTACATATACATCAGAAAATAAGTAAGAAAATTATTTATTTTTCAAAAAAAATATTTTTCCTTCATAGAAACACAGCCATTATGTATAAATTAAAATGTATTAGTACTAATTCATCCATTTCCGGGCAACAGTTCACAATCATCAATAAGAAAAGGATGATTTTTTTTTTACTATTATGAGGGTAAACATAAAAAAAAATTTATATATTCATGGTAATGAATGGAAATACAAATTAGATATCCGAGAAATAAAAAAAGATTATGGAAACATTAATTTAAAGTGATTATTCTCACCCCTTTCTTCCTCGTGGAAAAGGAATAGAGACATAACTTTCATCTGTCTGTTAAAATGTAAATATTATATCTTTCGTCCTTAAGAATGGGCTAATTACCCACAAACATAATGATAATATGCATAATATTACAATATTAGTTTTTGGAGAAGAAGAAAGAATAAAATGTACCTCCCAAACAGTCATGGCATCTTGATTAATCCCTTTTTTACCTTGTTGACTATACATTGATACAAACTTAGAATATCCATGCAACCTAATATGAGCACCAAAATCTCCCTTTCCTGCAAAATTACCATTATAATTATCATCTTCAACAATAATAATATCTTTCTCCTCTTTCTCCTCCACAAAATGGTGACGATAATTTTCTTGATCAAAATGCCGTACCCTTTGACAGGTACAACATGCACCCATCTTTAATATTTTTTTCTGCAATATAATCTCCTCAAAAGTAAATCTTGCCTCAGGAGTTTAAAACCATTCCATATAATTTTCAGATTCAACAAAAGGCAGAGTTTTCTTATCCATTGACTAGTTAATTTGGTCCTTTTCCTAATGTGGAAAATGGATTATTCCTATAGTAATTTTGAAGATGGAATGGAAATTAGAATACAAGTTTCCTATGAATATCTTGGCAAAGAGGCAAAAGACAATAAGGAGGACAAATCAAGAATGTTGTCTCATGAGATAAACATTCATGATTTGTGAGGAATAAAGGAACAAATAGAGGAGAATAAAATCGTCAATATAGTCCTTTTCTTTTTCTTTTTATTTATTTTATTTTTATTTTTGGATAAATCGTGAATAGTTTGACCATTCAGTTACACTCGCATTGCCCTCAATTGCACCTCTCTTATTTTTCTGTCTCCATTTTTCTTTCCCTATTTTTTGCTATTATATTGTTTTTCTTACATTATTAATATTACTTCTTCTAGATTCATAGTTTGTTTGGCGCCAGTAATATTTGGAGAGAGTCAAGTAATTCTTTTACTGATTATAATTTTTAAACTTTAGATCAACATTTTAAATTTTAAAATAATGTGATTTATAACAGTACATAGTTTCTAGACTTTCTACACTTGGGTTGCAAAAATTTAGCTGTTGCTTATGCCTAAGATCTATTAGCACATATTGCTAAAATTGCACGTAAATTTTGCCTATTTCCTTTTGGTTTATATATCATCCTATTATAATCCTAAATCACATGAAAGCTCATAACTCAGATTGATTACGGAAATGATTTTTCCTTACAGTTACATATTTCATGGTTAATGAGCCGAAGTCGTAGTGATGCAATTTGCAAGTCCAGTAAAATTTAGGCCAAAATACAAAATTGGCCACTCGACTGAAACTAATTGCATTTGTCAGCCAAAAAGTCTATAAATACGTATATGTTTTCTCTATAATATACATGTATACAAAAAATACATATTTTATCGGTTATTATTTTTGTAAGCGGCTAATAATACACATTAATTTTTCAAATTTAATGATGGGGTATTAGCGTAGAAATGGCACCCGGTAGCCACTTAAAGGGTTGTTATTTAGGAATTAGCCACTGCGTCCTGAATTTCAGTTTTTCAGTTCAAATTTTCAGGACAAAAATGTCTTAAGTTATCCTGAAGTTAATATTTTTAGATTAAAATTTTAGTACAAAATAAGTAATGACTAATCTCTAAATAGCATCTCTGAGAATGGCTATCTGTGTACTTGCCCCTGTATTAGCCCATTTATGCATAACTGGGCTTAAGATGTAGGTCTGTTGAACATTAGTTCAGTAATATTGAAACGAGTTCAAGTGCTCTAAATTTAAATTAAGAACGCATATGTTTTCTTTTCGTGTTTCAGTATTTTAATTTTCAACGGGTAACGGACAATTCCAATGAAAAAT
This sequence comes from Nicotiana tomentosiformis, assembly GCF_000390325.3. Lineage (NCBI taxonomy): Eukaryota > Viridiplantae > Streptophyta > Magnoliopsida > Solanales > Solanaceae > Nicotiana > Nicotiana tomentosiformis. The sequence continues at coordinate 25,745,948 of NC_090813.1, forward strand.
ATTTAGCTTTTCTTTTTTCTTATTCCCTTTTTACATGTTCTCTGGTGCATCATTTACTTAAAAGGGCAACCATTATGCAAGGAATAATGAAGGGATATAAGCAATTCTATTCCTTGACAAAAAAGGGGAATATCTAGTTTTAAAAAATGATAATAAAGACATAAATTCCAAATTGTGCAAAAGGTCGTAAATACATATGATATTAGCTCGTTATCTTCATAAGAAACCTTGTTATAAAATCAATCACTTCAATACTGTACGGTCGTTTTGGGCCTTTCTACTTTTGATTTCATTGTCGTTGAAATTAAATATAAACCACCTATTCTATTTTTTTATTCTGGTACCTAACAAACAGTCGTCAATTTTCGTCCACATAAAAAATTTTAAAAAGAAAAGAAGCAGAACAAAGAAGAGGAAAAACAAGAAGAATATATTCCATAAATTCCCATTTTTATTATAAAAAACTTCTATGGAGTAATAGAGAAGAGTGTACCTTGTAGTCAAAGTCAGAGTCATATAGTCTAATACCGTGGGATATATTCTTCAAATTTCCAAATGTAAAGCCTAACCGACTTTTAATTATTTTTCTAATCCCGTTTTTCCTTATCTGTTAAATGTGAAATCGTGTTTCTGAAATCACAAATGAACGATTTTCTTGTTATTTTATTACATTATGGAGACGGGAGGATAGTGAAATTGCGAAAGTCAAAAACTGACACTTACTTGATGAAACATTTTCATTAGCAACACTAGGTTATTTGTTTTTAGCAATTAAAACGAACTGTTTTGTTCTTTTTAGGATTTTCTTTCCTACTTAATAATTAATACTATATATTAGCCTTTATAGATGCATACTCATTAATTTTAGAGAAGGTAAAAAGGCAAAAAAACATAAAGTGGCCAGCAAGCACGACAATTTTAGTTTTGTCTGGTAGCACTAGCAACTAACAACACATGTAGCATAGCGTACATTCCATAATTCTTTACAACAGTCAAAGAATACGTACTTTCACTTTTATTATTTTTCCTTGGATAATTCTTTTTATATAACGAAGTAATTGGATTGAATTTAATATATATATATATATATATATATATATATATATATATATATATTCTACTATCTAATAAGAGAGAGTTAGCAGGAGCTGGACGACATGTCTGCTTGGGCTTCTGAGGAGTATTTGGTCATTTCAGTTGAAATGAAGCTATATGATTGGTTGATAGAGAATCAGGCACCTTTAAAACTTTGAGCACTTTGACAAGTTTAGCCCTCTGCTTATATCATCACTAGAGATGTTCATAAAAACCGAAAAATCGAACCAAATCGAAAACCGAATCAAACCGACAAAAAAACCCGATACTTTTTAGGTTTGGTTTAGTTTTGGTTTTGAATTTTAAAAACCGATCAAATTTGGTTTGATTTTGGTTTTAATCAAAAAATAACCGAAAAAACCCGAACCAAACCGACTATAAAAGTAGATGTTTAAATTTATTATATACATATATATATATATATATATATATATATATATATATATATATATATATATGTGTGTGTGTGTGTGTGTGTGTGTGTGTGTGTATTTTAATATATATGTATATTTTAATATAAAGTTTCTAAAATTTTATGGTACATACTAGTCATTTATATTTTTAGTCTAGTTCTTTGTTATTATAATAATCTAATTTTTTGCTTTTACATTCTAGTTTGATTGGTAGTTTTCTTTTGCAAAGTACAAGAATTTATTTCATGTTAAAAATAATCGATTTTTAATTGAGTACTTTAATTATTCATCACTATTTGATTCAATTATCATCAATATATATTGGTAAATGATAGATTTCTCAAAGAGCAATTGATTTGATAGTGTTACGTTGAAAATATAGTCGCCGGAATATGCGTTTGGTAGTGTATGTCTCATATTTAAGAAAAACAACCGATGAATAACCGAAAAAATTGAAAAACCGACAAAAACCTAATCAAACTGAATCGATAAAAAACCGACTTAATTGGTTTGGTTTGGTTCCAATGTTTAAAAAATCGACTTACTTGGTTTGATTTCTTTTTCAGAAAAAACCGACCCAAACCTAACCATGAACACCCTTAATCATCAGCCATCACCCACATACTTTCTTCGGCAAAGGTCCAAATATACCCATTTACTTTCGAAAATGGTCTAAGAATACTCATCGTTATATTATTGGGTTATCTATACCAAGTCATACTTTGGGTTCAAATATACCCCCCATTTAAACGGAGGGACACGTGTCATAGTCCTGTTGGCAAATTCTAAATATCTCCTAATTAATTAAAAAGTAATTTTCTAAAGCAATTTTTTTGTTTGTAAAAATTGGAAAAAACTGAATTTTTTTTTTTTTTACTAAAAACTGAAAAAAAACAAAAATATTTTTTTTCTAGTTTTTACAAAAAAACTGCTTTAAAAAAACTGAAAAATATTTTCTAAAATAATATTTTTGTAAAAACTGGAAAAAAAAAACTGAAAAGCAATTTTCTAAAACAATTAAAAACTGGAAAAAACTGAAATTTTTTTAACTAAAAACTGAGAAAATATTTGTTTTTCAGTTTTTACAAAAACATTGCTTTAGAAAATTGCTTTTCAGTTTTTTTTTAGTTTTTACAAAAAGAATTGCTTTAAAAATTATTTTTTATTTTTTTAAAGCAATATTTTTCTAAATACTGGAAAACATTATTTTTGATTTTTTCAGTTTTTAGTAAAAAAAAACATTCAGTTTTTTCCAGTTTTTACAAAAATATTGCTTTAGAAAATTATTTTTCATTTTTTTTTTAGTTTTTACAAAAATATTATTTTAGAAAATATTTTTCAGTTTTTATTAAAGCAGTTTTTTTGTAAAAACTTGAAGGAAAAAAAAATTCGTTTTTTCAGTTTTTAGTAAAAAAAAAAAAAGTCAGTTTTTTCCAGTTTTTACAAAAAAAAAAATCCTTTTTAATTAATTAGAAGATATTTAAAATTGGCCAACAGGACGATGACATGTATTTCTCCGTTTAAATGAGGGGTATATTTGAACTCAAAATATGACTGCATGGGTTTAGATTATCCAAGAGTATAACGATGAGTATTCTTAGACCATTTTCGAAAATACAGGGGTATATTTGGCCATTTACCGTACTTTCTTTGTACAACTTCACAAGGACCCCACATCCCACCCCATCCAATTAAAGAACAAAACTTAGATTTAACAAAATCAGTTTGCTAAATTCAATGAAATATTTGCAATAGATAATGTTTTTTGCTCTCAAGAATAAATAGGCTCATATGATCTTTAACAAATTATTTTGGGGATTATATTAAAAATATGATGAATAAACCTTAAAAATTATTTTCAGTTTCTTGTAATTGTTATCATCAATACTAATAAAGAAAATGTAATTTCGATCAATTTTGTTCCCGTAACAAAGAAAATAACTATGCACTATTATAATGCTATCTTTCTCAATAAATTTAGTGGGCGTTTGGACATATGAATTGTAAAATTTCGAAAAAAAGTGAAGAAAAATAAATCAAGCAAAAATGGTATTTGAAAATTAGAATTGTATTTGGACATGAATATAATTTTAGGTTGTTTTTGAATTTTTGTTGAATGAAAATTTTGAAAAACAACTTTTTTGAGTTTTTAAATTTTCGAAAAATTTCAAAATTCATCTTCAAAATATTATGGCCGAACACTAATTTCAAAAAAAGGTGAAATTTTTTCGAAAAGAAGTGAAAAACTTTTTATTGCCAAACGGGCTCTTAGCGTGGTATATTCTCTTTGATTCAATAGGGACTAATTTAAAGTTTTATTAACTTAAAAATACTAGAGAATATATTTAACTACGGAGTAATAAGTATTGATAAGAAGACAATTGTATTATTCATTCTATCGAATAGGTCAATCACGTAAAATGAGACCAAAAGAGTGCTAACAAGATCACTTATTAATTTATCAATTTCAAATCAGATTTTATTTTAAGGTCTATTTCATTAATTTCTAGAGTTAACGATAAATTGTTGTATTGTTAAGTATATTATTTATAAGTTTCACCACAAGTAAAACAATATACAGACTTAATACTATAGAAACTTACGCGCTTCATTGTAAGAAAAATATTGAGTATTATTTGGATTACCACTTTCGATGTTGGGTACCGTGTTATGATAAAATGCGGTAAATTATTTAATAAAGAAAATCTAGAGAAAATCAATTATAGTATATTCAAATTTTGAGAAATACTATTAAAGAGCATAAGATATTTATTACATTTAAAGTTATAGAAGTTTATAGTGCATTTTATTTTTGAGGAACAATTAATCAATTAAGAGTTTAATGTTGTAGAAACTATATATATTTACTATAGGTTGGATTTTTTTTAAACTTAGGACATACTGAAAAAATAAAGGGAGGAAGAACAAAATTAAATACAAATAAAGGGAGAAACAATCTGGAAAAAAGTAAAAAATAAAAAGGAGAAGAAAAAGTACATATTGTTATAAAATAAAAGCAACTTAGTAAAACATGAACAAGACATGTTGTTATGAAATAAAAGCAATTTAGTAAAACATGAACAAGGAATGGAGATAGAGAGAAGGAAGAGATTTTCTTCTTCAATTGTATGTATTTTCTTATCTATTACAAGGCCTTTATATAGGCATAAAAACTGGAGAAAAATATGTCATTGAATATGTCATTAAGCATAGAAATATGTCATTGAACATGTCATTAAGCATTTGAGAAAATCATGGAGGAAGAGTAGACATCCACCAAAATTTGATTTTTCTTATAATACTCCCCCTTGGATGTCCATAGATAATGTGCCTCGTTAAAACCTTATTAGGAAAAAACCCTATGGGAAAAAAAATTTCAGTGAAGGAAAAAGAGTACACATATTTAGAAATCCGCCTTTTGGTTGCCTCGTTAAAAACCTTGCAAGAAAAACCCGGTGGGACAAAATCTTGTAAGGAAAAAAGAGTACAACACGTATTAACTCCCCCTGATGAGAGCATCAATTCACATCCTTGAGCCTTCGCATCCCAATCTTGTACACTAGTTTCTTGAAGGTTGACGTCGGTAGAGATTTGGTGAACAGATTAGCCATATTATCACTTGAACAGATCTGTTGCACATTGGTATCACCATTCTTTTGAAGATCATGTGTGAAAAATAACTTTGGTGAAATTTGCTTTGTCCTATCCCCTTTATAAATTCTCCCTTCAATTGGGCTATGCATGCTGAATTGTCTTCATACAAAATTGTGGGTAGTTTGTTACACTTCAAATCACATTTGTCTCGAATAAGGTGTATTATAAACCTCAACCATACACATTCTCGACTTGCTTCATGAATAGCAATTATCTCAGCATGAAGTAGCCACGATTGATTTCTTAGTCGATCGCCAAGATATGGCAGTGCCTCCATATGTAAACACATAGCTTGTTTGATATTGAGCCTTGTGTAGGTCATATAAATACCCAGCATCGGCATAACCAACAAGATCGGGACTACAATCATTGCCATAAAATAATCTCATATCGGTAGTCCCTTTTAGATACCGTAATATGTGTTTTATTCCATTCCAATGTCTCCTTGTAGGAGCAGAGCTATATCTTGTTAAGACATTAACTGAAAAAGTTATGTCAGACCTTGTAATATTAGAAAGATATATTAGTGCACCAATTGCACTAAGATATGGTAATTCGGGACCAATAAGCTCTTCATTATTTTCATGATGTCAGAATGGATGTGCTTTATTCATATATAATCGCTTTAAAATCATTTTAGTGTATGCTGATTGATGGACAAAAATTCCATCTTTCATATACTCAATTTGTAGACCAAGACAAAATTCTGTCTTTCCAAGATCTTTCATTTCAAATTCTTTCTTTAAATAGTCAACCGCTTTAGGAAGCTCTACTGCTTTAGGAAGCTCCCTAGGAGTTCCAATGATATTTAAATCATCAACATACACGGTGATTATAACAAATTTAGATCCAAATCTTTTTATAAAGATACAAGGACAAATTGAATCCTTCTTGTACCCTTCTTTCAACAGGTACTCACTCAGGCGACTATATCACATGCGCCCTGATTGTTTCAATCCGTATAAGAATTTTTGAAGCTTTATTTAATAAATTTCTTGGAAACCTTAATATGCTTCAGAACAATTTAAATCCTTCAATGACTTCTATTATACGCATATAATATTTTTCTTGTATTGCCGGATTAAAACCTGAAATGGCGACATCCACCACAGGAGAATATGTCTTTATATAATCAATGCCAGGATATTTATAAATTTTTTTGTGACACAAGTCGTCTTTATGTTTATCGACTTGACCTTTTTTTCGCACAAGAACGCATTTATACCTCCATGGGCTTTATACTTTCAGGTGTTGGACTATCCGTCCAACTTCATATTTTTCAGGTGAAATCAATTTTCATTGCATATTTTTCATTTGGCCAATCATTTATCTGTCCAAATTTCATGATAGATTTGAGCTCAAGATCCTCGTCAATATTAATAATATTGAGCACTACATTATATTAACAATATCGTCGACGATCATTTTATATCGGTTCTACTATTACCCAATAAAGACATAACTTATTGAGATCTCTTTATCTTATTATTTTTAGGTACCTGAGCCTTTCCCATGAAGTTTTATGAAGTGTTATGTCGTGGTGCTCTTCTAGAACACTTGCCTCCTTATTATGACCATCTTGAACATTTGCTCCTCTCCTTTTTTTAAGGAGTTTTATCTTTGGAACCGATTAGTCTATTATGCTTCATGCATGCCATAGACTCTATTCATTATGAACTTTATTTTATTTGGAGCATTAGCAGCTGAATATGATATTTAACTTTGGGTCAGCAAATACGTCTGGCAATATTTTGCAAATGAATTATCCCTTGAACTTCAAGTTCACATTTTCTCATACGAGGATCTAGATGTACTCATAATAATTCATTACATGCATTACTTTTTCAGCTGCCCATTTTCTTCCCCTATTGTTGGGATCACCAATGCATATCCCCAGCCTTATTTGGGGATCCATCTTTGTACATTGTGGTGGAATAATTAAATCATATAACACATTCATATTTCTAGATGGAAATTATTTGGTTCCTGACCCTGAACCGATTGTGATAGGGAGAACTTATCTTAATTTGACTAGATGCGTACAAGTGCTGTTGTATATTAAATAATACATCACATACCAAATTTTATTTTGGCAATTTTATTCTCATAACTAATGGTTTAGCTATAATTGGAGACATACAATTTCTGCTAAACCAACTTGGATTTAAACCAGTATTATCAAGATAAATAATCATAATTTATATTTTGGAAATGTGCTCTAATAATTTGAGCAATCAATCTTGCAAAAGCCAAACTGCAAGTTGATAACAAATGCACATGTGACCAAAGAATAGATGCATCTATTAAAATCATATAATAGTAAACGGTCGACATGGCAGGTGATTGGGCTCATATATTTATCACCTTTTATTAGTTCCAGAAATCAAAGGATTCAATCCCAACTTTAACTGATATATCACGAGAATAAGCAGCACAAGAGAATTCTTGAAAAATCTTATATTTCTTCAATATATGTCAATGTAATTCTCAATTAATTTTTCGCATTATAATTGAACCGAGATGGTCAACCGGTCATGCCAACTAATATTTATTTTAGTAAACCTCTAGTTTACTTGTGACATATGATTCCATCGTCATGCTTATATTTGTGTAGTACAAATAGAAAGAAAATCGGGTAATCTTTCATATTTATCCGTTATGATTATAGAAATATAAAAATATTCAATATTCCTTTCATTTATAGTCTCAATATTCCAACCACTTTGACTTATACATTTGAAACTCAAAAAGTTTCTTTTGAGACTTTACAATATCAATATCGTGAATATTTTTATTCATCCGGGTAGTAACAAATTAATTTTTCCGAAGCTCTTAATAACTTTTGTACTACAAGATCTTTTGTCACACCATTCATATAGTAAATGTCTCCTTCATGGAAAAAATTATATCATAATAAATTGTCATTATCAAAATCATCATAAGCAAAGTCATTTTTGCTTTAATTTTGCCTTTAATAACCTTCTATAAGGCACAACAAAATATATTTATTTTTTGGCGTATCACATGTACGCGACCAATGACATATTCATGTAACCACACAATAATATTTATTCTCTTTATTTCACTCAAACCTCCTTCAGAGGTGAGTTGTGTGGTATTCATCCAATCATGCATTGCATGTCTTTATTCATTACTTTTATCACATATTATAACATTCACCTTTAGGAATGGGTCTGCATTCTCAATGCTTATCACAAGTCACATTCTCTTCGGCGTGCTTTATTATTTTGCTTACCAATAGTTCTTCAAAATGCGAAGGCAATGTTTACCTCTTGAGTTAAACTATTCATAATGTCATTTGGATATAATTCTCAATAATAGACTTTCGTTTACTCAAATCAGCTAAGTAATTAGTATCAAACAGATATATAAAAATATAAAATAATATTGAAAATTCACATGTGGTCTTTGCTACAATAAGCTTATTTCAAGATGAAAGTGATATGACTAGAACATTAAATATAAATAATGTATCAAATAGAATAATATAGTACTACTAGTTACCATGCACTTTTATGGAAACTAAGTATTATGCTCTCTAGAAAAACAAAGAGATATAGCAGAACCTTTAATTGAAAAAATCATTGACAATATTTTTAACCTTAATGAAAAGGTCAATACTGGAATGACTCTACCATCTTGTTGCCTCCCACATCAGTTATAAAATAGGAGCAGTTATATATTTTAAGTCACAAGAAACTAAACCCTTTTATTTATTTATTTAATGGAATGTACTAAGAATATCGTGTACAAATAATGAAAAATTGGGTTGTAGAGATACAAACTCACTCAATTTTTCAATATACGAGAATTAAAAGTTTTGATCGGCCAATGCTAATTCAAAATATTTTTCTATTTGGATCGTATATTTATTTATCAATAACGTATGCTAGTTATGCTATTAAGATTACCCGAGAGAAACTTACCTCACATTACCTTTTCAAAAGTCAGAATGGCGCATGATGGTCAAACATATATTTTATAGGAAAACGTTCAGTTAAGGGAAACTTTACATAAGGTTCTTGCTTTTTTTAAACTTAGGAACCAAAGTTCCTCAAATGACTTTGCAAAAGCTGTAGTAGCTCCCCAATTTCTTGTACTTCTTTTGATTTTTGGTTTAGTACGTAACTCTTGACTGCATCATTATATACTTCTGATTCTTATAATAAGATCTATATAACCAGGATACGAGATGAAAGAGATCAGATCAAACTTACAACAAATATTAGAAACTCGTTCATTGAAATGGATATTGATAATGCAACAAAATAAAATAAGTAAAATATGGAGTAGTAATTAGTTTATATTTAAGTATTTTCCTTTATAAAGTAAAACACTTAAGAATATGAATGGATTTGTAAGAAGAAAATACTTAGCATTGGAAACTTTCATAACAAATAAAGAACGTATGAGAAAAACGAATAAGAAAATGAATTAATTAAAAAGGATTAGAAAACGTATCTTAGCATTAGCATTATATGCCTTATCACAATGTACTGGTCTCCTCAACCTTATTGTTACTTCAGTTATGTTTGATACCATTCTTTGAAATTGCTAAATGAGAAAGAAAAGCTTATCTCTTCAAAATGAATATTAGGCATGGCAGGAACATGCCTTTTATGATGTAGGACAATTTTGTAGATGTAAGTAACTCAATTGATTAGGGTATCGTACTGATAACATGTTATAAAATAAAAGCAACTTAGTAAAATATGAACAAGACATGTTGTTATGAAATAAAAGTAATTTAGTAAAACACGAACAAAGAATAGAGATAGAGAGAAAGAAGAGATTTTCTTCTTCAATTGTGTGTATTTTCTTATCTATTACAAGGCCTTTATTTAGGCATGAAAAGTGAAGAAAAATATGCCATCGAATATGTCATTATGCATAGAAATATGTCATTAAACATTTGAGAAAATAATGGAGGAAGAGTAGACATTCACCAAAATTTAATTTTTCTTATAATACATATATTAATTATTGTCTGTCCATCAAGTGCTTACCTGCCGTTCCACCCCATTCTCATGGAAAAGTCAACAATTTAAAGGTCTTAAAGTTGATAATATTTACCAAAAAATTGGAATTGTATAATCTAAAACTTCATGTTAGGATAAATGTAATTATCAGCAAAAACGAATTTGTTCCATAACTATTTTTATTGGTATACGATTATATATTTAACTACCCATGTATGCAGAGGCAGATTCAGGATTTAAATTCTATGGGTTCAATTTTTAAGGTTTTTGACATAAAATCAATTTTATATTTAAAGTTACGGGTTCACATTTACTATTTTTATAAATTTAGTAGAATTTTACACATAAATTTATACTTTATAATAAAAGTATTGAATTCAATTGAATCCGGTAACACTATACTGGATCCGCCCTGCATGCATGCTTGCAATATCAAAGTTTGTTTGGGAAACAAAATAGAGAAATTCGTTAAGACATAAACTACAAACAAATTATATCTTAACATAAATTATTGGGCACGTGGCCGAAGGCCATCTAGTATATATATATGCGCCACTTTTTTGACGCTCAAATGAAAGCACTTCAAGTAATTAAAGTCGTGTGATGCGCAAGTTATATCACTAACCGGCTTGGCGCTTGTGATGCTTCAGCGGTTGAGGTAGCTTTTCTATAGGTGTGTACATCATTTGGAAGATTGGTTAGTATTTTTCAATTATCAAACCAAATCAATGGTGTTGGGTTTTTAAATTTTTAAATCAAACCGAACTAATAAAATTGGGTATTTCAATTTCGATTTTTCTCGAATTTTTCGTGTTTTTTCGGGTTTTCAGGTTTCTTCCTGTAAAGTCTTCATAGCATAAAATATATAACTTGTGCTCCAAATATTTCTTAAGTCCTAGTAAAATACAATTATATAATGTATTTTTCAAGAAACTAACACAATAATATGAGATAAGTCATAGCATTATACCAAAATATTCAATAACAAAGATAAAATAATAAAATTACATAAAATAAATATTGCTAATTAATAAGCCATAATGAAAATTAACATAATCTAAAAATACTATATAGGTCATGCTAAAATAAGTATAGTAAATAAGTACTAATATTAATTACATAACTAAGCACCACACTTACCCCGTTGTTTTTCTTGAAAAGCTCTCGTAAATCGCCTCTTTCCGAGCTCAAATCCGTCAAAAACTGAAAATGGGACTTCGTTTCAGAACTTAAACTCTCTGCCCAAACATTTGCTCTAGCGATCGCGAACATTCCCACGCGATCGCGAAGAACAATTTTTCATCGCGCAGATTTTACTCTACGCGATCGCGGACTCGTCCATGCGATCGCGAAGCACAACACCACAGACCTACGCAGTCGCGGACTCGTCCATGCGATCGCGAAGCACAAAACGCATGACTTCTATTTCCGCTCCACTTACTCTACGCGAACGCGATCTTCTTCACGCATTCGCGAGTCACAAAATGCCACTGCCTCACATTAACCCTACGCGATCGCAGATATCCCCATGCGATCGCGTAGAACAAAAACCCCCCACTGACCAACTAAGCCTACGCGATCACAGACGCATTCACGCGATCGCGTAGAAGGAAAACATCATCAGATAACAACAAATTCTAGCAGTTGTTCAAGTCTAAATTTTTGATCCGTTAACCATCCAAAACTCACCGAGCCCTTCGGGACCTCAACCAAATATACCAACAAGTCCTAAAACATCATACGGATTTAGTCGAACCCTCAAATCACCTCAAACAATGCTAAAACCATGAATTACACCCCAATTCAAGCTTAATGAACTTTGAAATTTCTAATTTCTACAAACGACTCCGGAACCTATCAAATCACGTTCGATTTACCTCAAATTTTGTGCACAAATCTCAAATGACATAACGGAGATACTCAAATTTTCAGAATTGAATTTTGACCTCGATATCAAAAAGTCAACCCCCCGGTCAAACTTCCCAAAATTTAACTTTCGGCATTTCAAGCCTAATTCCACTACGAACCTCCAAATAATTTTTCGGACACACTCCTAAGTCCAAAATCATCATATGGAACTATTGGAATCATCAGAATTAGATTTCGAGGTCGTTTACACATAAGTCAATATCCGGTCAACTATTTCAACTTAAGCTTCCAACATGAAAATTTATTCTTCCAAACTAACTCCGAAATACCTTAAAACCAAAACCGACAATTCACACAAGTAATAATACCTCGTAGGAAGTTATTCAAGATTTCAAATAGTTGAAGGAATGTAAATGCTCAAAACAACCTGTCGGGCCGTTACAATCTCCCCCACTTAAACATATGTTCATCCTCGAACGTGCCAAGAGTTGTTCTTAACCTTCAAATCTCTATTCTACCTTACCAAACACATACCCGGGGTGATCTCATGTCACCCTATTCTATATAGACCTGACCACATAACATAATTGAAAATCATTAATTTAACATTAGCCCAAAAACTTTGGAGCCAAATTTCTAACATCCAGAATTCTTTTCAAGACCCGAATCTCACATCTACACACTGTATAAGCCTGAACAAGCTGTATCAAGGCATAGTCATAACCCCAGATATAATCACATTGCATACTACACAACTGACATGCTCGCAGCACCATTTCCAAATCAACCAAGTGCAACTATTAAACCTCATATCAAGCCAAACCTCGTTCCAAAACCTTCGTACACTGCTGATAATAAAAGAAACATGCAAAAATCTCATGACCCCTTATCAGAGTAACAAGTCATAAAGCTCTCTCGCCCCAACCAAAACCATAATCACTTTATAAGCCGACTTTCAATATTATCCTCCCAAATATACCCTAATCAAACCTGATAGTAGCCATTATAGGTCCAATGACCTTATATAATTAAAAACAACTATCCCACATACACGCCACATCAATATAACTCAAGCCACAACTGTGCAATCCGTGTACCCAAATATGGGAGATGTCTCAAGGAAGAGAATCGTATTGCAAGTTCAACAAGCACTACCACAACCGCAATGTTACAACCAACTCCTCAAATTTCGTTAAGTCGTAGGCGCATGTGCACAATTGTAGAGGAAGAAAATTAATAAATCAGATAAAGTATCATAGAAATAAAATTCCAACATACGGCACGGGCGACTCACGTGCCAATAATATGAATCGCCTGGCATGGTCACAGGCCTCCAGTCCCATCATATCATACAGGAGAAATTAAATAAGTACACTTGTATATAATAATGAAATTAGATTCCCATGCTCCTGGACTGGTATAAATAACACGCCATAGTGTAAGCATGTACAAATTCTACATCACACTTCAAATCGGTAATTTAATGCAGAAATAGTGACTACCCTATTTGTTCAAGGAAATTAGCCTCTTTGTAACCTCAAATGTAGCCTAGATAGTTTTGAGCAAAGGTATGAATATGACAAACGTTATAACTTTACGCTTAACAGTCAACTCTAGGTTTATCATAGCCTAAGCATTCTTTCGAGTATGAACACATGCCCTGATGCTCACACATTGGCTCAAACCTCACATATATGTACACTTATAGCGCGTAGATATCACAAATAATTAACGCAACTAGTGCCTCCACTGAGTTTAAAGAAAATACTGATCTCAAACAGGCCGCAACCCGAAACAATATACTTCTGAGAACTCCCAGTCTCCAAATTCATCAAACACATGAATCACCGTAACTGATCTCAACTCCAGCACTAGAATGACTAACACATCTTCCATTCACGATCTTCCCATAAGGAATACTTTTATAATTCTTCTGTGCCACATAGCAATAATTTGAATATCAGCAGTCTATCAACTAGGTGAGTACTGCAATACCAATAGACATTCGTAAGTCAAAATACAATGTGCCTTTTGAAATGTGCACCCTTCTCAGGGATTACCGAGCAATTATAACATTCATCTAATTATCTGAAATTGACCATTCTATCCAAAATTCGTGATCTTCCTTTCAAGAATGAACTGACACCTTGTACATGTAAATCTTAATCCCGCGCCACACACCACATCTATCATGTCATCATATGAAAAGCACGAGAATCTCATTATCAACTTTGGGTAACTAGCAAATTACATGCCCGGTCATTCAGTAACCTTCATCTTGCTTCCTTCCAGGAGGAATTCATAATATAAAACACGTTCCCTACACCGCTAGAATATATTCGGTTCAACCCATGGTAGAAACCATTAAGAACACTTTAAAATCCATTTGCATATAACCAAGCTATCAGAACTAAATCCCTATAACTCCACCAAGCCACACAAGTTGCCAAATCCGAGAGTATTACCACAAAACACCCGTAAAGCCTCACCTTATCATAAGAACTAAAAGAACCGAGCATATCATTACCATATTGATCCAGCATGTTACCCATTTGTCCTATTTTCTCTGAGTTTCTTCTGGATTATCCTTAAGTTGCCATTTCTCCTTGTCACAACACCACTACTTTACCCAAAGCTCACTACAAGACTTCCTAACATAAAACTACACCGCCCTAAGGCCCATAAGCCACTGTATTCTTCTTAAACACCTCCATAAATACCACAATTGTAACACTCACTCTGAAAATACCTTATGCAAATTTAAAATTGTTCCTCTTTCCTTTCTTATACTAAAATGTAGAATCTATAGTCAAACAGAATTATTGCACGTCCCGATACCATCCAATGTAAGTAACCGATTCTAGTGATATACAAATTCGAAAAAAATTTCAATTTTCACATATACATTTTGAATCCATTAAAACCCTCTCGAGAGTCATCCACTCTGCTCAAATCTAATTTACTCCATCCCAAACGGGCCAAAAGATATGTGCTCCTTTAGCACGATCAACACTCAAAGAAGTAACCCTACCTTAACACGACCAATCGAATTCATACTTCGTGCGCACTACATCCTTCAAATTAACAACTTAATCATTCCATAATTTTCATATTTTCTTAAAGTCTATAATAGTCTGAGACCAAAAACAGTAAACAAGGAGATAAAGAAGGATAAACAAGGTCCGCGAAATACGGCAGCTACCTCAAAATCTCCTAAAAATCAACCGCGCGAAAGGATCAATACCCGCTATGTCCGAAAATACCTGAATCTGGACACAAAGTGTAGGGTGTAGTATGAGTACAACTAACTCAGCAAGTAACAATAATAACTAAGGAACTGAAGATAATGACGAGCTACACAGTTATAGTTCACTTTCAGTAATTCCCGCAACAAATAGACATGCTTTCAAATCTGGCAGTTTAAGTCAAATCAATTTTATACAATTCAAGTTCATGTAATCCGGATATAAAATCTTTCAGAGATTTTACAACAATGACATATAGCAACCAAGTGCAATAACAAATGCAAAGCAAGTACAACCTCTCAGGCAATAGTCACTCAACTCATCACTCGGCTCTCAGCCCTCAGCACTCACAATCAATGGGTACCCGCACTCACTGGGGGTGTACAGACTCCAGAGGGGCTCCTACAGCCCAAGCGTCATAATTTGCACGGACAACTCATGTGTTGCACGGATAACTCACGTGCTATAATATCCTGCACGGACAACTCACGTGCCATAATATCCTTACCTCACCGATATGCCCTCGGCCTTATTCAGTCCTCAACCTCTCTAGTCTCCCGGGCTCTCAGAAATCACAAAGATCAGCCCAAACAAAGATAACATAGTGTATCAACAAATATCCAGAAAAGACTCAGGTATAATACGCAAGAAAAATTATGACTGAGTATAAGACAACAATTAGCAAATAATTCAACAAGTACGCGACCTCAGTGGGTCCCAACAGTACTATCACATAGCCTAAGCATGATTTCTAACATGATTTATAGTCAAATTTCTTCAACACATAGATATCATATAGCTAACAATAAATTATTCAACTTTACAGTTTCACGGGACAGACCAAGTCACAATTCCCTCGGTACACGCTCACACGTCCATCACCTAGCATGTGCGTCACCTCCAAAATAATCACACGACATAAAATTCTGGGGTTTCATATCCTCAGGACCAGATTTAAAACTGTTACTTACTTCAGAACGTGAAATTCTTTACTCTGCTATGCCTTTGCCTCACAAATCGTCCTCCGAATGCCTCGAATCTAGTCACAAATAATTCGTTTCAGTCAATAAAATTTATTAGAATTAATTCCATAAGAAAATACTAATTTTTCATAAAAATCCGAATTTTAGCTCAAAAATTGCATGTGGGGCCCACGTCTCGGAACTCGACAAAAGTTACAAACTCCGGAAGCCCATTCAACCACGAGTCTAACCATACTAATTTTATCAAAATCCGACCCCAACTCGACCCTCAAATCTTCAATTTAAACTAAGAGGGTTTTCAAACTTTTCCAACTTAATTCACCAATTAAATGATAAAAACAATCATAGATTCGGGTAATTTAACCAATATTGAATTAAGAATACTTACCCGTTGTTTTCCTTGAAAAACTCACGTAAATCGCCTCTTCCCGAGCTCAAATCCGTCAAAAACTGAAAATGGGACTTCGTTTCAGAACTTAAACACTCTGCCCAGACATTTGCTCTACGCGATCGCGAACATTCCCACTCGATCGCGAAGAACAATTTTTCATCGCCCAGATTTTACTCTACGCGATCGCGGACTTTCCCACGCGATCGCGAAGCACAACATCACAGACCTACGCGGTCGCGGACTCGTCCACGCGATCGCGAAGCACAAAACGCATGACTTCTATTTCCTCTCCACTTACTCTACGCGAACGCGACCTTCTTCACGCGTTCGCGAATCACAAAATCCCAGAGCTACACGATCGCGTCCCGCTTCACGCAATCGCGAAATATAAAATGCCACTGCCTCATATTAACCCTACGCGATCGCAGATATCCCCACACGATCGGGTAGAATAAAAACCCCCACTGACCAACTAAGCCTACGTGATCGCAGGCGCATTCACACGATCGCGTAGAAGGAAAACATCTTCAAATATCAGAAAATTCTAGCAGCTGTTCAAGTCCAATTTTTTGATCCGTTAACCATCCAAAACTCACCCGAGCCCCTCGCGACCTCAACCAAATATATCAACAAGTCCTAAAACATCATACGGACTTAATCGAACCCTCAAATTACCTCAAACAACGCTAAAATCATGAATTACACCCCAATTCAAGCCTAATGAACTTTGAAATTTCTATTTTCTACAAACGACTCCGGAACATATCAAATCACGTCCGATTTACCTCAAATTTTGTGCACAAGTCATAAATGACATAACGGAGATAATCAAATTTTCTAATTCCGACATCGGTATCAAAAAGTCAACCCCCGGTCAAACTTTCCAAAATTAAACTTTCGGCATTTCAAGCCTAATTCCACTACGGACCTCCAAATAATTTTTCGGACACGTTCCTAAGTCCAAAATTACCATACAGAGCTATTAGAATCATCAGAATTAAATTTCGAGGTCGTTTACACATAATTCAATATCCGGTCAACTATTTCAACTTAAGCTTCCAACATGAAAATTCATTCTTTCAAGCTAACTCCGAAATACCTTAAAACCAAAATCGACATTTCACACAAGTCATAATACCTCATAGGAAGTTATTCAAAACTTCAAATAGTTGAAAGGAACGTAAATGCTCAAAACGACTGGTCGGGTCGTTACAACTACATTTATGGGCTATAAAATTTATTTACCATTTAATAATGTTAAGTCTAAACTTGAAATAATACGTTAAAAGATAAAAGTATGAAAAAGTTTAAGAAATATTTATAAATTATATTATAATAAATATTTATATGTATAAAATATTTTTAAAAATTCTATAAATGTACTATCGAGTTGGTTTGGTTTGGTTTGACTTTTTTTAGTTAAAACCAAACCAAACCAATTATGGTCGGATTTTATTTTCCAATACTAAATCAAACCAAACCACATCGGGTTTTTTTTTCCGGTTTGACTCGGATTATCGGTTTGGTGCGTTTTATCGGTTTTCTTTGTACACCCCTACTTTTCGGTATCGAATTCATCTTAATTTAATATTTCAACAAATGATAAATTTGGACTTATAATATTAAAAAATATAATAAATTCAATATTAAAAATCTTATATAAAAAGGTCAAATACATTAAGTTTAAATTTTGAATTGACCTCCTCGCAAAAGAGCAACCGCAATCTTATAAGTAGTGGCTAAGCTAAGTGGAGAAAAGGGGATAATATCGAATCTCTTTCGAAGAAAAGTTATACTACTATGTAAATGGGATAAAAAAATATTTTTGATTATATATAAATTATTTAATCTGCTTGATATAACAAAAAAGTCTAGTGAAATGACAAAGAGGGTCCAAAAATTACTGTAAGTTTATGCTCAAATGCTGAATATGATAGTGTATTAACTTTTTGAATCCCCTCGTATAAATTCTAGCTCCACCATTACTTTCAAGATGGCTAAATGTTACAGTATTTTTTTAAAAACTGCCTATAGAGTTTAAATGAAATTTTGGTGAGCCAACTAACATGATTGATGGTGAGGGCCGCATACGGACGAAGTTACGCATGTTAATGAGTTAGAAGTTAAATTTTAAAAAACATGTGTAATATTGGTTCGAAATTAGAGGTGTCGTTGAAAACTAATTTCAATCCATAAGTACTTAGAAATAGATCTAGAATTTTGAGCTTATGAGTACTGAATTCTAGAAAAAGAAATTTACTGAATATATATTATCTGTACATATCACGTTAAATTCTTAATATAAATATAAAACTTTTAACTATTAAACTCGGTTAGGCTCGTAACTAAAACTCTAGCTCTGTTCTGTATGCTTTGAAGTAGATTTGCAGGCCCTTCCGGCTCATGCACGCTCCACTAATTAATATATCAAAAAATTGTGACTTTAATTTGACCCTAAGTTGGATCGAGAGTAAGTTTATACAGCTGGAATAAAGCAAATGGAGGACTCGTAATAAATCTAGTCGTAACCTAGGAAAATGAACAAGAAGGTGAACGACAAATGTTTTACAGCTAATTGCTTTGACTAATGCAAAACTTCATATTTCACTAAGAAATACTTATGACCAATAAAGAGAAGTAATACTGATCAGTATTGGTACTTAACCGAAATGGATGTAACGAAGTGTTATTTTGGTACTTAACCATCCAATAAGGTGGGAATGTGTAATGCTTTGAACGTAGAAAGGATAATATGGATTCTATTAATTTTAAACTATATGAAGGAAGTTAGTAAAAATTGTAAAAGTACGCTTTTTTTTCTTCTTTTCATCTTATGGCCGTTGTATTATAATTGGAAGCGAATGAATCCTTGTTATGCTTTAATCAATCCGAGAACTCAATAATTCGACATTGATAAAATTTTTGAATGATATATAACACACAATTTCAAATATACAATGGATGCAATAATAGAAATTTAAAAATAAGGATC
Source organism: Nicotiana tomentosiformis (assembly GCF_000390325.3). Lineage (NCBI taxonomy): Eukaryota > Viridiplantae > Streptophyta > Magnoliopsida > Solanales > Solanaceae > Nicotiana > Nicotiana tomentosiformis. The sequence goes on from NC_090813.1 coordinate 25,765,590, forward strand.
CACGGCGAGTTAATATAATAGAAGTTGATATCGTTAGGAATCAAGTTGTAGTTTAAAATTAAAAGAAGGCAGAAAATGGACATCATGTTCTAGTTGACACTTCAGAGGCACATGATAGCATGAACTTCTGAGTTGTGACAAGCCATTCTACAACATTTTGCTTCTTTTAATTGGTCCATATTTCTTGGATATTTTAATCCGTACTCATTGGAAGATTAACTATATCCTACTAGGATTGAGATATCTACTAATTAAAATAAAGTAATTGTTTCTAAAAAGATCTTCCCAAAATCCCTAAAAATAAAAATGCTTTATAGATATCCAGGATCCAGCTTGTAAAATTTGCTGGCACAGAAAACGAACACCATTTGGTTATGTTATATTTTGCACATAGTTGAACGCCTATTCAAGGATCAGATCAACAGCACGTCGTACCAACATATTTAATTTTACCAACAAGGTTATAATGGAATTGATAAATACTCTTTTATCCTTAATCAAATATTTCGAGTTCGAGTCTTGGGTATGAAATCGTCTTTATAAGAGAATGCTTTACTCCCAATATGAGATTTTTCGGAGCGAATTCGAATTTAGTCGAGTCTCAATATTGTGATGCGGATACCGAACAACCAATGAGAACCAAAAAAACATATTTAATTCTATTCTACCTTCCTGGTTTCACTTTCCTCTAGGTTTCCTTTGGTTTTGAAAAGTTTGACTAATATTTTTGTCTATATATATAGCAAATAAATAAAAGGTGGCGCATGCTTCTAAAATTTTGAAAATATTTGTTTTGGAAAATGCTTTCAATTATTTGCGAAGATTATTTTTCAACCAAATAAAAATATGTTTTTTTTAGTTTTTTCAAAATATAACTTCCAATTCCAAGTAAATCTTACCCTTCCCCTTGCCCACTTTGGTTTGCTCGTTAATTTCCTCTATCCTTTTGCCATGCAAAAATCATCAAACCTGTAATATAATATAGATATATAAGATTGGAGTTGATCATACAGTTGGAATGCCTTTTGGCTTGCTCTAAAGAGTAAAGACTACTCAAAAGTAGCAAAGGTTAGGAGTGTGTTTGGTACGAAAGGAAAATATTTTCCTAAAAAATATTTTTTTGGAAACACTATTAGAAATTCGGTAAAAATCGTCCAAAAAACCCGACCAAAGTTGGTCGGTGATGACCAATAACCGTCCAAAACGCGACCATTAACGTGCGGTCCGTATTTTGAAGGTCGGAAAGGCATACCGACCAAAGTTGATCGGAAATTACCGACCAACTTTGGTCGGTCAATTAAATTAAAAAATAATTGCCAAAAAAACCGACCAAAATTGGTCGGTTTATGTAATTAAAAAATGCAACCATCTGAAAATCAAACCGGGATATGTACTGTGGCAGGATACTATTCTGCCACTAGACCATTGGTGCATTTTGTTTTAAGAGTGTCTTTTATTTCATTTATACTCTTTAATTGTATTTTCGCACGAAAATAACCGACCAAAGTTGGTCGGTTTTATTAAAAAATAAAATTATCGACCGAATTCGGTCAGTTTTTTAAAATGACCGGCCGAATTAACCGACCGACTTCGATCGGATTTTTAATATTAATTTTAATTTATTTTGAATGAAAAATCGATCAAAGTTGGTCGGTTTCTTGAAAAATAAATTTCGCGGGACTCAAAAATATTTTTCCGCATTTTTGCGCTAAAGAAAACCGACCAACATTGGTCGGTTTCGTAAAAAAAAAATTAAAAATAAAATATTTTAAAAAATCGACCAACTTTAGTCAGTTTTTTGGTCGATTTTTTGACCCGTGATCGGTTGTCGAATTTCTAGTAGTGAAAATGAATGGTGTTATCACTTATTTTCTCATGTTTGTTTGGTGAATGGAAGGTCACAACATGAGAAGAAAGTACTTTTAATAATATTTCTATTAAGAGTGGGTGGTGGAGGGTCGAGGGTAGAGTGGGGTGGGGTGGGATGGGGGTCGGGGGTCTAGGGTGGGTGGGAGTGTGGGGGTACATTAGTCGGGGTTGGTAGAGATTAGGAATAACGTGGAAAAGATTGAAAAAGAGTTTTGAAAAATATTTTCTCTTCTCTTGATAGGGAAAATATTTTTCTCCAATTGAAAAAAAATGAGTTAGATTCAACCAAACATGAAAAAATTGAAAAATATTTTCCTTCATACCAAACACACCCTAGATATCTTAGTTATTTTACGCAATTAAGTCAGACCAGCGCATATCGCATAAATTTGAACTAAGGGAATTCCACACTGACATAAAAGTGTCGAGAGAAATATCATGGAGTATTTACCAACTTGTCATTACATTAATTAATAAATGGATATGTCATACCAAACGAGTACGCGGACCATGAAATAGTGTAAAGCCAACTTCTATATATATATATATATATTTTTTTTTTTTAAAACCCTCCCAAATTATGAGGATCTCCACACTCCCCTCCGATGTGACCCGAACCCAGAACCTAACGATTGTGGGCAGGGCCGGCTGATAGGGGTACGAAGTAGTTGAATTGCTGAAGGTTTCATGTTGCAGCATGAATTTCGGAGGCCGGGCTAGTATGTGAAGTGGGACAAGAGCGTTGAGAAGTATCCTACATATTGAGTATAGGAGGATCCGCCTACACAAGAGGCATAGTGAAGCAACTAAAGCATTTACTTTAGGTCTCCCCTTTTGGGCCCCAAATTTTATCCAAAATAGAGTACTTAGTCAAATTTGTATGAAGTACTTTTTGTAGAAAGGTTTTTTATAAATTAAAAAATGATAACATTTTAAATCATCATAGATTTACTGTTTCACGAAAAAACTGGTAATGTGAATCTTCCCCTAAATATTTTAGGTGTGAATAAATTGGGAAATAGGATTGACATGAACATTATTGTTTTCTCTTTTTATTTTTCCTCAATTGAAAATGTGTAGATTTTAGAAAATTATTTACAACTACATATCAAAATGTTAAAAATAGACTTTAAATAAAATTATATATTAATTTTTAAAAAATTGAAGGCCTCTCATTCAAGTTTGGCTTTAGGCCACCAAACTTATTGAGCCACCCCTGTCCGTAGGTGGAGATGTTTTTACTAATTGAGCAAGCCTCACTTGTCTCTATCTAATATATATAAAATCTGAAAAAGAATAACGGAGAATGCTACACATATAAAAGGGAAAAGGGCCAAAAGTACCCCTTAACTATGGAAAATAGAATGATTTTACCTTTTCTTTGAATTTTCAGTTTATGCATAAACTAAATAATTTTTAAATAACCTGATTACGTAAATATTTTCTACACGGTCTTCGTGCGCATAAACTAAGTGTGTGTGTATATATATATATATATATATATGAGTACTTTATACGCAAACTGAATTTTCCAAGGAATTGGTGTGTAGTTTTAATACATGAAAAGAGTCCAATTAGAACATGACCGCATGATGGAAACTGGTAAAGTGAAAAATTTATAGCTGTGTTTTAGCAGTGAGAGACAAACATTATATTGGTTAAGGTTAGAACGAAATTGCCAAGAAATTAATTAAGTTGCCCTCAATTATAGAATCCCACACCTCCCCACTGTACTACTCTCTCTCTCTCTCTCTATTCTTCCCCTATAAATTTCCCATCTTCTTATAGTATAATCCACCTACTCTCATACTACTATTATTCTCTATTTTTCTTACTCTTTATACCTCCCTGTTGTATCCTTTGTCCTTCTCTTTTCTATTTCTTGAAGAGTAATCATGCCTGCTCAAGTGATGCCTGAGAAAACATTTGCAAGAGTTCATTCAATAGGCAAGGACATTACTTCTCCAAGCTTCACTACAAGGTACTTCTTTTGTCCTAATTAATTTATGTGATATACTTTAATAATTCATTCATTTTTAGTCTGTCCAAAAATATAAGATATATATTTTTATATTTAAAAATAATTTAACTTTTATTTTTAATAAGATGATTTATAACACACAAATATTTATGTCTTGTTTAAAACTTCATGCTGCATCACACAAAATGAGACAGAGGGGAGTAATATAAAAGCTAGATGAGTTGATGCATGAAAAGCTGTAAACACCTTGTTTGTATTTTCAACTTTTGTAGCTCTTTTGAGGTTAAAACAAGAAAGAGAAGGAAAAGAAATAAAGAAAACTTTTCTCCTAACGATTTCTCTCCCGGCTTTAGACATTGTCTTAGTAGTCAAGAAGCAGCTAGGGTTGTCGACAACTTTATTGAAGTGCCAAAACTAAAAGCTTTATTTTGAAAAATGTGAACGCGAGAGAATCAATTTGTATCCTATACATGAAATTGGCACATTTGTCATCTAGTAACGCTACATATTTCTATGATGACAAAATTTTCTATATTCTCTCATTTAAGACTTTTCAGAAGTAGGTTTCACTCCGATATATATTGTATTCAGATAAAAAATCTTTAAATTATGAATGTCATTGGACTACTACCTGAGATTCCTAAATCAACTTTATTATGTAATTAATTGTACAGGTTAGAAGGAAAGGTTGCGATTGTAACAGGTGGAGCTAGAGGGATTGGAGAGGCAATAGTGAGACTCTTTGCAAGACATGGGGCCAAAGTTGTAATTGCGGACATAGAAGACAATCTTGGCAATACTCTATCAAATTTGTTAGCTCCCTCAGTTACTTACATTCATTGTGATGTTACATCTGAAGAAGAAATCAAGAATTTAATTGACTCAACAATTTCCAAATATGGACATCTCGACATTATGTTCAACAATGCCGGAGTCCTAGGAAGTCAATCGAATCACAAAAAAAGCATAGTTAATTTTGACCCTGACGAATTCGACCGTGTTATGTCCGTTAATGTAAGAGGAGCTGCTTTGGGAATGAAGTACGCGGCCCGTGTAATGATACCACAAGGCTGCGGTTGCATCATTTCCACGTCTAGTGTGGCCGGAGTCCTGGGAGGGCTCGGGCCACATGCTTATACGGCGTCTAAGCACGCGATTGTAGGGCTAACGAAGAATGCAGCGTGCGAGTTGGGACGTTATGGGATTAGGGTTAATTGTATATCACCATTTGGGGTTGCAACATCAATGTTGATTAATGCATGGAACCATTGTGATGAAGATGGAGATGAAGGGGAAATAAATGGGATGAATTTTGGGGTGCCTAGTGAGAAAGAAGTAGAGAAAACTGAAGAGTTTGTGAGAAATTTGGCAGATTTAAAAGGTACAACTTTAAGGGCTAAAGATATTGCTGAGGCTGCTCTATATTTAGCAAGTGATGAATCAAGATATGTAAGTGGTCATAATCTTGTGGTAGATGGTGGGGTTACTACCTCGAGAAATTGTGTTGGTTTGTAGTTCAAAGTTATGGCCTTTTTTTCTTCTTTTTTGGGAGTTTGGTGAGATTGAATTCCTAACTTAACGTGAGATTAGCAAATCATTTAGTTGATGTAATTTCTTCCTTTTTCCTTCTCTAACTTGCTTGAAGAAATTGTAACATGTGATTTTTTTAATAGCCAAATTTCAAGAAAATCGTTCAAGGTCTGGCTAATTTGCTCATCCCGAACTTCATGCGCTAACTTTGAGAAATTGTGGCAAATGTATTATTGTTGGGAAGGTAAAAATAATTACTTGTTGATACAATTAATTATTGCTTTCAAATGAAAACTAAAGTGGAACATAAAGACCGACTTTTGGAGCCATTTTACAATGAGAGGACAAATACTCCCTTCATTCCAATTTGTTGTTTGACATTATTTCCTTATTACTCCCTTCATTCATTTTTACTTGCCACATTTTACTTTTCGATGGTCAATTTGACTAATCTTTGAAGTTAAATTAGATTAGATTTTCTTAATATTCGTCTCATATCAATATGGTAAAAATATACATGTTAAAACATTGGTTAAAGATTATATAGTTTGACTCTCGAAAAGCGAAACATGATACGTAAAAGTGAACGGAGTGAATAATTTAAAATATAATATATTTTAATATTTTATTATTAATTATAAACATTTATAGTCACACAAACGTTATGTCATGTTTAGAACCATAAGGTTTCAAAAGTTTTATTACCATACAAAAATTATGGCATATTTAAGACCAAAAATTTTAATTTTAATTTTAATTTTTTATATTAGACTTTCTGTAAGTCAAATTATGGCAAACAAAATAAATTGAGAGAGTAGCATTTTTATCTTTTTCCAGCCATTCTTAGACATCAAAAGATTGGCATTTAGCAGTATCCTTTTGAAAAATTAAGAAAGGGAGACTTTGATGGAGATATATGACTTCCTTAAATTGATGGAACAAAGGTCACATAATCTTGGAAGTAAAGCTTTGCGATTTCATTGGCTGCTATTTTAATTTCCTTTTGTCAGAGAGTAAGCAAGTGTTCCAAGATTAGGTTTTGACCTTTCTTTATTCTTGGGTACGAGAATTTTTGAGTGAGTCTAATTTTAACCAGAGAGTTTTATTAATTTGTCTTTGACTCTTTCTACAATTCAAATATTACGACTCTGGAGAGTCTCATTCTTAAAAAATTAAAATACTACTGTCTACTACTACTACTACTTTAAGTTTGCTTTTATTTGATGACAAGTGGGCTAAGTCCACCAAAGTCACTTTTAAGCCCGCTATTTAAAATATATTCATAATTTATAATATATTTAAAATTTAGCCAATTTATTCTCCTGAATTTGGAAATACAAGACTTACTGTCATGAATTTTTGAGCTGCTAATAGTCCTGAATTTCGGAACTACTAATTTAAAATTCAGAACATAAGATTCGAACTTCTAGACCAATTTTCTAACTTTAGGATACGATGTCCTGAAGTTTGAACTTTGAGATTTAAACTCTAGGATTTCGTGTCATGAAGTTTGAGCGAAATTGGCTAATGGTTAAATACATTGTAAACTATGGATATATTTTAAACAACATGCTTAAAAGTGACTATCTAGGGTGTGTTTGATATGAAGAAAAATATTTTTCTATAAAATATTTTCCTGAAAAATGAATGGTTTTATCACTTATTTTTCCTTGTTTGGTTGGAGAGTGGAAAACTTTTTCCGAAAAATATTTTCTAGTGTTTGGTTAAAGAGTATAAAATATTTTTTGGAAAATAATTTTTTATGCTACTCTCCTCAACCCACCTTCCCCAAAATCCTCATGTTTCCTGTATTCCTTCCCCCCCCCCCCCCCCTCCCCCTCCCCCTCCTCCACCCCGGACTCTATTTTCTTCAAGAATTTAATTATTCTTTTCAAAATTCACACAACCCAAAGAAAATAATGTGCTACTTTACTTTTTCACATAAGAACAACGTTAAAGTTTGAGCTTGATAACTAAAAAGAAAATATTTTATTTTGTTGAAAAAAAAAGTATCTTTTCTACAATGAAATTACTCATTTTGTTGAATAAAAGAAAATACTTTTTCTATATCATGAAAAGAAAATACTCAGTTTGTTAAAATGAGAAAATATATTTTTTACATCATGAAAAGAAAGTACTCGTTTTGTTAAACTGAAAAAAAATATTTTTTTTACATCAGGAAAGAAAATATTTTTTCTACATTAGGAAAGAAATTACTTAGTTTGTTGAAATGAAAGAAAATACTTTTTCTACAACATGAAAAGAAAGTACTTTTTTTGTTGAAATGAAAGAAAATATTTTTTTTACATCATAAAAAGAAAGTACTCGCTTTGTTGGAAAAATATTTTTTTCTATTTCTGGAAAAGAAAATACTTAGTTTGTTAAAATGAAAGAAACTACTTTTTCTACATCATAAAAATAAAGTACTCATTTTGTTGAAATGAAAGAAATTACTTTTTCTACATCATGAAAAGAACGTACTTGTTTTGTTAAAATGAAAAAAATTACTTTTTCTACATCATGAAAAGAAAGTACTCGTTTTGTTGAAATGTAAGAAATTACTTTTACTCTATCATGGAAAGAAAGTATTCATTTTTTGAAAAAAAAAATACTTTTTCTATTTCGGGAAAATAAAATACTTAGTTTGTTGAATTGAAAGAAAATACTTTTTTACATCATAAAAAAAAAGTTTGTTGAAATGAAAGAAATTATTTTTTCTACGTCATGAATAGAAAGTACTCATTTTTTGAAAAAACAAATACTTTTTCTATTTCAGGAAAATAAAATATTTAGTTTATTGAAATGAAAGAAAGTACTTGTTTTGTTGAAATGAAAGAAATTATTTTTTCTACATCATGAAAAGAAAGTGCTCATTTTTTGAAAAAAAAATACTTTTTCTATTTCAGGAAAAGAAAATACTTAGTTTATTGAAATGAAAGAAAAATATTTTTTCTACATTATAAAAGAAAGTACTCGTTTTGTTGAAATGAAAGAAAATATTTTTCTACATCATGAAAAGAAAGTACTCATTTTTTGAAAGAAATTACTTTTAAATACTTAGTTTGTTGAAATGAAAAAAAATATTTTTTCTACATCATGAAAAGAAAGTACTCGTTTTTTAAATGAAAGAAAATACTTTTTTCTACGTCATAAAAAAAAGTACTCATTTTGTTGAAATGAAAGAAAATATTTTTTCTACATCATGAAAAGAAAATACTCATTTTGTTGAAATGAAAGAAAATATTTTTTTTCTACATCATGAAAAAAGTGCTCGTTTTGTTAAAATGAAAGAAAATATTTTTACTATATCATGAAAAGAATATACTAATTTTGTTGAAATAAAAAAAAAAATACTCTATCTACAACATGAAAAGAAAATACTCTTAATAATAGTTCTTATTTATGGTGGGTGGTGGGCTAGGTCGGGATGGGTGGGGTGTGGTTTGGGGGAGGGTGTTGTGGTGGTTTGGGGATGGGGTGGGTGAGGGTGGGTTGGTGGGCATGAAGAATAAGTTGGAGAAGGTTGAAAAAGAGTTTTGAAAAATATTTTCCCTGCCTTTGATAGGGAAAACATTTTAGGAAAATGAGTTGACGAAAAAAATATTTTTCAAAACATTTAACCCAACCAAACATGAAAAATTGAAAAATATTTTCCGGAAACATATTTTCCTTCGTACCAAACACACCCCTGGTGTCATTTTCACATGATAAGTTGCGCTTAGTCCAAATTCGCATAAGATTTTCCTTAAATAAAACAAGATTAGAATTTGATAGTGATGTTAATCTGTGAATGTTAATATTTATCTATTGAATCAGTGTTTAAATAAAACAATTGTTAGATATATACGGTGAAGAGGTCAATATTTTGTAAAATAGTTATTTTAAGACTATCTTATGATATATGGCTGCAGCTTACATTACATGGATCGACGTTTTTATAATGAATAAAGTGAGAAAGCATGAGTACTTCTGCGTGGACCAACGAGGAAAACTAAGAAAATTTGCCGACCAAAATGGTGCTAATAACTAAACAATATATATTGGGGATTTGCAGCCGTACCCTATATTTGTGACATCTTATAACCTTTATCCTATTTTTAAAAATTATTGATTTGATAGTCAGCTGATAAAAAATCCGTAATAATATGACTATTACACCTTTGACAAAAGATATAAAACCTGCATCACGCATTAATCACGTGATCTGCAACCTCATCCGTGAAAACATATCTCCTCCTCTCCTCTGAGCAGCTTTATCAAAAAATAAGAAACTTGTCCAGATTCATCTTTAGAATCACACTTGCATGAAGTTGTTTCACCTTGAAACTAAAACTTCATGTTAATGTAGCATGAAGTTGTTTCATGTTGAAGCTAAAACTTCATGCTAATATAGCATGAAGTTGTTTCATATTGAAGCTAAAACTTCATGCTAATGCATGCTAAAATTATTTATCCTGCAGTCTACAGTTTTGTCATGAATTTTATCCGAAATTTCAGTCTAAACATGCTGAAGTTATTTAGTTCATTTGCTAAAACTTCAGACTAAATATGCTTAAGTTATTTAGTTCAATTGCTAAAACTTCAGACTAAACATACTTAAGTTTTTTAGTTCATTTGCTAAAACTTCATACTAAATATGTTTAAGTTTTTTAGTTCATTTGCTAAAATTTCAGACTAAATATGCTTAAGTTTTTTTGTTCATTTGCTAAAACTTCATACTAAACATGCTTAAGTTTTTTAGTTCATTTGCTAAAATTTCATATTAAACATGCTTAAGTTTTTTAGTTCATTTGCTAAAACTTTAGATTAAATATGCTTGAGTTATTTAGTTCATATGCTAAAACTTCAGACTAAACATGCTTAAGTTTTTTAGTTCATTTGCTAAAATTTTATACTAAACATGCTTAAGATTTTTAGTTCATTTGCTAAAATTTTACACTAAACATGCTTAAGTTCTTGTCTTGCAGTATGTAATTTTCTAATGAGTTTTTGTTAATGCATGATGAAGTTATTTAGTTTATTTGCTAAAACTTCAGACTAAACATGCTTAAGTTTTTTAGTTCATTTGCTAAATGTCACGACTCAAAATCCAACTAGTTGTGATGGCACCTAACCCAACCCGCTAGGTAAGCCAATTATTAACTATCCAATTCCATTAATAATTATTAAAGCAGTTTAAGTAAAGAAAAATCTCAATCTTATACATTCCCCAAGAACTGGTAGTACAAATCATGAGCTTCTAAGAATAGAGTATACAAAGCTGGTATGAAATAAATACATCATCTGTTTGAAAAGTACATAAACAGAGTTTTATGAATATAAGGCTACCATGAATAAGAGGCAGCTACAATAGGAACGCATGTACATCTTCAAATCCGGCAACCATCGAGTACAGCAACAACATCAGCCAACATTTGCACGTAATGTGCAGAAGTGTAGTATCAGTACAACTGACCTCATGTACTGAGTAAGTAACAAACCTAACTTTAGGTTGAAAGCAATGACAAACTTTTACTAAGGTCGGGTCCAAAACTAATAGTCCACCACAGTCCATAACAACGTAAAACAAATAATACAAGAAGTAATTCAGAGGTAAAATGCTTAGCTAAATCATGATTTCCAAAAATAGTTCATCCTTTCAAGTACATCGGTGAAACCCAAAATCGTTTACCGAAGTTGCCAAAAATATGAGTAAGTTTGAAAACAATAATTTTCCGAAATCCTTTCAATAATAAATGAGATGTTTCATTTTCTTTCCACATAACCAATGTAAAAACAAATGTATCACTATGCCAATCTGTCAATATGTGTGAGAAAATCATGAATGATGTGATACTGTACAACATGAGAAAAAATACATCTCTATGCCTGTATGTCATGTGTGCATGTCAATGCGATGCAACTCAGTGATAAATTCATATGCATACTCTCAGAGTATCATTTCACTCAGTCCTCCCAGTCACTCAGTCCTCACAGTCACTCAGTCCTCCCAATCACTCGGCACTCGCACTCAGTAGGTACCTGCGCTCACTTGGGGTGTTCAGACTCCGGAGGGGCTCCTTAAGCCCAAGAGCTATAATTTGCACGGACAACTCACGTGTTGTACGAACAACTCACGTGCTATAATAATATCTGGATCCGCACCAACTCACGTGCTATAATAATATCTGGATCCGTACGGACAACTCACGTGCTATAATAAATCCTATAAGGCCTGCTGCAGGCGGACATCCTCGATCCACATAATAATCCTCATAATCAGGCCCTCGGTCTCACTTAGTCATCAATCTCTCGAGTCTCTCTCTCATGGGTTCACAATGTCATGAAAATAGACCAAAAATGATGATATGATGTATCAATAAATAATAACAGAGACTGAGATATGATATGTAATGACATGAATATGACTGAGTATAAATTTTTAATTTAAAACAAATAATTCACAGCAATATGACTTCTTTGGGTCCCAATAGTACTGACACATAGCCTCAACATGATTTTTAATATGATTCTCAGCTCAAATTTATTTAACATATGACAATACGAGGAAAATGCCAAGATTAGTTTATTATAAAATTTCACGGAAATAATTATGTCACAATTTCCATAATGCACGCCCACACGCCCATCACCTAGCTTGTGCGTCACCTCCCAACAATTCACATAATACATGTATTCAGAGTTCATACCCTCATCTCCAAGATTAGAAGTGTTACTTACCTCGAACAAGCCAATACCAATGCTGAGCAAGCCAAGCGATGCTCCAAAGATGCCATCGCGCACTTTCCGACCTCCGAACGGCTCAAAACTAACCAAAAATAACTCAAATACGTCTCCAAACGTCCCGAATCTAGCCACAAGCAGTTCAATACAATCAATATAGGCTAAAGAAATTAATTTCACAAGAAAAATATGAAATTATAGCCAAAATTCGAAATCGGCCCAAACCCGACCCTTGGACCCACGTCTCGAAATTCGACAAAAGTCACAAAATCTGAAAGCTCATCCACTCACGAGCCCAACCATACCAAATTCATCAAAATCCGACACCAATTGGTCATTCAAATCCTCAAAACCAACTCTCCAAATCCATAGCCTCAAATTCTCAATTTACACCTCAAAAACACACCATCTAAGTGGGAAATCAGTGGGAAAACATAATTATTGAAGAAAAATGAAGACAAGAAACTTACCTCAAGAATCCCACTTGAAAAGCTCTCTCAAAATCTCTAAAATCCGAGCTCAAAATGATGAAATGAAGCCAAAAATCTCGGACCCCGCTCATATAGGTTCTGCCCAGGCACTTCCGCACCTGTGGAGCCTGGGCTCGCACCTGCGCACCCGCTGGTGCAAAAAATCTGGGCGCACCTGCGAAAATGATTAACTCCGGTTGCCTCCGCTCCTACGACCCATGGTCTGCATCTGCGCTATCGCATGTGCGGAGAAACCATCGCACCTGCGACCCCTGCTGGTCTCCACCCTTTCCGCACCTGCGCTCAACCTGCCGCACCTGCGGCATCGCATCTGCGGTCCCCTCTCCACAGGAGCGGTGACACCAACAACTCTTAGACTTCAGCAAGTTCTCAAATCACATTCCAAGTTCGTTAACCACCCGAAATCAACCCGAGACCCCCTGGGACCTCAACCAAACATACCAACAAGTCTTATAATATCATACGAACTTAATCGAATCTTCAAATCACCTCCAACAACATCGAAAAACTACACACGGATTCAAGCCTAAGAAACTTCAAAATTTTCAAATTCTACAAACGACCCCAAAATCTATCAAATCACGTCCAATTGACCTCAAATTTTGCACACAAGTCACATTCGACGTTACGGACCTGCTCCAACTTCCGGAATTGGAATCGACCCCGATATCAAAAAGTCAACTCCCAGGTCAAACTTTCCAAAAGTTCAACTTTCGTCATTTCAAGCCTAATTCAACTACGGACCTCCAACAAATTTTTCGGATACGCTTTTAAGTCCAAAATCACCATATAGAGCTATTGGAATCATCAAAATTCAATTCTGAGGTTGTTTACACATAAGTGAATATCCGGTCAGCTTTTCCAACTTAAGTTTCAACAATAAAATTCTTTCTTCCAATTCGATTCCGAATAACCTGAAAGTCAAACTCGATGATTCACACAAGTAAAAATATATCATACGGAGCTACTCATGCCCTCAAACAACCGAGCGAAGTGTAAATGCTCAAAACGACCGGTCGGGTCGTTACATCATCCCCCACTTAAACATACATTCATCGTCGAACGTGCCAAGAGTTGTTCCAAAATCCATCAAATCATCGTGTAACCTTATCATGCACATACCCGGGGGTGATATCGCGTCACCCTATCCCATATAGGCCCGACAACACAGCATAACTATAGTTTCTTAATTCAACTTAGCCCATAAACCTTAGAATCCAATTTCCAACATCCGAAATTTCTATAAGATCAGAATCTCGCATCTACACACTGTATAAGTCTGAACAAGTTGTAACAAGCCTTCACCATAACCCAAGATGTAATCACATGATGTACCACATAACTGAAATACTTATAGCGATAATTTCAAATCACAGTAGCTGCTCAAAATAACCCAATACCGGTAATAAACCTCATATCAAACAAAACCTCATTCTAAAACCTTCATACACTGCCGATGATGAAAGAAACACGCAGAACTCATAACCATTCATCTGATCGACCAGTCATGGGATTCCCTCTTATTCGACAAGAACTATAGCAAATTCTAAGCCGACTTTCGATATTATCCTTCAGAATATGCTGTAATCAATTCCAATAGTATCCATTCTAGGTCCAATGATATTATCTCATCCAACACGACCACTCTAGTGACATGCCACATCAATACAATCTTACGCCATAACCCGTGTAATCCGTGCACCAATAATCAACCTTCCAAATATACTCAAATCATAGAAAGCTGATTCAGACGGGAGAACTGTCCTGTAAGCTCAACAAGTACCACCACAACGCAATGCTAAGAACCTATCACACACCGTAGAACCAAAACACACGAATCTAACACGAGGGATCATATCTCAACATAACTCTGCTGCAATACGTGACCTCGTCCAAACACTGGTCCATATGAAATACCTCAGCCACCATGCTCAAAATCAATAACCACGCGAAATTCGATATCAAGTACCCAAGGTGCATTACCGTAACCCCGGAGAGCAAATAGTACAATACCACAATCCGAAAAGAACATAGCCAATGCGCAAACAATTACGCAATACTCAAATATTATCTCGCTCAAATCCCGCTATAAAGCCCAAATAGAACCACACCGTGTGTGCATATAACCCACGAATCGCAACCCATCGTAGCATAGAAGAATAACTCACAGATCATTTCAGAACATGAATAATCTTAACAACAACCGAATGGCACATCCCTCAATAATAGCAGTACGGAGCCAACCAATCCGACTCGACGTAGAATACCCATCCTAGTAGGGCCTACAAATGGGCCCCCCAAATCGACTCTGGGCACCCACACATGGATAAATAACCCTCCGAAAGCCCACAATGACAGAATCATAACACATACTATCGTCTAGCAAGCTTCGGCCATGACTTCACAGTCCACAACCATGAAAACAACCTGCTCTTGAGAACTCCCAGTCTCCAAATCCATAGAACACATGAATCCCATATCTGATCCCAACTCCACTGTCAGAATGTCTAACACATCTCTCATACACGATCATCCCACGAGAAATACTTCTAAAATTTTTCCGTGCCACATGGCAAAATTTGAATATCAGCAGTCGATCAACTTGGAAAGTGCCGTAATACCAACGAAGTGCCCATAAATCAAAAAACATTGCCCCTTCTGAAATGTATACTCTCATCAGGCCATACTGATTAGTAATATCATTTGCCTAGTCATCTGAAACCGCCCATACTGCCTACGAATTTATATCCTTCCCTTCAAAACTGAACTGTGACCTTGCATAAGCAAATCTCAATCCCACGCAATATACCGCATTTACCATGCCATCCTGTGAAGAGTACAAGAATATTATAATCAACTCTGAGTCACAAGCAGAATACATACCCCGATCACTCAGAAACCTTCCAATTGATCTCATCCCGGAGAAAATTCTAATATGCAACATATTCCTCTCGCGGTAGGAAATATATTCCTCGAACCGTGGTAAAAACCATTGAGAACTCTTTGAAACCCATTTGCACATAACCAAGCTATCAGAACCGAATCTTTCTAACTCAACCCAGCCATGCTGGTCGCCAAAACCCAAGAGCATTGCCACAAAGCACCTGTAGAAAACCCCCACATTATAAGCACCTAGAGAATCGATCATATCCATTACCATACTGATCCAACCTACTACCCGTTTTGTCGTATTCTCTCCGAGTTTCTTCCAAATCTGTCTTCAGATTGATGCTTCTCCTTACTAAAATGCCACGATCTTTAGCCACAACTCACCCCGCAAACCTAGCATAGAACCATAACGCCCTACAACCCATAAGCAACTGTATTCTTCTTAAGCACCTTCAAAAATACCACAACTGTAACACTCACTCTGAGAATACTTTATGTAAATTTGAAATTGTTCTTTTTACCTTCCTTATACTAAAATGTAGAATCCATAGTCATACAGAATTTTCGCAAGTCAAGGCACCACCAAACGCAAATCTCAGATTTTATCCATACACAAGTCCGGAGAATTTCTCAATTGCTATATATAAACCTCGAACCTATTGGAACTTTCTCGAGAGTCACCCACTTTGTTCAAATCCAAATTACACTGCCCAAATGGGCCAAAAGACACGTGCCCATTAGCACAACAACACTCAAAGAAGTAACTCTACATTAATACCACCTATCAAATTCATACTCCGTGCGCACTACATCATTCATCAATAACCACTCAATCATTCCATGATTCCTATATACCCATAGAGTGTAATACAACCTGTATCTAGAAACCCCCTTACTCGAGTCATCCTCAATCTCAACCCCTGCAGTCATAGCTGATTCACCAGTATACCTCAAACCAAAACCAATACAACACATAATCGTGTAATCAACTCGTTGATAGCAGACTCCCCCACTTGGCTCAAAGTCATAGATTAAAACACTCCATAAGTCACAATACACATACTCTATTACTGCCAAAATATAACGATCCAGTCGGTCGTTTTGAGAGTTAGAGCCCCGAACCCCTATTAAATGCTTTCCCCATATCTATTTCGGCTATTGTGACTTGCCGGGATGATTGGTTTTGAGTTTCGGAGTGTTTTGGGACACTTAGTCCCTAAATGAGAGCTTAAGCCTTAGGATTTGGACCGTAGTCGGAACTGTGTGAAGACAACTCTGGAATGGAATTACATCGGTTCTGTTAGCTCCGTTAGGTGATTATGGGTTTAGGTGCATATCCGGATTGTATTTTGGAGGTCCGTAGCTCATTTAGGCTTGAAATGGCGAATGTCAAATTTTTAGAGTTTTGGGCCGGTAGTGGAATTTTTGATATCGGGGTCGTTTTATGATTACGGAAGTTGGAGTAGGTCCATAATGTTGATCATGACTTGTGCGCAAAATTTGAGGTCAATCGGAAGTGATTTGATAGGTTTCGACATCGATTGTAGAATTTTGAAGTTTCAAGTTCTTTAAGTTTGAATTGGAGGATGATTCATGATTTTAGCGTTGTTTGATATGATTTGAGAGATCGACTAAGTTCGAATGGTATTTTAGGATTGGTTGGTATGTTTGTTCGAGGTCCCAGGGGCCTCGGATGAGTTTCGGACGCCCAACAGATCGATTTTTGGACTTAGGAGGTTGCTGAAGTTTTCTGGTGTCTGAGTTTTGGTTTACTTATACGCGATCGCGTGGGGTGATCCGCGATCGCGTAGGCTTAGCTGGGCAGAGGATGGAATTGTTCTTCGCATTCGTGGACATGATCATGCAAACGCGTAGTGATTTGAGGTGGTGCTTTGCGAACGCCGAGACAGGGTCGCGATCGCGTAGGGTTAAGTGTACCAAAACTAGACCACGCGCTTTGCTCATCGCGAACACATGCGGATGTTCGCGATCACGTGCGTAGGGGAGCCAGAGCATCGCGTTCGCGTGGTGTTTTACACGATCGCGCAGAGTAATTTCTGGGGCAGCAAAGTTGTTTTTCGCGATCACGAGGCTATTTCTGCGATCGCGATTAAGGAATCGCTAGGCAGTGTTAAAGTTTCCAAAAAATGGGGGTTTTGCCATTTTACCAAAAAACTTGAGATAGGGAGCTCGGATTTGGACGAGATTTTAAGGGATTTTCAGATATATCGATTGGGTAGCGATTCTTAACTCCTTTATGGTTATATCCTACTAATCTATCATTAATTTAATCTTTAATTTCGGATTTTTGGGGGTGAAATTGGGAAAACTTTGGAAGAACTTTTTCAACAAAGATTTCGAGTTTTGAAGGGGATTTGTGGTCGGATTTTTAGTAAATTTGATATGGTTAGACTCGTGAGTGAACACGCTTTCGTATTTTATGACTTTTACCCGATTCCAAGACATGGGTCCTACAGGCGATTTTTGAGTTAATTTCGGAATTTTCGTTAAAATGTTAATTTCGTTAATTAGATGAGTCTATTATTATTGTATTTATGATATGTAATTGCTTCTGGATAGATTTGGGCCATTTAGAGCCGGATATTATTTGACCGATTGATTGAGCTTGGTTCGAGGTAAGTGGCTTGCCTAACTTTGTGCGGGGGAAATCCCCTTAAGAATTGGAACTATTGTGATATGTGAGCGCCATGTACGTAAACGGGCTAGTTGTGGTAAAACTCGATTTTTCTTACCGAGCAGCAACATGTTTTCCTGTTATTTTGAGTTATACCATTTTAATGAGTACTAATCTATTTTCATTCTTAATTGAGTTATTCAAATATGTGTAGCTATCATGTTTAGTCTAATACAACATATCTACGTGTCTTAATTCTTTATGTGAATTATGTGCAGCATGCTTAGTGAATTTCCTGCTTCTTCCCTGACTGGTACTTAGTCTAAATTGTAAGAATTTTGTGATGTAGTTGTATTTCTATCGTTCGCGCTGCATATTTACTTTGGGACTACAGAACGGTATTCCGGGAGATCTCCCTGTACTACATATTTACTTTGGGACTACGGAATAGTATTCCGGGAGATCCCTCTGTACAACATATTTACTTTGAAACTACGGAACGGTATTCCGGGAGATCCCCCTGTACTGCATATTTACTTTGGGACTACGGAACGGTATTCCGGGAGATCCCCCTGTCTTGCATATTTACCTTCGGACTACGAAACGGTATTCCGGGAGATCCCCCTGCACGTTTATGTTTGGGACTACTAGACGGTATCTTGGGAGATCCCCTGTTGTGTTTTCTGTGCACTGAGCTGTTACTTTCTATGATTTCATTGTTGTTAAATTTCAGTCCTTATTATACTCCCGGAGTCGGGAGGATCATGAGCAACACCTGAGGACTGCACTTCAGACCTTGAGAGAAAAGAAGTTATATGCAAAATTTTCAAAGTGTGAGTTTTGGCTAGACTCAGTGGCATTCTTGGGTCATATAGTATCGAGTGAGGGGATCCAGGTGGATCCGAAGAAGATTGAAGCAGTGCAGAGTTGGCCCAGGCCGTCCTCAGCTACAGAGATTCGGAGTTTTCTTGGTTTGGCGGGGTATTACCGACGCTTTGTAGAGGGATTCTCATCTATTGCAGCACCTATGACCAGGCTGACCAGAAGGGTGCTCCGTTCAGGTGGACAGAGGAATGTGAGGAGAGCTTTCAGAAGCTCAAGACAGCTTTGACTACAGCCCTAGTATTGGTATTACCTACAGGTTCGGGGTCTTATACTGTATATTGTGATGCATCGCAGATTGGTCTCGGCGCGATGTTGATGCAGGATGGTAGGGTGATTGCCTACGCGTCCAGACAACTGAAGGTGCACAAAAATAACTATCATGTCCACGACCTTGAGTTAGCAGCTATTGTTCATGCCTTGAAGATATGGCGACATTATTTGTACGGTGTTCCCTGTGAGATTTACACCGATCATCGGAGTTTACAGCATCTGTTTAAGCAAAAAGATCTTAATTTACGTCAGCGGAGGTGGTTGGAGCTACTTAAGGATTATGATATCACTATTTTGTACCACCCTGGGAAGGCCAATGTGGTGGCCGATGCTTTGAGTCACCGGACAGAGAGTTTGGGGAGTTTAGCATATCTACCAGCAGCAGAGAGGCCATTGGCGTTGGATGTTCAGGCCTTAGCCAGCCAGTTTGTGAGATTGGATATTTTTTAGCCGAGTTGAGTATTGGCTTGTGTGGTCTCTCGATCTTCTCTTTATGATTGTATCAGGGAGCGCCAGTACGATGACCCCCATCTGCTTGTCCTTAAGGACACGGTCCAGCGCGGTGATGCTAAGGAGGTTACTATTGGAGATGATGGTACATTGAGGATGCATGACAGGCTATGTGTGCCCAATGTAGATGGTTTGCATGAGTTGATTCTTCAGGAGGATCACAGCTCACGGTATTCCATTCATCCAGGTGCCGCGAAGATGTATCAGGACTTGAGGCAGCATTATTGGTGGAGGAGAATGAAGAAAGATATAGAAGAGTATGTGGCTAGATGTCTAAATTTCTAGCAGGTGAAGTATGAGCATCAGCGACCGAGTGGGTTGCTTCAGAAGATAGAGATTCCTGAGTGAAAATGGGAGCGGATCACTATGGACTTCGTTGTTGGTCTCCCACGGACTCAGCGGAAGTTAGATGCAGTTTGGGTAATTATGGACAGGCTGACCAAGTCAACTCATTTCATTCCTGTGAAGACTACCTATTCTTTCGAGCCAGTGTTAAGAAGAGCGTGAAGCGAGAAAAAGCGACAACCCCCATTTCGCTTAAAGCGAGAAGCGAGAAACGAAGAGCTTGCTTTTTTGAAGTGAAGCGGAATTTTAAAAAAAAAAATACTGCATAGACAACACATGTAATTGTAAGCAAATGTTCAATAATTCAATGTAAAAACTAAATAATAGCATCAATTAAAGCACAAAATGAGCATCCTATTCTTCTACAAGATTTTCAAATTCTTGTAATCCACTATCATTATTATATTGCTCGTCATCTTCTTCAACTTCTTCTTCTTCATCAACTAGGGACAAAGTAGCTGCCTTTTTTCCCTTCCTCTGTGAACTTGAAGTTGAGGTACTCCCCCTCAAACCATAAATCCTCTCCCCAATTCCACGTGCCTCTGTAACATCACCCCAAGTGAAATCAGAAGTTTCCTCAAATACTTATTCATCGGCATGATCTTCCGGGACTTCAGTTAGCCATTCATTAGCATCATCGATGTTGTCCAAACTAATTGGATCAATTACATTGCGAGCGATGTAACGACTCCTCAATGTTCTATTGTACTTAATGAATACTAGATCATTGAGACGCTTCAAGGTTAGTTTGTTCCTCTTTTTGGTATGAATATGCAAATAATAAGTAATTAATAAGATTAGGACAATTGAGATATAATTTAATTATCTCAATATAATAAATCTTTCTTCTTAGTTCTTACATGTTCAAACATGCTCCAATTCCTTCACACCCGGATGAGCTATATGTTAGACTTAGAACCTTGATGGCAAACTTTTGTAAATCTGGAGTGGAATGGCCATATTGCTTCCACCATTCAACTGTAGAAGTAGAACAAATTTTCAAAATATAATATTGATAAAGAAATAACTTATTAACTATAAAACAACATATAAACACTCGCTCACCTGGTGACTTCGTCTTTCTTTGTCTAATCGCCATGTTTTTTCCAAAACGTTGCTCAGCATTCCTATAAATACTAAATTGCTCTGTTATTTTATCTTGAACTGATTCTTCAGGTATCAACTTCTCAATACATTCATAGTATCCATTACACAAAGGTTTATCTCATAGAATCCTCTCTTCATTGTCATAAAACAGTTCCGGGTTCAAAACAAGTCCAGATGCATGCAAAGGGCTATGAAGCTTACTTTCCCACCTTTTATCTATGATCTCAAATACTCTTTTGTATTTTGTTTGATCACTAAAAGAGGCTTGAATAGCCTCTTTTGCCCTATCCATTGCTTCGTACAGGTAGCCTATTGGTGGCCTTTGCTCCCCATCCACCAAACGAAGCACTTTAACTAAAGGACCACCAATCTTCAATGCATGAACCACATTGTTCCAGAATGAAAGAGAAAGTATAATATCTGCAGGTTCTCTCCCTCGAGCTTCCCTTCCATAGGCACTGTTAGTGTACTCATCTGAAACAAACAACTTCTTCAAATTGCTTTTTTGCTCATACATCCTATGCAAAGTCAAGAAAATAGTAGCAAATCTTGTATTTGCAGGTTTCACCAAGCTTCTTTGTTTAGTGAATCTCTTCATCATATTCAATAACAAAGGCCTTTGAACAATATAGGAATGCACTCTAATTGCCTGATTAAAGACTGAACTGAAAGGTCTTTCCTTGAAAATGTCACCGAAGATCAAATTAATGGAATGTGCTGCACACTAAGTCCAATAAATATGCGGGTACCCAACAAACATCAAATCGCCAGCTTTAACATTTTCACTGGAGTTGTCCCTGACAACTTGAACAACATTTTCTGCTCCAATAGAGTCAATTGTACTCTTGAACAAGGAGTACATTTTGGCTGAATCAGTCGAAGAGTCGCTTGCATCAACGGACTCAAGAAACAGGCTTCCCTTAGGAGAATTCACCAAGATATTGATGATCATTTTTCCATTTCTCGCCGTCCACTTATCCATCATAATGGAACAACCAAACTTGTTCCATTCTACTTTGTGCTCCTCCACAATTTTATTCACCTTTGCCACCTCATTTTTTAGATATGGCCCTCTAACCTCATGATAAGTTGGAGGCTTCATTCCTGGACCATATTGGCCTACGACCTCAATAAAAGCAGAAAAAATGTCAGTATAATTAACACAATTAAAAGGAAGACCAGCATCATACATCCACCGCGCAAACATTGTAACTGCATGATCCCTCAAAATCGCTTTGGCATCAATTTGAGGATTACCACTTTTTGTTTCCTTATCTCCATATTTTTGCTGGAAGTAACAATCCATAGGACCTTTCGTCTTGCCAGTAGATCCACAACTAGAAGACATTGGTTGCATCCTTCTTTGTTTTTGTGATTTTGGTGGAAGCGGCGAAGCATCGTCACCTTCTAATGTTTCATCATCGTCATCAAGATTATACAGTTCTTGTTCATGAATCATTTGAGTCTTTAACTCTTTTTTTAAGGAATGCTTTCAAATCTTCCTTCACATGCGACGGAACTTTAGGACAAGATGCGACATTTGGATCACCACCGATTAGATGCATTTTTTGACGATAGATTCCCCCATTTGAAATCTTGTCACAAAAAAAGACATCTAATTGCCATCTTGTTGGTCTCGCAAACTCTTTTAGAGTAAGCCCAAGCCGGGTCTTCCTATCTTCTTTTGGAGTCATTAAAAGAACAACTACATAACACATAATAAAGGCAATAAGAACTAAGAATAAAGGATATAAAAAATTAGAGGAATTCTCTGTCAAAAACTGGAAAGATTGGGCAGTAATTTTCTGGAAAAAATTCGCCAGCATTTCTCCGCTTTTTGGATGTTTAGAAAGAAAAAGAAAAATAAGAAGAAGATGAAGAAGAATGAAAATCAGAAGTTCAGAACATACCTGTTGAAGTCTTGAACTTGAAGTTGAAGAAGAAACAAACCTAGTTGTTGCTTTGAGATTCTTTCAGAAATCAGAAGTAGATGAAGAAGAAGAAGTCGATGCTGTTGGAAGTTGAAGAACCCTAGTCGCTGTTGTTGAAGAAGTCCAGACCAGTATTTAAAACGGGTTGGGTATTTTAAAATAGAGAAGTAGACGATTTTTCGCTTCGCTTCGCTTTCCTCGCTTCTCGCTTTTTATAGAGAAGTGGTCGCTTTTACTTACCTGAGTAGCTTCACCTTGCTGAAGCACTGCCCTTCACGCTTCGCCTCGCTTCTCTCTTAAAGCGAGGAAGCAAGCACTTTTTTAAACACTGTTCCGAGCATCTAGCTCGAATCTACATCCGTGAGATCGTCAGGCTTCATGGCGTACCGGTATCAATTATATTTGACCGGGTACGCAGTTTACATCACAGTTCTGGAGAGCTGTACAACATGAGTTGGGTACTCGAGTTGAGTTGAGCACAACATTTCACCCTCAGATGAACGGGTAGTCCGAGCGCACTATTCGGATATTAGAGGATATGCTTCGTGCATGTGTGATAGATTTTGGGGGTGCTTGGGACCAGTTCTTGCCACTTGCGGAGTTTGCTTATAACAACAGTTATCAGTCCAGCATTCAGATGGCACTGTATGAGGCTCTGTACGGTAGGCGGTGTCGGTCCCCAGTGGGTTGGTTCGAACCCGGCGAGGCCAGATTATTGGGTACGGACTTGGTTCAGGATGCCTTGGAAAAAGTGAAGGTGATTCAGGATAGACTTCGCATAGCCCAGTCCAGACAGAAGAGTTATGCGGACAGGAAGGTTCGCGATGTGGCATTCATGGTTGGGGAGTGAGTCTTGCTCCGGGTTTCGCCTATGAAGGGCGTTATGAGGTTTGGAAAGAAGGGCAAGTTGAGCCCAAGGTTCATTGGTACATTTGAGGTGTTGCGTCGAGTTGGGGAGGTTGCTTATGAGCTTGACTTACCTCCCAGTCTAGCAGGAGTTCATCCGGTATTCCATGTTTCTATACTCCAGAAGTATCACGGTGATCCGTCCCATGTGCTGGATTTCAGCTCAGTTCAATTGGACAAGGATCTATCTTATGTTGAGGAGCCAGTGGCTATTTTATACAAGTAGGTCAGAAAGCTAAGATCAAAGAACATTGCTTCCGTGAAGGTTCATTGGAGGGGACAACCGGTCGAGGAGGCGACTTGGGAGACCGAGCAGGATATGCGCAGCCGTTATCCTCATCTTTTAACCACTTCAGGTATGTCTCTATGCTCGTTCGAGGACGAACAATTATTTTAAGAGGGGGAGGATGTAACAAACCGTACGGTCATTTTGAGAGTTAGAGCCCCGAACCCCTAATAACTGCTTTTCCCATATCTATTTATGCTATTGTGACTTGCCGGGATGATTGGTTTTGAGTTTCGGAGTGTTTTGGGACACTTAGTCCCTAAATGAGAGCTTAAGCCTTAGGATTTGAATTGTAGTCGTAACTGTGTGAAGACGACTCCGTAATGGAATTTCGTCGGTTCTGTTAGCTCTATTAGGATTTTGGGTTTAGGGGCGTGTCCAGATTGTGTTTTGGAGGTCCGTAGCTCATTTAGGCTTGAAATGGTAAAAGTCAAATTTTTGGAGTTTTGGGCCGGTAGTGAAATTTTTGATATCGGAGTCATTTTCCAATTTTGGAAGTTGGAGTAGGTCCGTAATGTTGATTATAACTTGTGCGCAAAATTTTAGGTCAATCGGACGTGATTTGATAGGTTTCGGCATCGGTTATAGAATTTTGAAGTTTCAAGTTCATTAAGTTTGAATTGGAGGGTGATTCGTGATTTTAACGTTGTTTGATGTGATTTGAGAGCTCGACTAAGTTCGTATGGTGTTTCAGGATTGATTGGTATGTTTGGTCGAGGTCCCGGGGGGGCTCGGATGAGTTTCGGACGCCCAACGGATCGATTTTTGGACTTAAGAGGTTGCTGAAGTTTTCTGGTGTCTGAGTTTTGGTTTCCTTATACGCGATCGCGTGGGGTGATCCGCGATCGCGTAGGCTTAGCTGGGCAGAGGATGGAATTATTCTTCGCGTTCGCGGGCATAGGCATGCGAACGCGTAGTGATGTGAGGTGGTGCTTCGTAAACGCAGAGACAGGGTCGCGATCGCGTAGGGTTAAGCGTACCAAAGCTGGACCATGCGCTTTGCTCATCGCGAACGCATGTGGATGTTCACGATCGCATGCGTAGGGGAGCCAGAGCATCGCATTCGCGTGGTGTTTTACGCGATCGCATAGAGTAATTTCTGGGGCAGCAAAGTAAGGAGCTCGGATTTGGACGACATTTTGAGAGATTTTTAGAGATATCGATTGGGTAACGATTCTTAACTCCTTTATGGTTATATCCCACTAATCTATCATTAATTTCCTCTTTAATTTCGGATTTTTGGGGTTGAAATTGGAAAAAAATTGGAAGAACTTCGTCAACAAATATTTCGAGTTTTGAAGGGGATTTGTGGTCGAATTTTTAGTAAATTTGATATGGTTAGACTCGTGAGTGAACAGGCTTTCGTATTTTATGACTTTTACCCGATTCCGAGACGTGGTCTCACGGGCAATCACTTAATCTTCTCGATTATGAACTCATCAATAAGACATGAGAATCTACTTCACTCCATAACTAAACAACATGAGAGATCCCTCAACACACCCATAACTCACCACCATACGCCAAATCAAGACAGAAATCAGACACCCCATAGTCCTTGCTACATCTCAAGTAAACTCTTCTCGTCGCATTCGAACAATCTGAACACATCTCGCAGTTAAATCATACTCACCACATAGTCATCCAATCACAAATTCCACCAATAGGGACACCAACGGACCTATAAGTCCCAAAAGCACGTGCTCACACAATCGAAATCTCCATGCTCAAGCTACCGTCAAAACCCGGCCTCAAGTCCTCCAGACTGGCCCATCATCAGCACGCCAAAATCACATCTCGCACCTCAACCATGGAATCACAAGCCGCCGGCACATAGCCGATACCGCGCGCTCATGTGCACATATGAATGCGTAGAAGGAATTCAAAGAGTTACGCTTCGAGTTGAATCAATGCCGCACGATAAGGAAAGAAAGATGGGAAGTATATCCTAAATGTCCTATAGCCTCTCGAAGATAGGTATGGATGTCATCATACCGATCCCCAAGACTCTACTAGACACTTGCTCATGACTTGTAGAACCTATGAACCTAGAGCTCTAACACCACCTTGTCATGACTCAAAATCCAACTAGTCATGATGACACCTAACCCAACCCGCTAGGTAAGTCAATTATTAACTATCCAATTCCATTAACAATTATTAAAGTAGTTTAAGTAAAGAAAAATCTCAATCTTATACATTCCCCAAGAACTGGTAGTACAAATCATAAGCTTATAAGAATAGAGTATACAAAGCTGGTATGAAATAAATACATCATCTGTTTGAAAAGTACATAAACAGAGTTTTATGAATCTAAGGCTACCATGAACAAAAGGCAGCTACAATAGGAGCGCAGGTACATCTTCAAATTCGGCAAGCATCGAGTACAGCAACAACAACAGCCAATATTTGCAAGTAGTGTACAGAATAGTAGTATCAGTACAACCAACCCCATGTACTGAGTAAGTAACAAACCTAACCTTAGGTTGAAAGCAGTGACGAGTTTTTACCAAGGTCGGGTCCAAAACCAATAGTCCACCACAGTCCATAACAACATAAAGCAACTAATACAAGAAGTAATTCAGAGGTAAAATGCTCAGCTAAATCATGGTTTCCAAAAATAGTTCCTTTCAAGTACATCAGTGAAACCCAAAATCGTTTACCAAAGTTGCCAAAAATATGAATAAGTTTGAAAATAATAATTTTCCCAAAATCCTTTCAATAATAAATGAGATATTTCATTTTCTTTCCAAATAACCCGTGTAAACACAAATGCATCACTATGCCCATCTGTCAACATGTGTGAGAAAATCATGAATGATGTGATACTGTACAGTATGAGAAAAAATATATCTCTATGCCTGTATGTCATGTGTGCATGTCAATGCGATGCAACTCAGTGATAAAATCATATGCATACTCTCAGAGTATCATTTCACTCAGTCCTCCCAGTCACTCAGTCCTCCCAATCACTCAGCACTCGCACTCGGCACTCGCACTTAGTAGGTACCTGTGCTCACTGGGGGTGTTCAGACTCCGGAGGAGCTCCTTCAGCCCAAGCGCTATAATCCGCACGGACAACTCACGTGCTGCACGGACAACTCACGTGCTATAATAATATCTGGATTCGCACGGACAACTCATGTGCTATAATAAATCCTATAAGGCCTGCTGCAGGCGAGCAACCCTGATCCATATAATAATCCTCACAATCAGGCCCTCGCCTTCACTTAGTCATCAATCTCTCCAGTCTCTCTCTCATGGGCTCACAATGTCATGAAAATAGACCAAAAATGATGATATGATGTATCAATAAATAATAACATAGACTGAGATATGATATGTAATGACATGAATATGACTGAGTATAAATTTTCAATTTAAAATAAATAATTCACAGCAATATGACCTCTGTGGGTCCCAATAGTACTGGCACATAGCCTCAACATGATTTTTAATATGATTCTCATCTTAAATTCCTTTAACATATGACAATACGAGGAAAATGCCAAGATTATTTTATTATAAAATTCCACGGAAACAATTATGTCATAATTTTCATAGTGCACGCCCACACGCCCGTCACCTAGCATGTGCGTCACCTCCCAACAATTCACATAATATATGTATTCAAGGTTCATACCATCAACTCCAAGATTAGAATAGTTACTCACCTCGAACAAGCCAATACCAATGCTGAGCAAGCCAAGCGATGCTCCAAAGATGCCATCCCGCACGTTCCGACCTCCGAACGGCTCAAAACTAACCAAAAATAACTCAAATCCATCTCCAAACGTCCCGAATCTAGCCACAAGCAATTCAATACAATCAATATAGGCTAAAGGAATTAATTCCATGAGACAAATATGAAATTATAGCTAAAGTCTGAAATCGGCCCAAACCCGACCCCCGGGCCCACGTCTTGAAATCCAACAAAAGTCACAAAATCTAAAAGTTCATTCACTCACGAGTCCAACCATACCAAATTCATCAAAATCCGACACCAATTGGTCATTCAAATCCTCAAAATCAACTCTCCAAATCCCTAGCCTCAAATCCCCAATTTACACCTCAAAAACACATCATCTAGGTGGAAAATCAGTGGGGAAACATAATTATTGAAGAAAAATGAAGACAAGGAACTTACCTCAAGAATCCCACTTGAAAAGCTCTCTCAAAATCTCTAAAATCCGAGCTCAAAATGATGAAATGAAGCCAAAAATCTCGGACCCCGCTGATATAGGTTCTGCCTAGGCACTTCCGCACCTATAGAGCCTGGGCTCGCACCTGCACGCCTGCTAGTGCGAAACATCTGGGTGCACCTGCAAAAATGATTAACTCCGGCTGCCTCCGCTCGTGCGACCCATGGTCCGCATCTGCGCTATCGCAGGTGCGGAGAAACCATCGCACCTGCGACCCCTGCTGGTCTCCACCCTTTCCGCACCTGCGGCATCGCATCTGCGGTCCCCTCTCCGCATGTGCGGTGACACCAGCAGTTCTCAGACTTCAGCAAGTTCTCAAATCATATTCCAAGTCCGTTAACCACCCGAAATCAACCCAAGCCCCCTTGGGACGTCAACCAAACATACCAGCAAGTCTTATAATATCATACGAACTTAATCGAAT
This sequence comes from Nicotiana tomentosiformis, assembly GCF_000390325.3. Lineage (NCBI taxonomy): Eukaryota > Viridiplantae > Streptophyta > Magnoliopsida > Solanales > Solanaceae > Nicotiana > Nicotiana tomentosiformis. The sequence continues at coordinate 25,794,574 of NC_090813.1, forward strand.
CTTCAAATCACCTCCAACAACATAAAAAATACAAACTACACATGGATTCAAGCCTAAGAAACTTTAAAATTTTTAAATTCTACAAAAGACGCCAAAACCTATCAAATCACGTCCGATTGACCTAAAATTTTGCACACAAGTCACATTCAACTTTACGGACCTGTTTCAACTTTTGGAATCGGAATCCGACCCCGATATCAAAAAGTCAACTCCCCGGTCAAACTTTTCAAAAATTCAACTTTCGTCATTTCAAGCCTAATTCCACTACGGACCTCCAAAAAATTTTTCGGACACGCTCCTAAGTCCAATATCACCATACAGAGCTATTGGAATCATCAGAATTTAATTTCGAGGTTGTTTACATATAAGTGAATATCCTGTCAACTTTTCCAACTTAAGTTTCAACAATGAAATTCTTTCTTCCAATTCAATTCCGAATAACCTGAAAGTCAAACTCGATGATTCACACAAGTCAAAATACATCATACAGAGCTACTCATGCCCTCAAACAACCGAGCGAAATGTAAATGCTCAAAACGACCGGTCGGGTCGTTACACTAAAACTTCAGACTAAACATGCTTAAGTTTTTGTCTTGCAGTATATAATTTTCTAATAAGTTTTTGCTAATGCATGCTGAAGTTATTTAGTTCATTTGCTAAAATTTCATACCAAAACATGCTGAAGTTTTGTCATGCAGTCTACAGTTTTGTCATGAGTTTTATCCGAAACTTCAGTCTAAACAAGCTGAAGTTTTTTAGTTCATTTGTTAAAATTTCAGACTAAACATGCTTAAGTTTTTGTCTTGCAGTATGTAATTTTCTAATTAGTTTTTTCTAATGCATGCTGAAGTTATTTAGTTCGTTTACTAAAATTTCATACCAAAACATGCTGAAGTTTTGCGCTGCAGTCTACAGTTTTGTCAATAGTCTTTTATTAAAACGGGGCAAAATAAGCTTTTAAAACGCTTTTAACAAAAAAATGAGTACGGATGCAAACGAAAAAAAAAAACGGATATAAGTTAAAAAGGGGCGACCAAATAGGGCGCCCATGCAATTTTTACATATATATTGGCATAGACACTTTACAACAATCTTTACAAGGTTAAATAATTGTATTTTAAAAGTGATTTATTATACGAACTCAAGTTTTATAGCTGAAAAAAATACTCCCTTCGATCCACTTTAATTGATTTTTTGATTATTTTCACACATATTAAATAATCGATCTTCTACATAAATTAACAATGAAATTGTTCATATTAACCTTTACTATCTCTTTAATTTGTTCATTGGAAATATAACAGATACTTCGAAACTATTTCAAAGGCAACTTTAAAATAAAAAAAGTTAATTACATCTTGATATATGAAAAAATCAAATATTATTGACCAAAAAAACTAAAAAATCAAATTAAAGTGAATGGAAGGGAATCTCTTATGGGGTCCTATTCAGTCTTGTTCAATGGTTTTTGCATGGAATCTAAAGATAGTAGAATATCTTAAATTTTTCAAATTGAAGAATAACTTGATTTTCCAAACATTAAATGAAGCATTATGAGATTCCGCAAAGAAAATTTTAATATCGTTAGCCCATTCAAGAAGCCTAACAGCTCTTCCCTACGCGGTAAGAGATGGAAATATTAAATTAAAAAATATGCTTTAAACTTGAACCACAAGATGAAATATTGAAAAGAAGGATATATACACACATATATATTGTGTATGTTGTTTATTTCTTTTATTCTTCTGCTTTATCTATTTATATATTTATTTTGCGAAGGGGAGGATGATTTCTTTTTGGTTCTTGATTGCAGCTCAATATTTTAGACAAGGTCTAACTACATTTTATTCTATAGATAACGATACGATTTTCAATATTCTCTTTAATATCTTACTAACCTGCTATTCCTTCAATTTGTTTTTCTTAGCCCTCGTCTTTGATCTTGGAGAAACTTCCATTTTTATTTTCTTGCATAATTGCATCAGAAAGACTTCTGTAGTTTGCTTTTCTTAAAACTAACGAGAGCCGAGAACTAAATTTTGAACTCAAGTTTGGAAAATAATTGAACCATAAGTTGCACCTGTATGTGTTCACTAAATTTCTAATTCACTTCCATGTCTTAAGTTGCACAAGTATATGTTTGAAGGTGTGAATGCTTAAAGATGTTTGAGAATGTAAAGGAATAGTTGGAAATGATAAAGGACAGATGTCCAAACTGACACATAGCCTAAATTCAAAAATGCACAACTATAATATAGAAAGAATTCGACTATAATTTTTGAAGGAAAATTGTAACCATTGAAGCCTAGTGGAAATGAAAAAAAATAGAAGATTAAGCCACATTGAGACGGGAAACAAACATTACACGTGAAAATGACATTGTATAGCCGCTTTCAAAATAATAGCCGAAAAATATATATTTTTTGTATATATGTACATTCTGCATGTTATATACACTTTTTCGGCTACCGAATGTAAGTAGTTTCTGGAGAGGGCTAAAAGTGATAAGCCCAAAATAAAAACAAGACAGATTACACAGTGGAAATATAAAACAACCATCAGATTATTAGAAGAACAAGAGGGGAGATCTGCATTTGGTGTAGTTCAACATGTACACTTGGTAGACAACACAATCCTGGAAAGGTTCCCCTTCACTACATTTTACAAACAGCCTTGAATTGGCATACTTCCAAAGCATGGAAAAGAAATGGATGGATGGAAAACAGATACAAACAAGGAAATAAAGACAATGCACACCCTGAACTCTTCATATGGATCTCTCCGATGCCAGATCAAGCAACGTGCGAAAGAATTGCTGTGGATACAGGGGAGGTTGCTCTGCAAGTGCCTAGATACAATAAACACCATAATAACAATGGTTAAAGCTTAGGGTACTTATTTTTCAGCAGATTTAGGGGTTCCACCATCTCTTCAGAAGTGAACTTGCATGTAATATTTGCATTGCTCACTAATTTTAAATTTTTATAGAGTTCTTTTGTTTAAATGGAATAGACTTATGTTCCAAATTGCAAAACTATGTAATCGTTGAAGAAGCAGCAAATATGTCACCTGATGAATCAAGACAGTGGAAGGAGTCATTCCAGGAACTGTATTCACTTCTATAATCAACACCTGTAACCACAGATCAATGACAACTCCAATTAAATCTCATAATGGATCTGCAAATTGTTATCTGCATATCCCTTTCCTAATTTCACCTTTAGTTTGATTTGCCGTAGAAAATGTTCAATCAATTGTATGAAATGTAGGTGTTGCAGTTTGCAGAAATCCGTTTTTAGATTTTGATTCATCAAGTTCTACTCGGGAACACTAAATTAATTGACAGAAAATATTGCCTCTAAAATGCTCAGTTTGGCCCTAATTCAACCTCAAACGAGCAACGTGGGACAGAGTATTCGACCACTCAATATAAACTTATCGGCTGCAAAACAAATTGGTTCTAAGGCACATAGAAAAGAGACCTACAAACACGCTGAATACTTTGAAATGTTTAGTGTACTCCAGCTTTCTAAATCACATAACAAACTCTTCACCGTGGTTTTCTGTGCACTCAGAGAATTAAACATACCAAGTATGTCACAATATCTCGAGAGGCACATAATGAACTGCAACTTGCTGGAAAAGAGACCATTCCTTAATGACATTATAAAGTATTTTTCAATCATTTCGAAGAATCTCCACAGTAACATACCTCACCAGTGTCAGCATGAACAAATGCATCAATACGTGAAAATCCTTCTAATTGTAGAGTGTTTGCAATAAGTTCAATATGCTTTTTACACCTTTCCAAGGCGGAACTACTGATTGAGAAGAAAAAAGACATTGTGTGAGAAATATGTAGGTAATTTTGAGACCCAGAAAAGTTTATTTTGCAAAGAACAATTTCTGGCTTGGTAAAGAACTACTTTAAGGTAGAAATGAATAATCTTCATGACAAACCTCATAATAGATGATGGTGGTGGAGTCAGATTGATGCCAGTTCCACCTGCAGACACATGAATTTTAAGGTACAAGGTGTGCCCTAAAACTTAAATAGACAGAACCATGTAATGTCTTAGTCATCATTTGACAGGAAAGAATCCACAGTATCCCAAGAAAATGCTTATTAGTTAATGGTTTCAACTAAAATCACTAAGCTCTACTCAACGAACCTATGACTAAGGAAAAAACGATATAACTAGATGATAGGGACAAGACCATCTACCTGCTGTCTTTTCTTTTATCTTTTGCTACAAGTACAGAATTGTGGTTACATCTTGCAACAGGCATATCCAAATAACCAGAAGCGATAGAATGACCTACACTAGAAAATGTGATATCAATGAAGAGATACCTTGGAATTTCTCCTCCAGTGATAATATGCCTCCAGATTCTTTCACAGTTACACTAGGAGTCAATGAATGCATTGATCCACGTTTTCCTACAACACCAACGGTGACCTCTACCCATCTACTATCCCCTTTCCAGAGCAAATTGTGTGCACTCTCGTTTCGGGATTTAGATGCAACAACTATCTCATCAGTTTCAACAAAAGGTTCGAATATTAAGAGCTCTGGAGGAGGGTTTGGCATCTCAATCATTCCATGTGCCTGTATAAGATACCAAGAAATATATATTATACAATATAATCTTAGGGATCCTTAGAATCATATGATCCGGTGTTCAAAGCTAAAAGTATTACAGATTGGTAATTGCTGAGAAATAAATTACATTAAAAAGGCAAAAATAGAGCCAAGCAAGCAATAAAGATTTCACATGAGAAGGATAACCAGTAGTGGGAGAAGTTCACAGAACAGCTGGAAAACTAAAAAGCTAGAAAATTGAAAAGCAGAAATATAGTGACAGAATTGACAGCTATAGCCAGACAGGACTAATTTCTTGACCTTTGATAAAAGGTTTAGTTTGTAGTTCGAGTAACTTGATTAAGAGCCTTTTGTACTGTTTTGAGCCTCCTTGAAGACAGTAGTTTATTGAAAATTTAGAGCCATATGTGTGTCAAGTCTAAAATCTCATTATACATTGAGCAACAGGATGTAACTGCTCAAAGTTTATCTATGTTCTACTTTATGAATTTAGCGTCAAAAGTTGTAATTGTCATCCAATTTAATAAGCAAACAACTTGTAATATTCATCCAGAAAATACACCTAATTCCTTGTCTGAATCGTCAACACCATGATGGCATGTTTTATTTCCAACAAGCCAAGTACAGAATTTATGATCACTGCAGCAGATTGCTCGAATTACTTTACCTTATAAGGCGGTTCAGCTACAAATATGATATTTTTCCATTTTGTCTGAAATGGAAAACCGGCTACATGCTTACACAATACATGCTGAAATTAAAATTTTTGTGGAGTCATGCAAGTATATATCTTTTTTTTTTTAACTTTGCAACTACAGGCCTATACCTACCTCAATACCAATCTCTTAAGCATGTTCTCTTTTTATGATACTTACAGCTGCTGGTATTAATTATATCATGAAAGGACTACTTCCAGAAATGATTCAGGTTAAAGAGAAAGCAGCACATGGCAAACCTGTGGTCTATCAGCTACAAAATAATGAAAGCAAGCACAGTCCTATCGAACGCACTGTGAACTGAAGGACTCTGATTACAATGCTTTGGAGAATAAATACTACCGGTGACTTTGAGAAAAAGCTTTGTAGATGAGGAGCAATAACAGAGAAGTCTACATATACCTTTGATAGGCTGTTAGGAGGAATACGAGGTAGGCAATCCTGAAGTGCGTTTATGTAAAAGGCAAGGTCCTCCTCACAGCTGCATAAGGCGGAGTGTTAATTTAGCAAGAAGCATTTTCTTAGATTTGCATCTAATATGATTTAGGTATAACAGAATTGAAGAGGAACAAAAGACTACCACAATCTGGCCACACCAGTTGAGCAACCATCTCTGGCTGGTTTAACACATAAAGTGTCACAGTGAAGCTTTGACTTCAAGTCACGCCAGAGATCAGATATGCACATTCTCAGCAGATCGTCTTTCTTCCTCACATCTTTATTTATTGTAAGGACTCCAAAGTCTGTCAGCTGTCCAGAGAAAGAGTTTTTATGCTTGTTAAGGGATAGACATTAATAGGTGTTCATGCAAAATCAGTTTGTGCACTACACTGGTGCATGCAGATGAAGCCCATGTGGAAGATGTTTCAAATTAGAGATATCGAATTAATTAGAAATAACTCGAGCATAAAGCCTAGCCTAAGTGGCGAGGCCCTTGGTTTTAAAGTCTTGGTTTCAACCCCCAGTATATACTCCTTTATGAAGTGTGGGTAACTTTTGTTGAAGACATAATAAAGTAAATAAAAGTGTACTCTCTGTAATAGCTTAAGCTTTTATATGAGATGGTCACACACTTCAACATGGTATCAGAGCAGGCAAAGGTTCGAGTCTCACCCGCCACCCAATATCAAAAAGAATTTCTACGTACTTGGCTCATCAAAAAGAATCAAGCACGCACGTGAGGGAGCGTGTTGAAGACATAATTAAGTTAATAAAAGTGTACTCTCTTTAGTTGTGAGCACCCTCCACTTCTAACCAAGAGGTTGTGAGTTCGAGTTACCCCAAGAGCAAGGTGGGGAGTTCTTGAAGGGAGGGAGCCGAGGGTCTATCGGAAACAACCTCTCTACCCTAGGGTAGGGGTAAGGTCTGCGTACACACTACCCTCCCCAGACCCCACTAGTGGGATTAATACTGGGTTGTTGTTGTTGTTGTTGTCTCTCTAATGGCTTAAGTTTTTAGATGAGATGGTCACACACTTCAATAACCTTCTTATGTATGTTGCAACTGGGATTGAATAGTGGTAAACTGGCATTTATTTACTACTTTGTAACAGTTCAGTTGTATATATCTCAATTATAGAAGCTCGGTCTTTCACTAAAATACAGGACATATTGAGCTTGAGTAGCAAATCAGTCAACTGATCCATGATTTAAACAACGGTAAAGGGTCAAAAATTGTCTCTGTACTATCGAATATTGTTTAAAATTGCCCTCCGTTATACTATTTGGTCAATTATGTCCCTGCCGTTATACTATTGTTCGAATCTACCCCTAATTTAGACGGCTGGCCACGTGTCACTCTCAAATTCAATTGACCCATTCCCAATTTAAAATACCCGATTCATCTCTTATCCGCCCCGTCACCCGACCCTAAACCCCCCAACTAACACAACTCCACCAAATACGAGAAGGTTTCTGATGTTCCAAGCAATCATTAAAAGAAATTTTTGGCACTGTTCCTAGCAATTATTATTTGAACAAATGAATGAAAATGAGATTAAGTTGAGAGGACAATTGAACAAGTACATCACGTGATTGTGCTTCCTTATTAGCTGAAGTCTGAAGCAAACTTTTGCACAGTGGCCGAAAAGATTTCTATTAACACGAGAAGATTTCTAAAAGTCACCGGAATTTTTTTTTATTAATATGAGTAGATATCTAAAGGTCACCGGAAATCCAAAAATAACGAGCAGATTCAAGGATTTTCAGTGGAATCTGGCGAGGATCCATTTTCCGGCTAAGTTCAAAAAGTTCCGGAACCTCCTAAGTTTTTAGATCTAACAAATTACAAAGAAAAAAGAGAAAAGCTCTAGAAAAAAATGGAGGAGAGGGGTGAGGCAGTGGTATTTTGGCCATTTTTCGGTCAAGATCTACAATGGATCTTGCCGGTTTTCATGGTGATTGAAAAAATAAAGAGGGAAAACAGTGAGAGAGAGCAGAGGTAGACGGTGGTGGTGGCCTTCTGATTTTTCCGGCGAGTTTCACCGGTTCTGTTTGCTGGTTTGGTGGAACGGGGTTGCTGTTTGGATGACGAAACAAGAAAAAGAAGAAGAAGAAGAAGAAGAAGAAGAAGAAGAAGAGGAGGGAGACAAATAGGGGGTCGGTACAGTGGAGGTTAGTGCTGCCTGGAGGAATTTTCCGGTGAGCTGCCATTTCCGGCGGTTTTGGTGTGATGTGAGGGAAGAGAAAAGAAGAGGGAAGAGAGTGGGGCGGGGTCATGTCTGGTGGGTTATTTTGGAGGTGGAGGGGTTTAGGGTCGGGTAACGGGGCAGATAAGAGATGAATCGGGTATTTTAAATTAGAGATGGATCAATTGAATTTGCGAATGACACGTGGCCAGCCGTCTAAATTAGGGGTAGATTCGAACAATAGTATAACGGCAGGGACATAATTGACCAAATAGTATAACGGAGGGCAATTTTAAACAATATTCGATAGTACAGGGACAATTTTGACCCTTTACCGTTTAAACAAATATCATTGGAGTCCAGCTTTTATGGCTGTAGTCTAAGCACCTGTTGCTCTGAATATTTCTAAACTAATCAAAACATGGTTGAGGCAAAAGTGCTCTCATGTAAGTTCAATTGCTTTAAGTACGTCATACCCAAAACAAACTTTTATCTGAACAGCAATGTTCATCTTTAGAAATAATAGCTTAATTGAAATACTTGTGCAGGGTAATAAAAAGGGAGAAAGTAATATCAATATGCCTATGCATAGAGATGTTCTGTTACTTAATGTTATCTTGACTGTGGCCAATGACATGCTTGTTTTGTAGCTAATAATGCAACATTAGCTGAGCACTTCTAATCACAATAGCATAATTGGACGATGACCTGACTGATATTTGATTCCATCCACTGGACAAAATGCAAGGGGTGAAGAAAGAAATGATACTTTCTCGATTAAAATGTGAACATTGATTAGTCAACTCACATGTTTTAGAGCAAGAGAGGTTGCAACTTTGTCCATACATGTTTTTGAAGCCATGACGCCCGGACCTTCCATTATAAGAATGTCAGAAGAGCAGCTATAGATTAGTGATTACAAGTTGGCTTACACTCCTTTCTTTCAAATGTAACATCCAATACAGAGTACAGACCTGTATAGGGAACCCCTTCGGCCTCTAGTAAAGATTGAAGTGTACCATCTTCTCCAATGCCTCCATGCACTGTCAATTGGAACACGATGGCATCATTACTATCAGATATTAAAAGATAACATCTAATGAAAGTTGATAGTGTTATAACCTATTCTTTTCTGACAGGGATGAATATATAGCTGAACTATATGCCACTTTATTTTATCTACTTATTTCGTAGCAGATTACTGAAGCAAACATAAATATGTAAAAAAAGTAGCACATACTAAGGCGGTTTAACAGTTGCCAAAAAGGTATAATCATGTACTCATCTACTGACCTGCAATGAAAACAGTTGCCTGAGATTCCTTAGACAGCTTCACCCACTGCTCCAGGGAAAATTTCTTCGGTAATTCATCAGATATATCAAACCCGTTGAAGCAACTGAGCTTTCTAAGACCTCTTGTGAGATCATCCATAACCTGGTTTCGCAAGTGAGATGTCAGAGCTGCCCGATTGGGTTCAATTGCTTCTAGACACGCATCAAGGACTTCTTCTGTAGTATGTCTCAGCAAAAGGGAATAACTGTACACCAAGAAAAAGGGTTTGACTTGTACTAAGATAATATTCAAGACTAGGAGGATGAAAACCTTACATCCTCCTAAGGTTACCATAGCACAAACTAAGTTGGATTCTAGTTCAAAGAAGTTTAGCTGACAGTTGCGACCAGAAAAGTAAAAAGGATGAGTAAAGTAGGCCATAAGATATGCAATCCACTTGTAGTCTACTGCAATAGCAAATACACTTACGGCAATGTCCATACTGTCTTAGACTTCTTATCTACTTCATGTTTACCGAAGTCTGAAACATCAGAATAGCACGTTGCAGGGGCAAGCAAGCACGGCGTCACTTCAAGCTGCAAACAGCAAAATTGCCACATCATAGTATTGCCAGGATAAATTTGTGAACATCTGAAAAAAAAGATCACAAATTAAACTGCTAAAGAAGTGAGAGAAAGCAACATTCGACAAACAAGAATACAAGGAAGTTGTACTCTTGTACTAACTATTACCAAAGGCAAGAGATCTTTTCCATCATTTCCTTCTAACTAAACACGTCTGATCTTTGTTATAGTACCATATATAAAATGATGGCAACCAATTTACAACAACAACAAACCCAGTGTAATCCCACAAGTGGGGTAAAGTTTAGTGTTGAGAGTGGGATTTGAACCCACGCCCGTTTGGACCAGAACCTTAATCTGGCACCTGACCAACTCGGCCATCTCAACACTTGATGGCAGCCAATTTAACATATGGATTTCCTCTTTGGGGGGGGGGGGGGGGGGGAGATTAAACTCTCGGCATAGACAGGGGACAGGCACCATGGACAGATGAAACATTAACAGAATTTTATAATAAAACCGATTGTTATGTCACTATCTGCTGACACCTACACCTGAACTAATAACTAAGAACCCTCTTTCCCATGCCTGCATAAAACACCAGCTGTAGACAAAAAAGAAGTGACTTGGGCAAAAAGAAATGAAGTGCCTTAGACACATCTTTTTTGTCAATAACCTCAGACCAATCAATTGAATATTGATTAATACATATGCAGTTGAACACTACTTGAAAACCGCAGGGATCATCAGAACTCCAACCAACTAATGTAAAGACAGTTTCAAGTGCTGGTAAGATAGAAGACAATTGGACATGATTTTGAATGTAAATTTCTAGCACTTAGTTTCCCCCAAGCCTACAAATTAAATCAAGATGGCAGCGTTGAGAATTTCAGCAACACTGGAGCAAGAGGACTGACCCAAACATAGTAAAGAAAGCCATGAATTAAGGGTAATGGAAATGATCAACTCATAATTCATTAACTGAAATAAGACAATTTCTAAAGCTTCTGGTAGTGTCATTTGCCTCAATAAAGTTAGCCATTCAGCAATCAATGATAGTTGAACAAACTGAAGAATCAGTCCCTGAGGCAACAAGCGAGGGTTGCTCGAGACAAAAGTGGGAATAAAAAAAATTACCATATGAAAATACATGTAACTATGCCTAAATCCCAAACTAGTCGGGGTCAGCTATATGAATCCTCTACCTCCATTCCACACTATTCTGACCCATTCCATTCCAATAATCAATAATTGTCTTTTACGTATTACCCAAAAAAAAAGGATTCAGTCCCCAAGTCGCAGTATTATGTTCAGAATAGAAGATTCATTAGTCTGGTAGACACGAAAACTTACATCATCAGATGCTCTTAGATTCAGCCAAACATTGGTTCCGCTCATAAGAGATACTTGTCGTTCAGAGGTGTCACCACCAAAGATGACGTAAACTTTCTTATGTTGTTTAATAAATGCTTCAGTTACTGATGCAGATTTTGATCTCCTTCTCGAGGGACTTGATATAATATTATGTGACAAAAGAGCTGGAAACCGCAAGCAAGCATGTTGGATGATGGTCCGGAGAATATTTGAGTGTGAAAATCCAACCTGACATGGAAAGATTTGCACAAACTCGGTACATTCAACAAGAATGGAGCTAGCTAATTTATAGGAAACATGTATAATACCTCCACTAGAAGTTGTGATACCGGTAAATATCAAGTTACTCAAATGGACCGTATATCTACCAGTTCTCACACAAGGAATTTTATTATCCCCTGCTTTTGTTTTTAAGGGTTCTTTTAGTGTTTGCATGTTTGACTGGGGGGAAGGATAGGATATTGTTCACAAATCAGAACTTCCATATATAATATAGTACAGGTTTGTTCCAGATGACACCTCATAACAGCATTCCACTTTCTTTTTTATTCAAGATATTGAGCACACAAAATTTACGCCAGATGGACATTCTTCTAGAGGAAAGGGAAATTCATGCCAAATGGACTTTCTAATGGTCTGTACAGACACCTATAGCATGGAAAGTTTCATGATACCACATGTTTTACAGATAACATGACACCACAAGATTTATAGATCGACGGGCCTATACTGAAGCAGGCTGGAAATTTCACGTAATGTTCATCAGCAATAAACCAAGGACCAGTATTGGGAGTACCTTTGACGCTTGCTGAAATAAGAAACTCGTTTGCTCCATTCCACTGATCTGGGATGAAGAAGGTACATAACAGTTCAAGCATAAATACTGATGAGAGATACAGGAACAGTCAGTAAGCTATCTCACCAAGTTGATATCAGTGAATATAACTGTGCCAGAATCAGTCCTTCCAAATTTGTTTCCTGCAAAAGAGGAAGCTTTCATAGAACGCGGCAAAAACCAGCCATCAATTCGAGCAAAATCACGCAAACCAAGCTGCTGAAATAGTAATGACGCCCCTTCACGTATCTTTGAAATCACATCCACAGAGAATCTAGGTGGAGTGTGATAAGCAACCTGCAATAATTGCCGTGCTGTTTAGATTAATATAAGCAAGAAGGAATCTATAAGTACATTTTGAGCTTTGAGATAGGAGATGAGAGATTTAAATCAGAAAAGCATGCCAGCAAATTAAACAAAAGCAAAGGACCTTTGTATCACCAATCGTTCGATATTTGTCAAAACCTAGTAAAGTTGTGTTTATATAGGGTAGAAACAACCTTGACTATGGAATGTAAAATTAATGAACAAGAGATATGAAACGCATTTACTTATGTCTTCAATGCCATGCTATTATCAATCACATTGAGGATGTCATCATTATGCTTAAAAATGAAAGGAAAAAGGAAAGAAACAAAGAACAGTAAAACATGTCCCTAGAGTTTTAGGTGCACATTCCATCAACCAGAAAATTTACACTACCTGCCGAGTAGGGAGATACTTCCGTCGATAGTTAAATATAGCGTCTTTCTCCCTAACATCAACAGTGCCGTGTAATTGCAGCTCCACCTGAACATGGTGGACATTAAACACATAGAGCATAAAGAAAGTTGAGAAATTCATTGCTATAGCTATTGACTACATTTCATCAGAAATCTTTCTCTCAACTCCTCCATTAATGATAATCAAACATAAGGATCTACTCATTGACCTACACAATCCTTAATAAGCAGTGGTCCATAATTGGTGTTACATGCAAAACATCAACCATGATGATAGTAAGTAGCCTTGTCATTCCTTGCCGATTTAATAGCAGAACACAGTTTCAACAAATTTATTTCCAATAACCACATTTTGTATGAATAATCTTTTCAGCACTGGATCCTTTGTACATGAGAAAACGTTAACAAGTAATTAGGGAACTGACAAAAAAGGTTTCGCGCTCTATGCTACAAGATAACTTAATGAAGTTCAAGTCCTCGACATATAGCCCCGCAAAAGCAAGCAGCGGCAGACTGTCAGTAACTTCTGCTCTAACATTGCTTAAATGTGAGAATACTAATTGTTCCGCACTAAATACATGATGAGCCACTTTAGATAAGTATTTCCTAATCTTGCACACTTGCAGAGCTGAAAAGGATCAGTATCAAAATTCAACTCTATAAGCCCAATAATGGACCACCAAAGAGTATCACTTTGTTTTTTCTTTTTCGTTTTTTTTGAGAAACCAAAGAATATCACTTTGCTAAATGACAATTATCACCTTTATAAAAGAAAGTTGAAGGAAATTTGGCTTTCCATCATACCAATGCAAGGATTTTGTGTCAATTTCTGCCTGTAATCAGGGACGACGTGAAAGGGCATGATAACCATACAGATTCAGAAAGCAGTTAAAGATATCTTCCTATGCAATGTGTATATAATAGATTAAATTGGTGCCCATCATTTCTTACATTTCAAATATCAATCTTCAACAGACAATAGCAATTTAAACTGGCAGAAATGCTAGATGTTCCTAATTCTTGGATTTATTTATCTGATATCTGATATCTCTGCAATTTAACAGCTCAGCACAATGAAACTCTACAGTTACTGTACTCATGCAAGTTCAAACCCAGGCACTAGTTGCTTTCACCGTCATTTTTGAGAATTTATAAACCTCTAATAAACTTAATACTAAAAGAGAGTAAAGTATCTATATACCTCTGTTGGCAATAATACAACAGGCTGGCAATCAAAACCAGAACCTACATCAAGGACAATTGCTGTAAATTCACTACCTCCTTCAAGGAAAATTTCAACAAGGACTTTGTCATCAATCCCCTGCCAAAGTAATGAAAAATGGTTCATTGATTGAATATATGCCTGAATACAAACTGCGACCTAGCATTTAAAGGACTTCCATTTCCAGTTTCATCAAATACAGCATCAAAAACAATGCTTTTCAAGAGGTGTAATATAACAAACTTAAAAAACTAAAAAGAAGAATGGCACGGAGAAGAAAGAGATTACCTCAGAAATAATTGTGTTAGCTTTTTGCAGAGAATCAGTGACACCATAGGCAACACTAACTCCAATGCTTGATCCTGCTCTTGTTGGCTTTACCTGCAATTTTGTATGGCCCCTAAATGTAAATAATGGATGAGGAGTGCTGCAAAACTACCAAAATGAATGCTCCATTTAGTGCTCACCACAACTTTTCCCAACTTAGTGTCTAGTAGGTTTTGGTCAAACCACTTAGACAGTCCAGATTCATCCATTTCACTTCCCTAAGAGCAGGACCAGACCACACAGTTAGTTTTGTGTACAATTCTGTTTCTTGGGTGTATTAGAAAAACAGAATGTCCAGAATGATATTTTAAGAACGCAGCTTCTTGTAGGCTGCATTGGCTTGCATATCAACAAGGGAAAATACAGGAAAATAAGTACTATAAAACAGAAAGTAGATGTAAAAACAGGAACAGTTGAGTAGGAAGTGAACCAACCAAGAACAAAATGAATAGAGAAGTAAAAGGTACTTCTTCTCTTTATTGGATAATCTAGAGAAGAAAAAGGAAGATTTACCCAGTCTCAACATAAAATAAGGATAGATTATGTAATCATTATCAGGGGGAGTCGGAAACAAGCTGAGTTGTGAATATTCCTCAGCTAGATAAGATAAGCAAGTTCAAGCCTTTTTGTAAGAAATATGATGTCAAACATAGCAGATACAGTTTGAATAGGGAAATAGGACCAAAAAAGACAAATAAATTGGAAGACCATTTTTAACAGTAGTAACATATGCCTGCATATGGAAACTTCAAACAGAAGAAAGCACATGATACAGAAGGTCAAAAGCAGAACTAAAAGACCTTGATGAAACACAAATAAACACAGATCACACCTGTATGAGAAAATTAGGTACAGTCACGAAACCTTGTCTGTCAAGCTCCAACGATGCATCATACTGTTGAAAATTTTGAAAGAAGAGTCAATATCATCTATTAATCAAAGAGCAGTTTGGATGGATAATGCATTATGGACAGCAGCCTGCTACACCATGGACGATCCTAGTAAAAATTTCTTGCTGACATGATCAATCTAGTACATTAGCATGTGGCTTCCATGTACTTTAATATGAATTTATATCTCTTAAACACACTCATAAATCAACTAAAATATCAATATGAAGATCAAAGGTTTCAGAATAGGACTGTGGTTCAAATTAAGGATTACTAGAGTTGAAATACAACCAAACAATTTAAACGTATGAAAAGTTAATTTTGAGATTAATGGATTCATTCTTCAAACGAACAGCATATATAGTGTAATCAATACATACATTCTTGTTGGTCTCAACTGATATAAGAAAACCATGCCAGATCAGAAAAAATAAAAATAAAGTAGATGCGACAGGTATTTTACTTTATCAAATGCTTTTTGACATTGGGTGGACCCTGTTCCAACAAATGGAATATTTGATCGTTCCAATAGCTCCTAAAAAATGAATCAAGACACATGTGAAAACATAAGAAAAGGAAGTTGTTTAAGCTTTCAAAATCAGAAAGCAATCAGTACGTGTGAAAGTTCTTGAGTGTTTCAGTACAAAAACCTGAACGCCACCATCTTCACCAAAACGACCATGTATAACAGGAAAAACTATGTCCACACAAGAAGCAAGGTGTTCTGTAAAGTCAGATAATGACCGGAATCCTTGGGCAAGGCTGCAAATACAATATGAGAACATTTCAACTAAAACAAGCACGGAAAATTTTACACCATAACAAGCTCGGATGTTCAGCTGTTACAACTAACCTCTCAAGTTTGAAATCAAAGTCTGCAGGAGTGTTTGAGTATACCTATAAGTGAAATTTAACAAGAAAACTAAATTATCAATAGCCAAAACCACAAAAGATACAGGAGATGCGCAGTGCCTAGGAGAAGCACAAGGGATAAACCATCAATGAGTTTTTTCTTTTATCAAGCTTATAAATTATCAATGAGTTAAATTTAGTCTGAAAATTGGTTCTTTCCAAATGCATATTGGGTCTGGCCAATGGCCAAGATTCACATTGCAGAATGAGAAAGCAGAAATTAAATATCCTCTGAGGTTTAAGCCAAATTCAAGCTCATGGTTTATGAGCCAATAATCGGATCAAACTGAATGGAAAAGGAGAAAAGGAACGATTGGCTTACAGAAGATTTTAGAATCTAAAGGAAAAAATAAGTCAGAAGAGCTTATAAATTTAAAATGAACTTTTTACCAAGCAACTTATTATACTAATAAAACTGCATAAACAAAATGAACCATCATACTGATCAATAATAATAATAATATTTAATGCACTAATAGCTTCTGTAAATTCAATTCTAGCTCTATAACCTACTTTTTTTCGTCAAGAAAACGGCACCTATAATTCTTGTTAAGATAATTATTGATGCACATTCTGAAATCATCCATCTCAGTATAGACAGATTATCCCATATTCATTTCGACAAGAATCTCTACCTATCAATCAACCACGTCTTGATAATCCCAGAATCTTTTATGAATAGCAACCAGACTGTAATAAATTCATAGTGGAAAGGTGCTCCTAATGAAGACTTTTCTTACCCTGCTTCCAAGTCCCCCTAAATATAGGTGATCAATTATTACAGTAACTTATAGCGAAAAGGACAGAAAGTACGGGTTAAAGGGTGCATATGTTTAATCTGCAAACCTGCGCAGTGGATATAGCATAGGCATTGAGGTTGCTATCAATGTAATAGCAGCTAACATCCAAATCGTCCCCCTGCTCAAGCACTGGAAAGCGTAAATCACAAAATGAAAGAACAAATATTTTTCCATAACACAGATAATAGACACGGAACAATCAACTATCATTACATTAATAAAACATAATAGTCTCCTATTTCTTAGCAACAACCAGCAGCAAGAAATGGAGTACTAGATTACATCTTCTAATGTGTAATATGTGGCAGCCAAATAACACTCAACTAGTCAACTAAATCATCATTTGAGTCAAGCCAGCACGTGAAGACGCGTCGTAGAGACCAAGCATAAGCAAATAATTGTGTCTCTTCTCTAACAACTTAAACTTTTAAATAAGGTGGTCACACACTTCAACATAATATCATAGCAGGCTGAGAATTTGGGTTCAACTCTCGCCGCGACCCTTCATCAAAAGGAGTTTTAATTTTAAATAGGCAATTACAGCTACAATTTTCTTTTTTGCTGCATCAAAACAGAACATCCACTCTCTCAAAGAGCTTGACTTAAAACTTTTTCAGGTCAAGCTAGGGCAGTGTAAAAATCAACATATGTAAATGCTTTCTTCAGTTCATCAATTAAAAGAAAAAAATTGATAAGTAACCACAAAAAAAGTTTTGAACTTGCAACATTTTCATAACATGAATTTAGTATAACTACAGGATTATTAGAACTTCTTTTCAAAAATCTTGCTCTCGTTAGTTTAAATTTAATCCTCTTCTGCAAAAGTTGCACTTCATCAATACAAAAACGGCTAGTGTCATATTTCAACCCCAAAACGTATGTTCAAATCAGCACAGCTGCAGTACTTCCGCAATTAGCTCTTAATTAGAAAAGAGATAAAGAAACCATACAAATCTAATTTCTTTATTAATGACAATAATTTTGGCGGGAAAATTGAGTTTGCACCTGAATATGATCAAGAACTGATCGAGCAGAGTTCAACGAAATTCCACGCTCCGCAGATGGGCCCCCACAAATAAGCCCCACTCTAAGAACCTTCCCGTTGTGGGCCCTCTCCACCTCAGCACTCCCACGATCATCAACTACTTCAGTAGAAGATGTTGCCCTAACTATCCCAACTCTGCAACTTCTCCTTTTACAGCTCAAATTACTACTCTTTACAGGGAAATTAATAGTTTTTCTTAACGCAAAGGCCGGAAAAGAGTACTTCCTATGGTGGGTGAAGTATTTGGAATTAGGAGTTATTGAGTTGATTGAAAAGGAAGAAGCCATTTGGGAGATTTTTGAGGATTAAAGGTAATTAAAGAGTAATTAAGGAGTGAGAGTGAGGAATAATAAGCATAGCAGAAAGTGATTATAAAAGAATTGGTGCTCGGACGGCAGACCTGAATTTGCTTCATTTGTTTAATTTTGGGTTTAGGAGAGAGCGTCTTTCGTCACTGTCGTGTCCGTTGGTTGCCGCTTTGTCTTGTTCGTTATTTCATTTGCTCATTAACTTAATCTATTTATTATACAAATCGACGAACTGATTACTCTCACAGTCTCACTCCCTCCGTCTCCGTTCAATTTATGTTTTTCAGGTATAATTTAGTTTTTACTATTTTTATTTAAGTCTTTAATAAAATAATTTATAACGACATAAATATTTATAATTTATTTAAGATTATAAATTTTTAAATTTATTTTTATTTCTTGCTCACGTAAAGTGATACGAAAGAATGTTAAATTCAAAAGAAGTCGTCACCTATTATTTGTTTATATCATATTATTATTTATCTAGTCTAAAATTATTGAGTTTGTTTTTCTAAAGTATATTTCCTCACCTAAGAATCTTGAGCTTATCTATGTTCAGGAAGATTCATTTGACTAAGAGAAGTATGATTACATTGCCTAATGTTAGTTTATTTTTCTAATAGTTTGGTTAAGGTATAAACCACAAAACAAGCAAAAAGAGACAAGAAGAAAAAACAATTATTACATGTCAAAATGAATATATGAAAATAAAAGAAGAATTTACCAACAAAAGAAGATAATAAAAGAATACATCATATCTTTTTGGTGGTAGAAATAACACTAATCAGTCACTTTTTTTTCTTTTCTTTTTTTGTATGCCTAAAAATAATACCATTTTATATTCAAAAATAATTTAACTTTAAATTTTTTTAGTTTATTTTGAAATAGGATTATTTATAGCCAAATATTTGTGGCTTATTTTAAATACAAGCTTCAAATCTTTTTCTTTCTTTCTTAAACTCTATGGCCGATCAAACATCAACACATAAATGGAACAAAAGAAATATATAAATTGGATTGCTTCAAGCGGAGGATTTCAAAAAGATGTGTGCACAATGCACTATTGCAACGAGGAAATCTAGAATTTATAGTTGATGGGTTCAACCTTTAGGTTCTTACCACGAGTCCATTACAATCCGAAAATTATTGGTTAAAATTAAAATTTCTTACAATTTTAGTGATTTTTAGCATATATACTTATACTCCATATCAAAAATACTAAGGTCATTGAACCATGCTACATCATCCATTGCTATTATAATTGATTATACAAAATTTTGCGATGACAAAGGAAGATCAACGATTCAATGTGTTAGATTTCGAAATTTTTCAATGAATAAACCAAATTAAAAAAAAAAGTTAACTAAAACACAAGAGGGAACACTAAACATGTCTACAAAATTAGAATTGAACCTCTAACTTCACCTGCAAAGGTACACCCAATAATCATTGAATCATAAGACTCTTTGAGCTTGGGCCTTGGGTGCACACATGTATTTTTAAGAAATATAATATTATTATACATGGTATAACACACAAATACGCCCTGGCTTCAATACGATACCAAAAGTTGACATTCATACATCTAATTTGAAAGTTTTGAAGATAAAACATTTATGAGAAGGAACGACAAATTTCATGCCTTCAATTGTATTGTTTTGCATCGATGAACTTAATTAGCAGTTTAATAATGCCTATATAGACAATGTGAGGTACTAATATTAGCTCCTATACATCTTTTCACATAAAGATGACCTAAAGTATAAACTGCATGAATTGAACTTCAGGACGAAGTTCGAAGAAGCTGGTCTCAACCTCTGGTTGTGGTTATATTTTAAAATACTTTGCAAATGCTAATTATGTTTTAAACAATAACCCTAGAAATGACTATTGGTGCACTAACTCACATTTCTTGGCCATTCATGTTTACCTACCCCAACAATAACTATGATATGCTTGCCTACCCAAGTGCCCATTTCCAAATATGTCCAAAAGCATGTATACATCGAAAATATTAGGGAGAGAATTACTTTTAGGACTGCTGTTTAAAACACAATCGAAACTTGTAACATATATAAAACATAACCATTTCTTGTTTTGAGCGACATGACCGCTTCTTCTTCATGAAAATTCGGCATTGAACCATACGTGCCCAAAAACCATGCAGCGTCTAAATAGAACAGGGCAAATAAGAACATGTAGAAACCAGAACAGCAAGAAACTTTGATTAATTAAACTTAAAACGGAAAAGGTCCTGAAATATCCCTCTACTATTAGAATTTATTTAAAATTACCCTCAGTTATACTTGTATACGGGTGAACTCGGGGTCAGCACTTTACCCCGAGTTCTCGGTGAGTCTGGCGAAGTACGAATGTATGAGATAGAGACCGAGTCCGAAAACTCATTGGTTCGAGGCCGGAACAGGGTGCTCGCCACCGGGTCCGACAAATCAACACCCCCGAATCCGGAATGAATTCCAAGACCTCGGAAGGCAGTACAAACGGTTGCACACGACTCGCTCGATGGGTGCGGATGGGTGATATCTGCACCCGACCGGATATCACGGCACAGATCTCGCTCGATGCCGATAGTGTATCAGTAATTAATGTACAAGGAGGATTTTTACCTTTTTTAGAATTGTACTAGGGTTAAAAAAAACCTACTATGTAAAATGGAGGTTTCTTATTCAATGAACCCATGATAACACGCATATCAAACCAATATAAATTTATTTCTCTGCTTTCTAGCTATTGAAAGGTTCTTATTTTAATCATAGTTCTTCATACGTATTTGGCTTCGAATCGAGGGTCCGGTCGAGAGTAAGACCATTGTTAAGCTAAAATAGGAGCTCGGGCTCAAAGTCACAACTGATTTGGTTATTTATCTCATCTTTAATTCGTTTATCTAACTTCCTTCATTATTTGTATTGAATCAAACGACGTATCCTTAAAATCGCGTATAAATTAATTGTTATCCGTTTCAAGGACAAACAGTTTAGCGCCCACTGTGGGGCTAAGGATAATAGTGGTGGTTTGTTACAATTTTCTATAACTCACTCTATTTTACGCTTGTTCTTTAAGCTTTCAATTTCAGGACAACTTAAAAATGTCAAACTCTCAGTCTGCTCACTAGAACGTTGATGTCGAGTCTGGCCACATGGCGAAAACAACAATATGGTGCCTAGCAATGAGGTACCCCTGCTAATCCCAACAGAGTCCCAATTGCCTATCCAATTGACGCCAATTCACAAGTTGCTATCGAAGCCCACCTGCCAACTGACCTCGAAAACAATATTCGTGGAGGCGCTCGACCAACAGTTCGAGAAATGCCCGAAGGCAAAGACGATGGGGTAAGCATACGGCTAATCTTCGAAATGTTGCAGGCTCAACAAGCGGCGATAGCACAGCTACAGAATCAAGTCTATCCTCTAGGTAGAGTCGAACCTGAGTGGTCCCGGGAGAACACCCGAAGAAATGAGCAGACCACCGAAAGGTCAGGTGAAGCTGGGACCATCGTTTTTTCTATCAAGCACAAGGGCTACCCCTACTCGGGGACTACCGTCCGAAAAAAGTTCGGATAAACCGGGCTATCAAATCTCGGAAGCACCAAACCTATTAGGCGATGCCCTAAATCAAAAGGCTGAGTACGGTCACCCTAAAAATAGCTCGAAGACGTCTGAAACTCGTAATCAAAAAGTAAGGCCTTTATAAAAATTCGAAACATGCTAAAAGATTACCCTCGACATAAGCATCGTCTAAAATCACTTAAGCAACTTGCAAAAACTTTCGGTCACACCAAGTTTTCAAAGCCTCGAGCAAACAAAGGTGTATTGAAGTTAGGCTTCGTCCGGACCTCTGAAAATCGGATGCCCTATAACTACATTTGATTCTATGCTAAGGCATTAGAAATATTGCAAGAATAAAAAATTATGAAGAGATGCGGAAAAAGTGAAGACTTGAAATTGCCAGAAAGAGAAAATTTTATATATATTCTGGAATATACTTACAAAGGCCCAATAAAAACGGCCTCAAAATAAACAAAAAATATACATAAGACAAAAACCTAAAAAGGTACTAAAGTATCTACATCTAATCTTCGCTATAGCCGTCGGAACCTTCGGATCCCTCATAGCCTTTGGTACCTTCGGGCTCGTAAAGTTTTTTCGCCGCGGCCTCGAATTTTTTGGTTTCTTTGATCTCAGCCGACAGGTCAACCTTGGACGTGTATCTCCTCGAGGGTCTCTCTTCGGGATAGCTGCTTCATATATTCGGTCTTTCCCTTCAGACGGACCTCAACTGCCTCCACATCGACCTTGTATTGGTCCACCATTGTTTCGGCATTGACGAAGGTTGTATCAAACTTGGACTTCATCGCCTCGTATTCTTTACCTAGGGCATCCCGCTCCGTGAAGGCCGAACTGAGTTGTGCTCAGAGATCGTCATTCAGCTGAGACCACTTGTTAGCTTTGTCTTTTGCCAGCCGGAGTTGGTTCTCAATTGATGCTAACTCCACCTTAGTAGCTTCCTTCTCCGAATCCAGCAGGTCCAATTTGCCTTTTCATCCATTGTCTATGGCCTAGACCTCATTCATTTCGACTCGGAGTTGGTCGATCAGGTCTAGCTATTGTTGGACCTGTGGGGTTTTTTCATTAATCACCACGATTAGCTTCTTATTTTTAACTTTAAAGACCTTTACCTTTTTAACCAGGTAGGCATGTTCCCGCCTCAGGGTCGAAGCTTCCTTATGAACCATGTCCAGCTCGACCTGAATGTCCTTGACGGCCCCATCTTGTTGCTCACTGAGAAATTATACGTATCCTTTTTCCGGGCCTACTCCATGAGCTCGAACTCAATCTGGCTTATTTCCAAGCGGTACCGGAGGAAGCTCTCGTGGTGAAGCACTGAAGCCTGTAAAGAAAGGGAACGAAGTAAGAAACATCAAAGGAAAATTTGAAGTAATTCATAAGAGGAGTTCGAAGATATCAGAACCTTACCCAGTTCAATGCCCGATGTGCCTCATTGAAGAGGCTAGATGTGCCCACCTCGTTCATCTTTGTATGGTCCTCCTCGGTTATCAGATATCAGAGGTAATTGGCTAAGCCTACTGGAGTGGATAGGACCCGGGCATCCTTCGGGATCGTGAGAATAACAATACTCTTGCGCTCAGGTGTCACGACCCCAAATTCCCTCCATAGGAGGTCGTGATGGCACCTAGTCTCTAAGACTAGGTAAGCCTATCAATGCGGAATAATAATAAATATATTAAATAAATAAACAACAATTCAACCAATTTCAACTTCCAAAACCCGGTAGAAATAAGTCACAAGCTTCTAAAAATTTATTCTCTATGTCTCTATACATTAGAGTCTAAAGCAAATAAGAAAGATAACATAGTAAGATAGAAGGGGACTCCGGAGTCTGGGGACGTTGGCAGGTATACCTCGAAGTCTCCTTGTACAACTAGTTTACTGATGCGTGGTCTGATAAGATGTACCTAGGTCGGCACAAAAAGATGTGCAGAAGCGTAGTATGAGTATACCACAACGGTACCCAGTAAGTGCCAAGCCTAACCTCGGTAGAGTAGTGACGAGGTCAGGTCAGACCCTACTGGAGAATAAATAATGGCATGGTAAAATGTTTAAATAATATTATAAGATAAAATGATAATGGAAATGAATCAAGTAGTATGTCACATTTAATTACATAAAATAATGACAAATAAATACCTCGTGGAAACAAAACAGAATTCTTTTCAACTTTAAGAAAATCACAACAATAATCAAAGGCAACTGCGACCATAAATCAATATCAACAAGGGCACTCCCGAGGTACCGCCTCGTAGTCCCAAATCATAAAAAAAATTACAATATCTCATTTCCTTATCTCACCGCGGGAGCATTCACAATTTATTTTAAAGAAAATATTTTTCCCGAAATAGCATTCCGCGTTTTAGCCATCCTTATCATACCGCATGACTTCTAGTAGTTCCCCCTACTAGCCACGCGTATCAAGCCACCCTTATCTCACCGCATGCGTTTCAATACCCAGACCTTATATCACCGCATGCGTATCAATATCACAATATATCACAATTTACACCTCAGGTGCTCAAATAATTTAACTTGCCAAAATAATTCAACAACAATATTTTTTCACGATAAAGAGCTCACGGCTCATGTCAAAATAATTCAACAATAATATTTTTTCACAATAAAGAGCTCACGGCTCATGTCAAAATAATTCAACAATAATATTTTTCCACAATAAAGAGCTCACTGCTCTATCACAATGAGTACGAAAATCTTACAAAAATATTCAGGAGTAAATAATTTAGGAAAATAATATTTCAAAATCTTTAATACGTTGCTTTAATATCAAGTTTAAAAATGTCAAATACTTCATATTAATAATATTTAATTTAAAGTAAATCAACCTTCAAATAATGCACAGAATAAAAGAAACCAAGTTCCAACTAAATAAAAAAAACAATTAGCAGGGAAAGGTCAAACAAATTTAAAATATAAACATTAAATCAATAATGGAGAATATAACAAAATGAAATAATTTAATTAATGCGCAACAATGATCTACACAATTTAATGCGCAACAATGATCTACACAATTTAAAACATAATCTTTCACATTTAGCCCGTGTACACACTCGTCATCTCGTGTACACGACTTCCCACACATTACAATTATCAATCCAAGGGGGAATCCCCCCTCCCCCCACAAGGTTAGACAAGTCACTTACCTCGACTTGCTCCAATTTAACCAAGTATAATGCTTTTCATCGATTTTCCGACTCCGATCGACTCGTATCTAGTCATAATTAATTCGATACAGTCAACAAAAATTATAGTAATCAATTTCATAAAACAAATATTACATATTTCAATAAAATCCGAAATTAGCTCAAACTTTGCCAGTGGGGCCCACATCCTGGAATCCGGCGAAACTTACAAAATTCGATAATTCATTCAATTACGAGTCCACCCATACCAATTTTGCCAAATTCCGATAACAACTCGATCTCCAAATCTTAAATTTTCGTTTTTGGAAGATTTTGCAAAAATCTTGATTTTTCTCCCATAAATTCACGGATTCATGATGTAAATGAGTATGAAATCATGAAATATAATCAATATAGGATAAGGAACACTTACCCCAATGTTTTTCCGTGAAAATCGTCCAAGAACCGTGCTCCAAAAATCCAAAACGAAATGAAGGAAATGACCATTTTTGGTCCATAAGTTTCTGCATTTTCCGTCACTAAAAGTCCACCAGAACTTGCTATACCAGCCTTACTTCAATCTATCATAACTTTCTATACAAATATCTAAATAATGAATGAATTTAACTTTCTGGAAACTAGAATCAAACTACTACAACTTTCATGTTTTGAAAATTTCCCGATTACTAATGAATTGCGAGATATAAGCTTCCAAAATCGGCTCCACGCATCAGTGGTGAAATTTCTGGCGAAACTTCTCTACCAACCTTCATTCAGTCCATCATAACTTTCTGTACTAATGTCCAAATAATTAATGGTCTAACTTTATGGAAACTAGAATCAAACGACTACAACTTTTATGTTTTGAAAATATTTCGATTTCTTATGAATTGCGAGATATAAGCTTCCAAAGTTGGCTCTACGCAGCGAAATTACTGCAACAGAAATTTCCAGCAACCCTCTTTGTCTGAAATCCATTCTGTTTACCTTCCGAAATCCACCCGAGACCCTCGGGACCTTAAACAATTATTCCAACATGTCCTAAAATATAATACTAACTTAGTCTAGGTTTCAAACCACATCAAACAACATCAAAACGACGAATCACACCTCAAATCAAAATCTATGAACTTTGAACTTTCAAATTCTATATCTTGTGCCGAAACACATCAAATCAATTCGAAATGACTTCAAATTTTGCACACAAGTCATAAATGACATAACTGACCTATTCAAATTTCCCGAATTGGATTCCGACCTCGATATCAAAAAGTCAACCCCCCGGTCAAACTTTCCAAAAATTCAACTTTTGGCATTTCAAGCCTAATTCCACTACGGACATCCAAAAAAATTCTAATCACGCTCCTAAGTCCAAAATCACCATACGAAGCTCACTCATAAGTGGAGCACAATAGGAGGACTCGTCTCGATACTCAGAACCGAATCAAGTTAAGGAAATTATTCCTTTATATTATATCAAGGTCGTACCTGTAACGACACCAACTGATGTAGCGACCTCAGCCATACCAAAAAACAAATATATTAACGGTTGGGTCTCCACCTCTAGGACACCTTCTACCCGTCTGTCCTCCACCCTAACTGGTCGTGTGGGTGGTGTAGTAATTGCAATGGGGCACGTAGCCTGAGTGCTTTGATGAAATAAGTCTCTCCCAAGTTTGGGACAATTTTCTCATGACGTGCCTAGTATCACAGTATTCATAACAACCCCTTTGCGGGTTAGGCTGCTCATATCGAGTCTGTGTCAGATAACTAGAATAACCATTGTAGGAACTCATGTCGGTGGTGAATTAAAAGAACTTACTGGAGTACCCCGAGTAATCCGATGTGCGGACTAGGCTGGCCGACTGCCCAAGCCCCTGCCCTAATGATTTATACTTGCAGAATAGAATTCACTGAATCCTCCAGAACCTCGTTACCTCTTGGTCTCCTTAGTTTTCCTTTTTCCTCACCCCGAACACGTTCTAATCTTTTGGCAATTTCTACAACTAGAAGAAATGAAGTATCAGCCTGTAGCTCCCGAGTCGTACAAAATTTTACTATCATAATTGAGTCCTTTAATGAGTCTGTGGACTCGATCTCTGACTGTAGGAAGCAAAGTAGGAGTATGACGGGCTAACCCTTACCCCTGTTTATACACAACGATCACAAAAGCAGAGCTCCATACAGACAAATCTTGGCACGAACCACATAGTCCAGAATCTCGTCAACAAGTGTACTTCCTTCGAAGCACCCCCAAATCCGCAATCGTGACGTCCACGCCGAGTAGACCTTCTGCAAATTTAGAGTTATTTCTATAACTCCTTTGGTAATGAAGTATATGATTATTAAGGAGGAGGACATACCGCAATTCCCAACCTTATCCTCTACAAAATCTTAGGCCTTAAACATGTGTAAATTTTAGGGAATCTTTCAGTACCACATATATACATTACAGGCCAAAACTGATATAACACATGCCCCCGTAATCCACCCATTGATAGTGGACCCCCCCCCACTCGGCGCGAAGTCATAGGACACAACGTCCGATGATCCACAATAATAACCTTCACAGCTTGGATAAATCAACCAGATGCCAACGTCCGTTGCACCCCCTACATGATCCACCGTGTGATATCTCAATACGTCCGTATAACCACACGTTGAGGGAATGTTTCAGCGCCTCTGGCTCCCTTGCAGTCCATCCGCGGCATCACGAACCGTCGACGCACAACTGATACCAAGTGCGCAATGTGTGATACACTAGTGGATAGAAAGGAATATAAGATATATGTTTCAAGCTAAATCAATGTCGCACGATAAGGAATCAAAGAAGTGAATATTTCCTAACAGTTCTATAGCCTCTCGAAGATAAGTACAAACGTCTCCATACCGATCCACAAGACTCTACTAAACCTGTTTGTGACTCATAACACCTATGAACCTAGAGCTATGATACCAACTTGTCAAGACCCCAAATTCCCTCCGTAAGAGGTCGTGATGGCACCTAGTCTTTAAGACTAGGTAAGCCTATCAATGCGGAATAATAATAAATATCTTAAATAAATAAACAACAATTCAACAAATTTCAACTCCCAAATACCGGTAGAAATAAGTCACAAGCTTCTAAGAATTTATTCTCTATGTCTCTATACATTAGAGTGTAAAGCAAATAAGGAAGACAACATAGTAATATAGAAGGGGACTCCGGAGTCTGCGGACGCTGGCAGGTATACCTCGAAGTCTCCTTGTACAACTAGTTTACTGATACGTGGACTGATAAGATGTACTTGGGTCGGCACAAAAAGATGTGCAGAAGTGTAGTATGAGTAAACCACAACGGTACCCAGTAAGTGCCAAGCCTAATCTCGGTAGAGTAGTGACGAGGTCAGGTCAGACCCTACTGGAGAATAAATAATGGCATGGCAAAATGTTTAAACAATATTACAAGATAAAATGACAATGGAAATGAATCAAGTAGTATGTCACATTTAATTACATAAAATAATGACAAATAAATACCTCGTGGAAACAAAACAGAATTATTTTCAACTTTAAGAAAATCACAACAATAATCAAAGGCAACTGCGACCATAAATCAATATCAACAAGGGCACTCCCGAGGTACCGCCTCGTAGTCCCAAATCATAAAAAAATTTACAATATCTCATTTCCTTATCTCACCGCGGGAGCATTCTCAATTTATTTTAAAGAAAATATTTTTTCCGAAATAGCATTCCGCGTTTTAGCCATTCTTATCACACCGCATGACTTCTAGTAGTTCCCCCTACTAGCCACGCGTATCAAGCCACCCTTATCTCACTGCATGCGTTTCAATACCCAGACCTTATACCACCGCATGCGTATCAATATCACAATATATCACAATTTACACCTCAGGTGCTCAAATAATTTAACTTGCCAAAATAATTCAACAACAATATTTTTTCACGATAAAGAGCTCACGGCTCATGTCAAAATAATTCAACAATAATATTTTTTTACAATAAAAAGCTGACGGCTCATGTCAAAATAATTCAACAATAATATTTTTTCACAATAAAGAGCTCACGGCTCATGTCAAAATAATTCAACAATAATATTTTTCCACAATAAAGAGCTCACTGCTCTATCACAATGAGTACGAAAATCTTACAAAAATATTCAGGAGTAAATAATTCAGGAAAATAATATTTCAAAATCTTTAATACGTTGCTTTAATATCAAGTTTAAAAATGTCAAATACTTCATATTAATAATATTTAATTTAAAGTAAATCAACCTTCAAATAATGCACAGAATAAAAGAAACCAAGTTCCAACTAAATAGAAAAAACAATTAGCACGGAAAGGTCAAACAAATTTAAAATATAAACATTAAATCAATAATGAAGAATATAACAAAATGAAATAATTTAATTAATGCGCAACAATGGTCTACACAATTTAAAACATAATCTTTCACATTTAGCCCGTGTACACACTCGTCATCTCGTGTACACGACTTCCCACACATTACAATTATCAATCCAAGGGGGAATCCCCCCCCCCCCCCCACAAGGTTAGACAAGTCACTTACCTCGACTTGCTCCAATTTAACCAAGTATAATGCTTTTCATCGATTTTCCGACTCCGATCGACTCGTATCTAGTCATAATTAATTCGATACAGTCAACAAAAATTATAGTAATCAATTTCATAAAACAAATATTACATATTTCAATAAAATCCGAAATTAGCTCAAACTTTGCCAGTGGGGCCCACAACCCGGAATCCGGCGAAACTTATAAAATCCGACAACCCATTCAATTACGAGTCGACCCATACCAATTTTACCAAATTCCGATAACAACTCGATCTCCAAATCTTAAATTTTTATTTTGGAAGATTTTACAAAAATCTTGATTTTTCTCCCATAAATTAACGGATTCATGATGTAAATGAGTATGGAATCATGAAATATATTCAATATAGGATAAGGAACACTTACCCCAATATTTTCCCGTGAAAATCGCCCAATAAACGTGCTCCAAAATTTCAAAACGAAATGAAGGAAATGACCATTTTTGGTCCTTAAGTTTCTGCCCATCCGTCACTAAAAGTCCTTTTTTCGTTTTTCCGTCACTAAAAGTCCACTAGAACTTGCTCTACCAGCCTTCCTTCAATCTATTATAACTTTCTATACAAATATCTAAATAATGAATGAATTTAACTTTTTGGAAACTAGAATCAAACTACTACAACTTTCATGTTTTGAAAATTTCCCGATTACTAATGAATTGCGAGATATAAGCTTCCAAAATCGGCTCCACGCATCAGTGGTGAAATTTCTGGCGAAACTTCTCTACCAACCTTCATTCAGTCCATCATAACTTTCTGTACTAATGTCCAAATAATTAATGGTCTAACTTTATGGAAACTAGAATCAAACGACTACAACTTTTATGTTTTGAAAATATTTTGATTTCTTATAATTGCGAGATATAAGCTTCCAAAGTTGGCTCTACGCAGCGAAATTACTGCAACAGAAATTTTCAGCAACCCTCTTTGTCTGAAATCCATTCTGTTTACCTTCCGAAATCCACCCGAGACCCTCGGGACCTTAAACAATTATTCCAACATGTCCTAAAATATAATACTAACTTAGTCTAGGTTTCAAACCACATCAAACAACATCAAAACGACGAATCACACCTCAAATCAAAATCTATGAACTTTGAACTTTCAAATTATATATCTTGTGCCGAAACACATCAAATCAATTCGGAATGACTTCAAATTTTGCACATAAGTCGTAAATGACATAACTGACCTATTCAAATTTCCCTAATCGGATTCCAACCTCGATATCAAAAAGTCAACCCCCCGGTCAAACTTCCCAAAAATTCAACTTTCGGCATTTCAAGCCTAATTCCACTACGGCATCCAAATAAAATTTTGATCACACTCCTAAGTCCAAAATCACCATACGAAGCTGTAGGAATCATCAAAATTCTATTCCGGGATCGTTTGCACATAATTTGACATCCGATCACTATTTGAACTTAAACTTTTAATTTTTTTTTTATCAAAATGCGATATCTCGGGCTAGGGACCTCAAAATTTGATTTCGGACGTATGCCTATGTCCCAAATCACGATACAGACCTACCAGAACTGTCAAAATACTGATCTGAATCTGTTTGCGCAAAATTTTGACCAAAGTCAACTCAGTTGAGTTTTGAAGCTCTTATTCACATTTTAATTTATTTTTTACCTAAAAACTTTCCAGAAAATTTTACGGACTACGCACGCAAGTCGAGGAATGATAAATAGTTCTTTTCGAGGTCTTAGAACACATAATTAATTATTAAATATAAAGATAAAATTTTGGGTCATCACATTAGGGTCTGCACTTGGCGCAAGGAATTGCTTCACCAATCGTGGGCTCATGCTCGGACCTTCAGCTCCCGAAGGCGCATCCTTCTTCGGTAGCTCTAGGTGGACCAACCTGAAGAAATATTCCAGTGTTTACATATCCATGCTATCGAAGAATGAATGAAGGGGGTCCTCTACACATTGTGCTCCTTCACTTGATCTTTCTTTACCCGTTTATGCCTCTTCGAGCATAGACTCGGTGTAGGAGGGAGTCTCAACGATGTCGATCACATTGGTCGCCTCCTTCAAGGCAAGAGCAGTTTCTCGGGAGGCCACAACCTCCACCTCCACTTCAGTCTCTCGGGCCGGAAGTGGCTCGACCTCATGGCCTTCCTTCTCGGTCATTGCCTATTCCATGACAAAGGTCGGTCCGTGGGCAACAAAAATATCATCTTCTTCAGGCTAATCCCTGAGCTAGAGATGTGAGTCAGAATCCAGCACCCAGGAGTTGGTGCGTTTCTTGGGCTTACAAGCCCGGGATGCTTCCCTCTTGTTTGGCTTTACCTCGGGACCCGGGGACCCTGAAGACTTCCTTTTCCTCTGCTTCTTGTCCCCCGCGGAATCCCCGGTCTGTCCCGTAATGGAGGGATACGGGTAGGGACACATCCTTGTCCCCTTTCAGCGGTCTAAGTTTGGTGGTCTTAGGAAAACCTGCGAAGGAAAGAGAAAGGGTCATCATTATGTAAGTTCGAGGCATAATAATAACTATCCTGAGAAGAGCCTTACCATGAGAATGAGCCTACCATCGACCCTTCAAAATCTTGCACTACGAGCGCTCAAAATACGACAACTGCTTGCAGATGTCTTCGATCCATCCTTGAGCTAAGGGACCTCATTGGGAACCCGAGAAACAACTGCACGATCAAAAATACCGATGGTGATAAAGGAAACAAATGAGACTCAACACATAAGGAAAGTTTACACTTACGAGATGCATTCCACTTCTCGGGGGATGCCAGAAATTTGGGAGGGGATTAAATCTTTAGTCTTCACCCGAATAAAGCGCCCCTGCCAGCCTTGATCCTGATCCTCGTCAATGCTATAAAAGGGGGCCTTGTTGGCCCGGCGAGTGAGCTTGATTACTCCCCCTCAAAAAATTTGGGGACTATATTGACGGAGCAGGTGGTCTAGGGTGAACCGAGGAGACTCGGTGTTATTTGAAAAGTAACATAGGAGGATCATGATTATCCAAAGAGACGGGTGGATTTGCCCAACGCACACCTCTTGTCTCTTGTAGAATTCCAAAACAACTGGGTCTACAGGGCCCAGTGTGAAGGAATAAGTGTAAACACTTAAATACCCCTCTGCGTGAGTGGTGATATCGTTCTCAGGCCCGGGGACTACCACGTCATTACCTCCCCATTTACAGTCCTCTCGAACAATGTGGAGGGTATCTTTGGTGACAAAAGCATATATATATACCGATGCCCCTTCACCTCGGTCTTGCTTGGATGAGGCTTTCTCGACTTTGAAGTCGTCTAAAATTGAATAACCCCCGAGAATAAAACTTTTTAGGGTGGCTCTAGGGCCACTTCGGCAGTAACCACTTTTGGAGAAACCACCTCGGGAGCAGCCGTCTCGAGAACAACCACTTCGGGGATGGCTGCATCGGTACATGTGGCAGGTGAGAAGATAAAGAGGTAGCTTGCTGAGGAACTGATTTAGAAGTCTTGGCCATCATAAATATGGAAAATATATGAAGATTTGAAGAGAGTGTATGAATATTTGACGTTTAAAAGTGAAGATATGAGGTTCTGGGTTGAAAATCCAAGAAATGGTATGAAGGTTGAAGATGAAGATATGAAGGTTCAAGAAATAAGGTATGAAGATTTGAGAAAGACGAAAGCCTTTGTAGAGCTTGAAGGTAAACATCAGGATCAGAAAGTGAAGGAAGTAAAGAGGGGCGAAGCTTTTATAGAAGAAATTGTAATCATTACGCGGCGTTTCATATTCGGAGGCGAGCGACCGATGGTTGACACGTGTCCGAAGTCAGAACAATGTGGCTGATGGGACGTTTCATCTTCTTCGTCATCTCGTGTGTAACGTACGAAGGAAGGAACTGGGGTACATCTATCGTTTCCCATCATTTTTACATATCCACTCTCTGAGAAATGAGGGACTATCTATATACGAGTGAACTCGGGGTCAGCACACACTTCGAGTTCTCGGTGAGTCTGACGAAGTACGAATGTATGAGATAGAGACCGTGTCCGAGAACTCATTGGTTCGAGGCCGGAACGGGATGGTCGCCACCGGGCCCGACAAGTCAACACCCCCAAACCCGAAACGAGTTCCAAGACCTCAGAAGGCAGTGCAAACGGTTGCACACGACTAACATAGGGTCGTGATATCCGTACCCAACCGTAAATCACAGTGCGTATCTCGCTCGATGCCGGTAGCGTATCAGTAATTGATGTACATAGACGATTTTTACCTTTTTTAGAATTGTACTAGGGGTAAAACTCCGGTACTATATATATGAAAGGTTTCTTATTCAATGGATACATGGTAACACGCATATCAAGGCAATATAAATTTATTTCTCTTCTTTCTAGCTATTGAAAGGTTCTTATTTTAATCATAGTTCTTCATACTTATTTGGCTTCGAATCGAGGGTCTGGTCGGGGGTAAGACCACTGTTAAGCTAAAATAGGAGCCCAGGCTCAAAGTCATGGTTTGGTTATTTATCTCATCTTTAATTCGTTTATCCAACATCCTTTATTATTTGTATTGAATCAAATCACGTATCCTTTAAACCGTGTATAAATTTGATTATTATCCATTTCAAGGGTAAACAATACTATCGGATCAAATAAACCCCTACCGTTTTTATTGATGAAACACATATACCATTTCTTTGACGGACTAGACACGTGGGACGCATCCAAGACTGTTGGTCCATCTAATCTTTAATTAGACTTGACCCGCCCCATTACCGATACCTAACCCATTAAATTTTACCCTCACCAACTAATTTAAAGTCGCCCCATTACGCGGTAGTAACTCCATTTTTAGTCAGAAATGTGGCTTGGATCGTTTATATAAAGATGGTTCAATCTTTTTTAATCTTATTTATATACTTATATGAAGGATGAATATGAATACACAGTGGGAGTTATTACGTGGATCAACAAATGAGAAGAGGACGGTAAGATTAAAATGTCACGCACGAACCTCGGAGGCGAGACCGGCACCTGGTGCCTCACCTAACCTAGCGTACCAACTTGCGACTAAGAGACTCTGAACATATAATGTCATAATTTATCCATGGGGCCACATTGCAAAACAATTTACGAAGAGAAATATAAAACTGAACGAAAACTAGCGTTGACTAAATATCAATATAAAGCTAGGCCGACAAGGCTGTCATAACTACTACAGCTTACAAACCAACAAAATATACATACCAGGCCTACAAGCCCAACATACTGCACTAACTGACAGGATATGTCTACAAGCCTCTACTGATGGATGTATTGTGATCGGAACAGGGCCCGACCTACCCACGAGGTGTGCATTAGCTGATCAGGACAACTTGATTATCAAAAAAAGAAAAAAAAGAAAAAGGAAAAAAGATCACTGTTAAGTCAACTTATGAAATGTTGATGATTACTGTCAAAGCAAGAAACAAAACTAGTTTTGGAATTGAGTGAGTTAGAACGACATTTTTCACTTATTATGGTCCTTTCTGTGTCTTCTTTCAGATATGTGGTCAACTTCTCAATGAAGATCAAGTTCGTAGCATCTTTGATGAGATAAAGCACGTCATCACAGAAAGTTCATGTAGAAAAGGAGAACTTACTAAGAGAGCAAAATCAAAAGACTTTGATGCTGAGGCTGCTGACTTGCTGAGGGAGGAAAGAGAGCAAGAGGAAGAAGTTTTCAGAAATGTATGTTCTATCAGAGAATGAAGTTCAGATATAACTGATGGTACCATGCTACCTTTATACAGGACTTTCACTTTAACTTATTCTCGAATCACATAAACATCTTTTATCAGGTTGGTTAGATTTGGTTACACTGATCAGAACAATAAAGGCTGCTAGGATCACGAAATCAGCTTATTTCATACCAGTTAGATCTACATATACAACAGAAGATTATGCAAAGTTATATATTTAGGAGATAGTTTGGCTATACGGAGTACCAGTATCTATTATATCTGACCGTGGGGCTCAGTTTACATCACATTTATGGAGGTCATTTTAGAGATTTCTAGGGACTCATGTGAATCGTAGCACAACTTTTTATCCATAGACTGAAGGACAAGTCGAGCGCTCAATTCAGACGCTCGAGGATATGTTACGAGCATGCGTGTTGGATTTTAAAATAAGTTGGGATGAACATCTACTTCTTATCAAGTTTGCATATAATAACAGTTACCACTCCAGTATCCAGATGGCTACGTACGAGGCTTTGTATGGGAGTAAGTGCAGATCTCTTATAGGGTGGTTTGATATTGGAGAATCTTGGTTACATGGGCCAGACCTGGTTCAACATACCGTAGAGAAAATAAAGCTTATCCGGGATCAGAGTCGTCAGAAGTCATATTTGACGTGCGACGACAAGACTTAGAGTTCGGGGTAATGACCGGGTATTCTTAAAGGAATCACCTATGAAGGGCATGGTGAGGTTTGGCAAGAAAGTCAAGCTTAGCCCACGGTATATTGGGCCTTATAAGATTATTCGGAGAGTGGGCCAAATAGGTTATGAGTAAGAATTGCCCTCAGAATTGGAGTAAGTCCATATGTGTTTTCACATATCTATGTTACGGAAGTGCATTGGCGATCCTACCCGAGTGGTGCCCACGGATGATGTACAAATTATGGAGGACTTACGAAATAAGGAGGTAGCCTCCGTGAAGGTTTTATGGAGAAGCAAGAATGTGGAAGAGATGACGTGGGAAGCGGAGGAAAAAATGATGTCTAAATACCCCCACATATTTCAAATTAAAGATATGGCTCGAGATGGGATGATACAACATAGCTCTATTCAGGCTAGTAGGTCATCACGTAAGCTCTAATTTCTTGACTTTTAGTATTTATGATTTACGGTTGTGTGAGGCAAAGTGTTGCTATTTATAGACATTGTCCATGTGTGGCATGCATAGTATATTTTCTGGCGGCGTGCAACTTGGTTCTAGTCTAGTGTATGGAGGAGACTCTGGAAAAAAGTTTCCAAAGTCTCTAAGAGTAAACATTCGAGGACGAATGTTCCCAAGGGGGGAATGATGTTACACCCTATATTTTCGTACGTAAAAGTGTATCGTGAGCAAACTAATGTAGGACCAAAAATGAGATCATCTTTGAAAATATATAAAGTAAATTAATCATGTTACCTCGGAGGTTACAACTATTGAAGATCATGAACAACAAGTACAAAGAGGGTTGGAAGGTTCAAAAGCTAAAGGAATTGAAGAAAATAATGTTTCGTCGAAAGTCGACAAGTTGAGAATGTTATAACATGTACTTTTGGGGTGAGACTAGGGTGCTTAACATAATGAGGAGGTTATGTTATGATTTATGTTAGACGTATGATAGTCGTGTGTTATGTCTTGAAGTCAAGCGAGTTGTGGAACAAAAGTCGATGAAAGTCATCAAAACTTACGTTCATAAGTTTTACTGAAACTTTGGGTCAAATGTAACTGCGATTTTCTCCCAATATACTTAGAGTTATGGGGTTTTCCACCCATCAAATTGAAGATCTATGAGTATATTATCTAACTCATTAAACTGTTTGTCAATACAATATTGGAGTAGAGAGATATGGGTATTTGTTCGAGACAATGCAGACTGCTAGGTGACAAGTAGGCATGTCACTTGCTTGCTTAAATGAGAGGCCAACAATGGGCCAGTTCGGGTCATCCAAAGAGGAATTTTAAAGGTCTATTTACTTCATATATTATAATTATAATAGGGCATAATAATCATACATAATCTCTGCAACAATTCTCCCAAAAA
The DNA here is from genome assembly GCF_000390325.3 of Nicotiana tomentosiformis. Classification (NCBI taxonomy): domain Eukaryota; kingdom Viridiplantae; phylum Streptophyta; class Magnoliopsida; order Solanales; family Solanaceae; genus Nicotiana; species Nicotiana tomentosiformis. Next base: position 25,831,917 of record NC_090813.1, read on the forward strand.
TTGCCCACAAACCCCAATTGATTTTCTCTCCCTCTCAAGTTCTAATTGGAGGTAAAACCTAGAGTTTGAAGAACCAAGATAGGAGCTGAGTTATCCAATAAATAATGTAAGCTTATTGATCCTTTTAATCCATTTTTTTCTGCTGTAAATGCATGGTAAGTCGTTCTATATTTGTAATAACTCACGGGACGGTGATCGGAAGTCGTGAGTTCGAGTTATTCACTTGTAGCAGATTATTTTGTGGACTGTTTTGTGTTGCCGTTGGGCTACGTGTTTTACTACTATTTTGTAAAGTTTTGGAGGAGAAATGGTATGGAGAAACACCACATAAATGCAGGGTGGTGGTCTGGTCGTTTGTCGTAATATTTTCGGGTTGTTTGACACTACTACGATGGTCGTTTTGTGTATAAAGAGATTGGGGTGTGTTGGTCTGTTTTGTAGTATTTTGTGGTGTATATAAGGTTGGAAAATAATGTATATATATTGTTATTGTTGCATTCTTGTGTTTTTGGTGTTACCTTGAATTTGGAGGAAGTAAGGATTATAGGGGAGATGTTGTCCGTTTTAATACAAAATAAGCTTGTCGTTCGATGTGCAATAGTTGTACCTTTCGTAACTTAATGATAGTATTATTATCATTGTTGTATATTAAGGTGAGAAGAGGTGAGTTCAACTTGGTGACTGGAAAGATTGTGATAAGGTATGTTAAGGCTAAACCTTTCTTCATTTTGGCATGATCCCGTAACTACATGAGTTTGATAACGAGGCATAAAGAGAAGTTCATATTCCTGAACTTATGTACATTATCCTAGTCTCATAAGTTACACTATTCTCCCTTATCAAGACTTTATATTCAGTTAGGTATTATCTTCTTCCGGTCAAGAGAGCAAATGGTGTATATATATATATATATATATATATATATTATCTTCTTCCGGTCAAGAGAGTAAATAATATATATATATATATATATATATACGGTATTACAGTATTTTCACCACCATCGAGCTATAATCGGTGGCCAGGCCCCTATTGGGCAACCTCTGATCAGATGATAAGTTTTATACCGAGCCTACTGTGGCCGAGCGCCTATGAGCGAGCCCAGGATGGCCGAGATACAAAGCCTAGTATGGCCAAGCACCTATGAGCGAGCCTACTATGGCCAAGCAGTTACACGTATCGAGCCGTATAGGGCTGGACATTTATTTTACTTACCATATTGAAGGAGTTGAGTCAATATCATTAGGTAAGTATATCTCCAGATCATCTTTGACTCTCAGTTACTTTCAGTTATTATATTATCAGTTCAGCTTTCAATTATGTTATTGCCTTACATACTCGGTACATTATTTCATACTGACGTCCCTTTTTTGGGGATGCTGCATTTCATGCGTGCCGGTTCAGATATGAGAACCCCATCTACGTTGATTTCTAACAACACCTTTTTCTGCTACGGAACTCGTTCTCTCAACTCGACCAACTCTGGGTCCTCGTACTGCCTTTCCTTGACTTTAGCTATGAGAGATGATTTTGCAGTGTTTTGGAGTACAACTCAACCATTGTCATAATTTACTAATCGAACCCCCAAACAAGCCAATTGATGACCATGATAGCATCAAAATCCATCATCTCTAGCTCAACTAGGTCAGCTGAGGTCTGACGACTACAGACTGTTACCGTACAACCTCGGTAAACTCGTATAGCAATAATCGATTCTCCGACTGGTGTAGATACCGCAAAAAGGATCACTTATTATTTCAGGCACTTTACTAAACTTCCCCGCAAACTCACTGGTTGTGCCATACCCCCAGAATCTCTATTTGGGAAATCTCGCATCATATGCCCCAGACATGTATAACAAGCATCAGGACCTACTCGGCATTGGACCAAGTGTCCTCTACCACAGTTATCACACCGCGACGGAAATGACCATGTCTGCCTTGAACCTTGCTATCGCTACAAACCCGACGCCTGTGATCTTTCACCTGGTCCTGACTGAGTATAGCGGTCATACCTGTAATCATATAACTGAGGTGGCGGAGGCCTAGGTGGCCGTCCGAAGTATGGGGGCCGATAACTACCCTGAGACTGCTCCTGAGACTTGGGAAATCTCATCCTCTTACGCTGCCCTTGCTTAGTCCTCTCTGTACTCTGCTGTCGATGCCTACCCCTTTCTATATTCTGAGCGTATGCCTGAATCTGGGAGATATCCATACTATCCTGCAATGCAGCGGTGGCACATACCTTGGTCAACTCTGGGGCTAACCCTCTATAAACCTGTGGATCCTGTTCCGCATAGTAGAAACTATGGATGGTGCATATCTGGCCAATGAGTCAAAATGGAGACTATACTCTCGAACACTCATATTGCCCTGCTTGAGGGCTAGAAACTGATCGACCCGAGCATGTTGGATCTCCCGTGGTAAGTACTGGTCAAGGAAGGCATCTGAAAAATTCTCCCAAATAGCTGGAGGTGCATCACGTCCCTTGGAACTCTCTCATCCCTCATACCAAAGGATGGCTATATCTTGGAGTCGAAAAGCTGCTAGCTCAACTGCCTCTTTCCCTGTGGCATGCATAACCCGAAAGATCCTGTGAAACTAATCTATAAAATCCTGCAGGTCCTCTCTCTGATCTGTCCCCGTGAACTCTGGGGGACTCAAAGCAATAAACTCTTAGACCCTTGAACTCCTAGACCCCTTAGAAGATCCTGCACTAGCTGATGCTCTAGCTTGTTGCTGGGTAGCTACCAACTGTGTCAACAACCGCACTCCTCAAGTCCTGATCTAATGGAAGTGGAGGGGGAACTGGATGTGCGATATCCCTAGGAATCTCCTCAGGTGGTGGAGGAGCCGATAATGGCTGAGTAGGGGTCTCGCCCTAGGCCTCAGACTGGGCCCCATCTACTGGGGGTACCCTGCTGGTGCCCTCACCTGCTGCTGTATCTCCCCTCTGGCTAGCCGAAGTCTTCCTAGTCACCGTCATCTGTGTATGCCAACACCAACACATAAGTTTAACTCAAATTTCCTATAACTCAGTTCTACAACACGATTTAGATTTGAAAGAAGGGTAGCCAACTCCCAAATTCACTGTAGTTCCCTGTTTATATAATATGGTGCACACCACATCTATAAACAAGACCCTACTAGACACGGCTTTTAGACTACCTAGGACAAAACTGCTCTGATACTAAGTTTGTCACGCCCCGAACCTGGGAGGCGAAACCAGCACCTGGTGCCTCACCTAACCTAGCGTACCAACTTACGACTAAGAGGCTCTGAACATATAAAGTCATAATTTGGCCATGGGGCCACATTGCAAGACAATTTGCGAAGAGAAATATAAAACTGAACGAAAACTAGCGCTGACTAAACATCAATATAAAGTTGGGCCGACAAAGCCGTCATAACTACTACAGCTAACAAACCAACAAAATATATATACCAGGCCAACAAGCCCAACATACTGCACTAACTGACAAGATATGTCTACAAGCCTCTACTAATGGTGTATTGTGATCGGAACAGGGCCCCGACCTACCCATAACATATATACATACATACAAAAGATGTACACGAAACCCTAGACCCGGTAACTTTGAAGGACTTGGAGCTTACCAATCAGGATGAACTCGACAAACACCTACTGAGGAGGTCTACCCGTCTGTCTATCTGAACCTCCATGTATGAAATGCAGCGTCCTCAGAAAATGGACGTCAATACGAAATAATGTATCGAGTATGTAAGTCAATAACATAACTGAAAGCTGAACTAATAATATAATAACTAAAAGTAACTAGGAGTCAAAGATGATCTGGAGATATACTTACCTGATGATATTGACTCAACTCCTTCAATATAGTAAGTAAAATAAATGTTCGGTTCTATAAGGCTCGGTACGTGTAACTGCTCAGCCATAGTAGGCTCGCTCATAAGCGCTCAGCCATCTTTGGCTATGTATCTCTACCATCCTGGGCTTGCTCATAGGCGCTCGACCACAGTAAGCTCGGTATATAACTTACCATCTGATCAGAGGTTGCCCAATAGGGGCCCCGCCCACCGATTATAACTCGATAGTGGTGAAAATACTGTAATACCATATATATATATATATATATAGACCCTCTGCTCTCTTGACTGGAAGAAGATAATACTTAACTGATTATAAAGTCCCGATAAGGGAGAATACTGTAACTTATGAGACTAGAATAATATACATAAGTTCAGGAATACGAACTTCTCTTTATGCCTTCTTATCAAACTCATGTATTTGCGGGATCATGCCAAAATGAAGAAAGGTTTAGCCTTAACATACCTTATCACAATATTTACAATCACCAAGTTGAACACGCCTCTTCGCACCTTAATCTAAAACAACGATAATAATACTATCATTAAGTAACGAAAGGTACAATTATGGCACATCGAACGACAAGTTTATTTTGTATTAAAACAGACAACATCTCCCCTGTAATCCTTACTTCCTCCAAATTCAAGGTAACACCAACAACATAAGAATGCTACAATAACAACATATATACATTATTTTCCATCCTTATATACACCACAAAATAATACATAATAGCCCAACACACCCCAATCTCTTCATACATAAAACAACCACTGTAGTAGTGTCATACAACCCGAATATGTTACGACGAATGACCATCCCACCACCCTGCATTTATCTGGTGTTTCTCCACACCCTTCCTCCTCCAAAACTCTACAAAATAGTAGTAAAACACGCAGCCAACAACAACACATAACAGTCTGCTACAAGTGAATATCTCAAACTCACTGCTTCCGATCACCATCCCGTGATTTCTTACAAATATAGAACGACTTACCATGCATTTACAGCAGAAAAAAATGGATAAAAGAGAGCAGTAAACTTACCTTATTTGTTGGATAACTCAGTTCCTATCTTGGTTCTTCAAACTCTAGGTTTTACCTCCAATTAGAATTTGAAAGGGAGAGAAAATCAATTGGGGTTTGTGGGAAATATTTGAGAGGATTTTTGCAGAGCTTATGTGTGGTTATTATGCCTTATTATAAATCTAATATATGAAGTAAATAGTCCTTTAAAAGTCCTCTTTGGACGGCCCGAACTGACCCATTTTTGGACTCTCATTTAAGCAAGTAGGTGACACACCTACTTGTCATCTAGCAGTCTCGCAAAAATGCCCATATTTCTCTACTCCAATATCATATTGACAAACGGTTTAATGTGTTAGACAATAGACTAATAAATCTTCAATTTGATGGTTGGATCACCCCATAACTCTAAGTATATTGGGAGAAAATCGCAGTCATATTTGACCCAAAGTTTCAGTAAAACTTATGAACGTAACTTGTGATGACTTTCATCGAATTTTGTTCCATAATTCACTTGACTTCAAAACATAACAAACGACTATCATAAGACTAACATAACCTCCTCATCATATTAAGTAACCTAGTCTCACCCCAAAAGTACATGTTATAACATTCCCAACTTGTCGACTTTCGACGAAACATTATTTTCTTTAATTCCTTTAGCTTCTGAACTTTCCAACCCTCTTTGTACTTGTTGTTAATGATCTTCAATATTTGTAACCTCTGAGGTAACATGATTAACTTACTTTATATATTTTCAAAGATGATCTCATTTTTGGTCCTACATTAGTTTGCTCACGATGCACTTTTACCTATGAAAATATAGGGTGTAACATGAAACTTCATTTCTGGCTTTGAAAATAAGAAGAAAGCAACAGGCCATAACCGATTACAACCAACATTGTGTAGGGAAATGAAACTGGAAAATAACAATAATAATAATAATACTGCAATAATATTATTTGTAAGCAGATACACGAATTGGATTGAGTCGTGCTGGGCACTGTCATAAGAAATAATTTCATCAATGTGAAATGTTTTCCCAGGATTAAACAAGTTCATCTCTATTTATTTAGAGGATACATGAATCAGTAAAATTAAATAATACCAGCAAGTTTTGGAATAAACCGGAGGAAAGAAATAATTTCAATAGATAATGATTTTATCAATAGTGGAAATAATAATTATAGTAATGATTAGCCAAAGAAGAAAGCAATAATTAGCTAAGAAAAGTGTTACAAGGACAAATTTTATTTATATCTCTTACGTATGAACAAGAAGGATATTTATAGAGATACTAGGGTCTTCTTAAATTGCCAAGTATTTAATTGCATGAAAGATGATTGCCACTTGTTTTTGGCTTAGCCATTTGGCTTCATATCTTTATTCAAAAGGCCACATTATAGATATTCATAGCCACTTGGAAATAGGTAGGACACTTGTAAAATAAAAAGACACATGACTATTTAATTTTTAAAAATACTGCTACAATCCCCACATATTTTCAAAAATTTAGAGAAAAAGATAAAGGAATGGAAGAATTAACAACTTACTGGATTTGCATGGTCCAAATATAATAGGTTTGGTGTCTTCTGGATTATGAACCAAACATTGACCAATAAAATTTAACTCACAGAATAACTAGTGAAATGTAATATTTCTATGAGCCAATAATTCTTATTGTGAGTCAGAGATTTTATCAATCACATTTTGACTTCCGGTAATTTGGCTGTTCAGCGTGGTTTTGCGCCCAATAGGCCATGCGCGTGCCTGGTTATTCATGAGAGCTCTAAAGACTAGGCCAAAATCTTATAGTAGCGGCCCACTCCACTCTCATATATGTGAATTCATCAAGTGTATATTACTTTTAAATACACCATCCATAAGGACTATGAATTTCATTAAGAGTTATTACTCGTCCTCTCAATTAGTAGCAGCCAAGCATTCTCTTTAGTACTTCAGTGCCAATATCGACTTGTTATTACCCATATGAACCTACTTCATGGAATCTCCAATCACATAGGTTGGGTTACCATCTCTATTTACAATATGTCGTCCTTAACCCCATCTATTTTGAGGTTTGAAGAATTAATTTTCTTCCCACAGGTTTAGTCAGAGGATCAGCCAAATTTATCTCTAACTTCACATAGTCAATGGAAATTATTCCATCTCTCAACAACTATTTTATGACATAATGTCTTAATTTCATGTGTCTACTTTTACAATTATAAGATTTATTCTTTGCTATATCTATTGCCGCTTGGCAATCACAGTGTATAGACACATGAGGCAATATGTTCTTTATTAAAGGGATATTAGCTAAGAAGTTTCTTAGCCCCTCAGCCTCAGAACCAGCTAACTCCAGAGCTACAAGCTCTGATTCCATAGTCGATCTAGCAATAATCGTCTGTTTAGTTGATTTCCATGATATTGCACCACCACCAAGGGTGAACACATAACCACTGGTGGATTTTGTCTCATCTGAATCAGAGATTCAGTTTGCACCACTGTACCCTTCTAAGGTAGAAGAAAATCCACTATATAGGATACCATAATTCATGATTCCTCTAAAATATTTCATTAGTCTATATAATGCAAACCAATGATCCCTGTTGAGATTATGAGTATATCTACTCCATCTACACACAACATAGGCTATATCAGGCCTTGTAAAACTCATTAAATGCATCAAACTCCCAATAATCTGTGCATATTTAGACTGAGCAACTGGGTCACTATTATTCTTTTTCAACTGAGAGTTAGCATCAAAAGGAGTGCTCACAGATGTGACATTAAAATATTCAAACTTCTTAAGAAGTCTCTCAACATAATGTTCTTGTGACAACATTATTCTATCTTTACTCCTTATAACTTTAACTTACAATATTGTATTTACTTCACCCAGGTCTTTCATATCAAAATTAGCAGACAAAAATAATTTAGTACTTTGCACAATATTTAAACTTGTACCAAATATAAGCATGTCATCAACATACAGACATATTATCACATAATCATTGTTTAACACTTTAGTATAAAAACATTTATCCACCTCCACTGAAGAAAAACAGTCTCTCAGTAAGATTTGTTCAAATTTCTCATACAACTGCTTAGGAGCTTGTCTAAGTCCATAAAGAGATTTAATTAATTTACAAACTTTATTTTCTTGTCTAGGAATGACACGGCCTTCAGGTTGAACCATATAAATTTCTTCTTCTAAATCACCATTTAGAAAAGCAGTTTTTGTTTTATGCAACTATACCACTCGGCAGCACTTGCCTAGTGGCTAATATATAAATAAAATCACAAAATGGGTCCAAAGCTTACAAGATGTCCAAATCAAAATAAAAGTTGCATGAAGCTACTAGCTATTAAAAGATAGAAAAAAATCTAATGAATTAGCTATTACAACATGATAAGTTGAATGCTCCCTTTTTCTATTAGTGTATGTGAATCCAATTGTCATTGGCAAATACCAAGCAGCACCTATCAAGCTCTCACCAAGCGCCAGGGTATATTGTCCATAGGCTAAAATGAATTCCAAACATCACCACCACAGAGTTGAAGCCAGCATAGTCTTCCATAAGTAGCTACTATATGATCTCCATATGCAGTGGACTTATTTTGTTCAAGTATTAATCATGTGCTCACTCATCAAAATTAATGTGTAGAAGAGGAGCCTGGCTTTAGGCAGGCTTTGCAAGGCAAAGGCCATGCATGAGCTGGCTTTAGGCAGGCTTTGCAAGGCAAAAATCAGGCTTGAGCTGGCTTTAGGCAGGCTTTGCAGGGCAAAAGCCAGGCTAGAGCTGGCTTTAGGCAGGCTTTACAAGGCAAAAGCCAGGCATGAGCTGGCTTTAGCCAGGCTTTACAAGGAAAAATCCAGGCTTGAGATGGCTTTAGGCAGGCTTTTCAGGGTAAAAGCCAGGCTAGAGCTGGCTTTAGGCAGGATTTACAAGGCAAAAGCCAGGCTTTACAAGGCAAAATCTAGGCATGAGCTAGCTTTAGTTTGGCTTTGCAAGGCAAAATCCAGGAAAGAGTCCAATCCTGTGAAGCCATCATTCTGGGGTTATTCTCTTTGCTATCCTAACCCTAAGGTTAGGTGATTGAGATTTGTCTAGATTGATCAACCTCTTCCCTGCACTAGGCAGTTCAGAGAATGAATGAAACTCAGATGTACCTGCAAAAGAGAACACAATGATAGCTATAAAATCCGCCACTGAGTTGCCTTCTCTGAACACATGTTGAAAGATCACATTGAAGTTGTCCTTCATCTCTATAATTTTCTTCAAATCCTGTGCAATTACCCAAGGAGGATCCCATTCCCCTTCTATCGCCTTCTTCATCACCAATGAATCAGTGTCCAATATGAGAGGGTGGAGATCATGCTCCACACAATATTCCAACCCTTGAAGAATAGCCTTAGCTTCAGCCACCATATTAGTTGTCACTCCCAGGTCTACTGCCCTAGCATACACCACATCACCTTCATCATCCCTCACACAAAAGCCTAGAGAGCTAGGTCCAGGATTGCCCTTTGAAGTTCCATGAGTATTACATTTGTACCAACCATGAAAAGGAAGCCGCCATGTTACTCTTGTAGTGATCAAAATAGGTTTATACCCTTCAAAGTATTGAATCATGTCTGGCCATAACAATGGAATATAAGGGATCCAAGCATACCTCACCCTTGCCAGTTGATACAATGTCCTATTTATCTCATAGATCACCCTATTTGTGGACACTGAACCACCATGTTTTCTTGCATTTCTTCTCTTCTAAAGCTCCCAAGTGATTATAACTGGTACTGCTTGAAATAGTGGCTTTAATTTTGTACAACACTGAGCATACCACCAATGCCTTATAATCTGCTTCAATTGAATCAGTTGCACAGAAATTCCAGCAGCCCCCATGAACAAGTTTCATACTTTAGAGGCAGTAGGACTTGTGACAAATATATGCTCAATGGATTCCTCTTGGGGCTGCTGACAACACCAACACCTAGACATCACCATTTGCCTTTGCCTCCTCCACATGTCATCGGTGGCTATTTTCTGCCTCCACAATCTCCACAAGGAGAAGGATATCTTGAATGGCAAACCTTTAATCCACATTAACTTGAATTCCTGATTAGGATCAGCCCTATGCCTTAATATTTGCCAAGCACTGCTAACACTGAACTTGCCTGAAGGAGTTGGCATCCAGTATGGCCTATCCCAATATCCCTCCCTGCCTTCATACTGCACATTTAGCCTTATATGTTCTGCAATTTCCTCATTGAAAGTTTGATCTAGCAGCTGATCATCCCATGCTTCCCTTTACCGTAGTTCTGCCACCTCTTGAAGACCTTCATTGATTGGAAAGTCTTCAGGTAATACGTGATAAAGTGCACCCAATCCAGTCCAATTTTCATGCCAAATATTAGTTGTTCCACTCTTTAATTCCCATACGATCTCATCTTCTACTTCTTCCCTAGCATTCAGCATTTGTCTCCAAACATGAGACCCTCCCCTAAAATGCACCATTGTTGGTAGCTCCTTCTTGCAATACTTATTCCACATGAAATTAGACTACAAAGATTTTGTGGTCCTAAACCTCCACCATAGTTTAGCAAACAGTGCCCTTGAGACATCATTTAAGGACCTAAAACCTAGCCCCCTTCCTCTTTAGGAAGGCAAAGAATTTGCCATGAAGCTCAGTGTCTGCTTCTCCCTTATTCCTTTGTGCTCCAAAAGAACCTAGAAAAAGTCTTATGTAGATACCCCAGGATGCTGTTTGGTGGATCAAGGACTGATAACATGTGAACTGGCATACTTTGCAACACACTAGAGATGAGTGTTGCCTTTCCTCCAAATGAAAAGAATTTTCCTTTCCATGAATGCAATTTAGCCTTCACCTTCTTGATAAGATCCTCATAATAGTCCTTCCTCCTTCTAGTGTAAAAAATAGGACACCCTAGATATGTGAAGGGGAATTTACCTCTTGCAAATCATGTAATAGCTCCAACTGCCTGAAACAATCCATTAGCAACCTTTGAATGCATATAGTATGAACTCTTATCTTTGTTGATCATCTAACCTGATATCTTCTCATAGTTCCCCAACACTGCCAAAATCTTGCTCAAAGAGGGAGGATGAGCAAATGCAAAGATTATCGTATCATCAGCATATGCCAAGTGGTTTAAAGGATCAAACCACTTAGGCATTCCAAATCCCACAAATGACTTGTCTTCAAAGAGCTTATTCAAGTACCTGAAAAGTACCTCAGCTGACAAAATGAACAATGCTGGAGATAGGGGATCCCCTTGCTTCACACCCCTTGTCAACTTAAAGAACCCTGAGGACTGCCCATTCACCAATACTAAATACCAGTTATTTGATATCAAGTTCCACACCATGTTGATGAAGTGTTCAGAAAATCCCATCTTCCTTAGCACATGCAATAAGTACTTCCATGAAGCCTTATCATAGGCCTTAGCCATATCAAGCTTGATCACCACATTAGCTGGCTTTCCCCTTAACCTTATGTCAGTGACAATTTCTTGAGTCAATAAGATGTTCTCAAATATGCCCCTACCCTTTACAAATCCGGATTGATTAGGAGCTATTAGAGATGGCAAAAAACTCTCTAATCTGTCATGTAACACCCTAGACAAGACCTTGTTAATAAAGTTGCTCAAACTGATAGGTCTTAAGTCAGAGAAGGTCTCAACTCTAGGTTTCTTAGGCAGCAACACTAGATTGGTGTGAGTGATGGACTTAGGCAATGCAGCTCCTCCATAGAAGTGTAGCACCATGTTGTATATATGAGCACCAATAACATCCCAACATGTTTGATAAAACAAGCCAGTGAATCCATCAGGACCACTAGCACTCTCCCCACTAAGCTCAAAAACTGCTACCCTTACTTCTTCAATTGTTGGCAATCTGCTATGTTCCAAATTCTGATCCATACTGACCATTGAAGGTACATTATTGAGCAAGGAAAATTCAGAAGCATCACCTTCATTTGTGAACTGTTTTTGATAGAAGTCCACTGCAGCTATAGCCAATTGCTCCTGATCTTCAACCCATACCCCACTGGCACTTTTGATCCTCTTCAGTTGCAATTTCTTTCTTTTGCCATTGACATGATTGTGAAAGAAACTTGTATTCCTATCTCCTTCAGCAAACTAAATCATCCCAGCTTTTTGCTTCCAATACTGCTCCTCAGTACTCAAGTATTTCTTCAATTCAGATTGAGCCTTTTGAAGCACAATCCTATTCTCAGTTATAGGCTCTTCTTCAAACAACATCTCCTTCACCCTAACAATGTCCTCCAAAACATCCAATTGCATGAAGATATCACCAAATGTTTCCCTACTCCATTTTGAGAGTGCTGCCTTCACCCTCTTGATATTCTGCTTGAACATAAAAAACGGATCCCCTATGAAATCAACTTCCCAATTCTGCCTCACCACATTCGTAAATGTAGCATGCTTTGTCCAAAAGTTCAAGAATTTGAAAGGCTTGACAAAATTGGTTGTCTGCACCCCACATGTCATTAGCAATGGTGCAAGATCTGATCCAGTTCTGATTAGATGCTCAACTTCAATAGTTGGCAATATGTTCTGAAATGGCAAATTCACAAAAATTCTATCCAATCTCTTGAATATACACTCAGCATTGGATCTCCCATTCCACCATGTGAATGGATTTCCTTTGTACCCTTGCTAAAACAAACCACAAGAGTTTACACAAAATGCAAAATCCTCATATTCAGGGGGGTGTATTGGAAGCCCCCCTATTTTCTCATCTTCATGCAATATCACATTGAAATCCTCTCCTACCAACCATGGTAATTCCATATCACTTGCTAAGTAATACAAGTGATCCCACAAATCCAACCTCTCAATTGTTGAACATTTTGCATACACAAATGTCATCATCATGTGCTGCCCAGGTCATGGTGAAACACTCTCACAGTCACCTGTTGCTCGGTATCCTCCACTAATTCCCATTCCACCACTGCATCGAAGAACAACCATATTTGCCCCTTAATATTTTCATAAGCAGTCTCTATATTCAACCTCCTTTTATATCTATCAATGAGTCCCTTCTTTTGAAAAGGCTTCATCAATGCAACTACACAAAAATTATGCTTCCTATTCATGTTGATCACCCTAGGAAAGGCCTGTTGTGTATTCACAGACCTTATGTTCCATATTAATATTTTGATCATCATCATTTAGATAGAGAGGCTGCCCTCCTGGGCATTATTCTTGAAGGTTGTGGTGGATCTTTACTCAGATTCTTCTTAGTTTTCTTACCTCTTTTAGCACTAGCTGTGGGTGAAAAATCCCCTTCCCTAGTCACTTGTTTGAAGTTTTCTGCAGTTGATTCATCTTCTCCTTCATCCTCCATTGGATTTTGTCTCAATAAGTCTTCATCAATTGGTGTCACATTGTGTGTAACTAAATCATATAACTATTATAGAGGAGTCTTAATTGGAAAATTAAGATGTAGTTGCATAATTTGATCAGTGCCAGATTCCATAGGCACTTCCTCTATTTCCCCAGATTCTCTTGGAACAAATGCCCGCTCATCAGCCTGTTCATACTCCTTGAGTTGTAGCTCATAGACACTGCCTAGCCCAGGAGTTACTATAGCAGTCTGCTATGAAAGCACTGTTCTAGTGAGATCACCACACTTCCCATTGCATGAAATTTGGTCTGAACCCACTATATCATCCCTAATCTTCACATCAACATCTCCATCAAGTTTGTTCTCTGATGCATACGCCGGAACACCATCTACATAGGACAAAATCTCTCCAGTGGCTCTAAGGTTGGGGTTTACTGTAGCTGGCTCATCAGGTGAACCTGGCTTTAGGCCTGGCGTCGCCAGCCTAATGCCTGGGGAGCCTGGCGTCGCCAGCCTATCGCCAGGTGAGCCACGCTGCATTTTTGACATCCATTTGGTGGATAAAAAGCTTACGGATTGAAGCTAAGACAATTAAAACTCAAATAGAAGAAACTCTAGTCACTGGTGCAAATGTATCAAAATAATCTATATTTTATTTTTGAGAAAATCCTTTTGCTACTAATCGAGCTTTATATTTAGGCTAAAATCCTTTTTTTTTGAAAATCCATTTACAACCAATAGGCTTTGCACTAGAAGGTAAATCAGTTAAAATCCATGTGTTATTTTTTAAAATAGAATTGATTTCACCTTTTATTGTCTCTTTCCAATATTTAGCATCTGAAGAAGATATAGCTTCAAAATAATTTAATGGTTCATTATCGACAAGAAAAATTTGAAAATCATTTTCATAAGAAAAATATTCTTTCCTAGGCCTTTTCCGCCTTCTCAGTTCCTCATTAGAGATAATTTCACTATTTGTTTCAACAGGTGTATGAGAATTTTTATCAAACAATGGATAAATATATTCAAAGAACTCAGCATTCTTTGTCTCAATTATAGTATTGCAATCAAGAACATCACCTTTTAAAACAAGAAATCTATATGCAACACTATGTTCAACATATCCAATAAGCATGCAATCAGCAGTTTTAGAACCTATTTTTCTCTTTTTAGGTTCAGGCAAAAGAACTTTAGCAAGGCACCCCCACACTTTTAAATATTTCAAGTTAGGTTTATAAACCCTCCAGAATTCATACAGAGTTTTGTCAATTCTTCTATGTGGTATTCTATTTTGTAAATGACATGCAGATAAAATAGCTTCACTCCACAAATTATAAGGAGCATTAGAACTAACTAACATAGAGTTTATCATCTCTTTCAATGTTCGATTTTTCCATTCGGCTACTCCATTTGACTCAGGTGAATAAGGCGGAGTTACTTCATGAATTATTCCATTCTTTTCACAAAATTCATTCAAATATAAATATTCTCTACCTCTATCAGATCTAATTCTCTTGATTTTTATACTAAGTTGATTTTCAACCTCAGTTTTATTAGAAATAAAAGCATTAAAATCATCATCTTTATTTCTAAGCAAATATAACTTTGTAAATCTAGAAAAATCATCAATAAAAGTCACATAATATCTTTTACCACTTCTAGTCATAGTCTGCTTTAAATCACCTAAATCAGTGTGAATCAAGGATAACAATTCAGTTTCTCTATTTACAGATAAATAAGTCTTTCTAGTACTTTTAGCTTCAACACATATGTCACACTTGTTAATATTATTTGAGTCTAAACCAGATATTAATCCTAGTGACTGCATTTTCTTTATATACGTGACAGTAATATGTCCTAGTCTAGCATGCCATAAATAAACAGACTCAACCATATAAGTAGAAAAAGATGCATTTTCATTGCTAGTATCAGAAATATTAAGCATAAATAAATCATAATTACAATATCCATTGCCCGCAAAATTATTATTTTTGGTCAGTACGACCTCATCATTCTCGAAAGAAACCTTCACTCCAACTTTTCTTAATAATCCCACAGAAACCAAATTGGTTTGGATATTAGGTACATGCAACACATCACTCAATGCTAGAGTTTTACCATATGTGAGTTTGAGAAAAAAAATTTCTTTCCCAAGAATGTGCCTAGTAGCACCGTCTATCACCCAATCTCTCACATTAGCCACATTATTTATTTGGGAAATGACTGCAGCAACTATATTATCCGCTTTAGCCAAATTTAATTTTGACCTAGCGAGATTATCATTTGTCCCAACTCTTCTCTTGCATTGAGGTGCATTTTTCTTGAAGATTTTAATATTAGTATTGGATATGTAACCATATCTATTTATATACCAGTATTTTGACATTATTGTCTGTCAAAGTTGTGGATGCAATAACGTATTGACAACACCATGGATAACTGGCAGGACAATTGGAATAGTAGCAGCAGAGACAATACCAAAATTAGTAGTGTCACGACCCAAAATAACAATTGTCGTGATGATGCCTATCCCAGTACTAGGCAAGCCGACAATATCAATAACCCACATTTTTCTTTTTAAGTTTGAAACCATAATAATATGAATTTAATAAAAGGCCTCACAATTACAAATACAAATACACTTCCAAAACCCGATGTCACTAAGTACATGAGCATCTATACATTACAAGTCTGGAAAACATGGTCTATAATAGTCTGAGGCCAAATAAAGTAATCAAGGAGATAGGAAAGGAGAGACAAGGTCTGCGAAATACGGCAACAACATTTGAATCTCCAGAAAATCAACTATGTGAAAGAATCAACACCTACTGTGTCTGGAATCACCTGAATTTGCACACGAAGTGCAGGATGTAGTATGAGTAAAACCAACTCAGTAAATAACAATAATAAATAAGAACTGAAAGTAGTGATGAGCTTCACAGCTAAGTCCAAATACAGTAATTTTCAACATAAAAGGGTAGGCATGCTCTCAAGTTCAACATTTAAAATTCCACAGTAATTTCATATCAATTTCGACTGAAACAGAAGATAATGTCTTTCAGAAATTTCCAAAACAGTGATATATGACAGCTGAAATGCAACAATAATGAAATCAATGCATCCTCTCAGAGTAACAGTCACTCAGTCCTCCCATTCACTCCAACCTCACAGTCACTCATTGCTCATAGTCACTCATTTCTCTCAATCACTCGGCACTCGCACTCAGTAGTTACATGCGCTCACTGGGGTTGTTTACAGACTCCGGAGGGGCTCCTTCAACCCAAGCTCTATAACAAGCCAATCATGGCATAAATCAGTGAAACATATTGCGGCGTGAAGCCCAATCCCATAAATATCCTTATAATTAGGCCCTCAGCCTCACTCAGTCATCAACCTCTCCAGTCTCTCGAGCTCTCAAAAATCATGATAAGCAGCCCAACAACAATGATATGATGCATCAATAATGAACAAGAGAGACTGAGATGTAATATGCAAGTAAAACCGTGACTAAGTACAAAATAGTAATTCAACAGATAATTCAACATGTACACGACCTCTATGAGTCCCAACAGTGTAAACACATGATTTTGAATCATCTCCAAATTCCTTGTAGATTAAATGATATAAGCCTCCGAAGTCGGACCAGCGAACTAGCGAAATCACCTTTCTGCGGCCGCGAGAAGAATTCTGCGGACCGTACAATTTCAACTGCGGTCCGCACAATTCCTACTGGTACAACACTTTGGGAGTTTGTTGCCGCACCTCTGCACTCTAAAATATGTCCGCCGCACTTCAACTATCCCATAACATCGTCAGAGTGCTGAAATGCTCGGGCTCTCTCAAAACTCACCTCGTAACTCATTCGAGCCACTTGGGACCCCGTCCAAATGTACCAACAAGTCCTAAAACATGATACGAACTTAGTACAGCCCTCAAATCACATCAAACTAGGGTTGTGCATGGATCAGATCGGATCGGATTTAGTACATTTCGGATTAGGATTTCGAATTCTACAAAATGCAATCCGAATCCGATCCGAATTAATATGAGATCAGATTTTAAAGTTTGGATCGGATCGGATTATTATGCCTCAAAGTTGCAAACTCATATGTATATTTTCTTTGTAAAAGAGGCAATACAGTAAGAAAAATTTATGTTTCTGTAATTATGAGAGTACTATAGTGTCAATATAGCTAAATCCATCAATTATAAAGGTAATAACTTGGAGGAAGATGTAAAGGAAGTACTGACTATCCGAAATTAAAGTTTAATATTTATACATGCCCTAATAATTTCGGATTGGATCGGGTTACAATTATACCAATCCAAATATCCAAAATTTTAATAAACACAATCCGAAATCCGATCCAAATATCCAAAATTCGAAATCTGAAATCCGAAATTGAGCGGATCGATTCGGATTTCAGATATCCGATCCAAATGAACATTCCTACATCAAACAACTTCAAAAACACAAATCGCACTCCAATTCAAGCCTAATGAAAAACTAACAATTTCCAACTTCTAACTTCAATGCCGAAACCTATCAAATCAAATCCGATTGATCTAAAATTTTGCACACGAGTCATAAATGATATAATGGAGGTATTCTAATTTTCAGAATCGGATTCCGGCCCCGATATCAAAAAGTCAACTCCTCAGTCAAACTTCCAAACTTAAATTTTATTTTAGCCATTTCAAGCCTAATTTAGCTACGGGCTTCCAAATAATTTTTCGGACACGCTCCTAAGTCCAAAATCACTATACATAGCTATTGAAATCATCAAAACTCTATTCCGGGGTCGTTTACATATAAGTCGATATCCGATCACTATTTTAACCTAAGTTTTAACCCTTGAAACTAAGTGTTCCAATTCATTCCAAAAACTCACCGAACCCGAACCAATCACCCCAGCGAGTCACATAATAACTGTAAAGCATATATTGAGCAGTAAATGGGAAAATGGATTGTAATACTCAAAACGACCGGTCGAGTCATTACATGTAGCACCATAAAAAATTTCCGTAGTAGTATTACTTGCCATAGTTTCTTAGATTGTAGGGAAATGAGACCGAAAAATAACGATAATAATAATACTGCAATAATGTTATTTGTAAGCAGATACACGAATTGGCTTGAGTCGTGCTGACACTGTCCTAAGAAACTATTTCATCAATGTGAAATGTTTCCCCAGGATTAAACAAGCTCATCTCTATTTATTTAGAGGATACGAAAATCGACAAAATTAAATAATATCAGCAAGTTTTGGAATAAACCGGAGGAAAAAAATAATTCAACAGATAATGATTTGATCAATAGTGAAAATAATAATTATAGTAATGATTAGCCAAAGAAGAAAGCAATGATTAGCTAAGAAAAATGTAACAAGGACCAATTTTGTTGATATCTCTTACGATGAACAAGAAGGCTATTTATAGAGATACTAGGGTCTTCTTAAATTGCCAAGTGTTTAATTGCATGAAAGATGATTTCCACTCATTTTTGGCTTAGCCATTTGGCCTCATATCTTCATGCAAAAGGCCACATGGTAGATATTCATAGCCACTTAAAAATAGCTAGGACACTTGTAAAATAAAAAGACACATGACTATTTAATTTTTGAAAATACTGCCGCACATTGATTGTCCTACAATAGAAAACCAGATGATTTTACATGATGGATCTGGTTATTCCATGACCAAAGTCCAGTTATTCCATGATGAACAAGAAGATCTTCAATGACGACAACTTTGAGGAATAAGATGATTCCCATTAAGAGTGCAATATTGCTTGTTTTTGGAAATACATAGGAGCTCGAAATTGGACCACGAAATTGGGAGGGGTAAGGGAGGAAGAGTAGAGAGAGGAGGGCTTAGGGTTAGAGAGTGGCTGCAGAGATAACATTTTTGTGTGGAAGAAATGAGAGAATATTGTATTGAGTGGAAGAGAGAAAACTTGGTCGAAGAGGGTCAAATTTAATGGGTTGTACCGGGTAATGGGGCAGGTCGAGTCTAATTTAAAACTAAATGGGCCAAGGGCCTTGGATGCGTGCCATGTGTACAGTCCGTCAAAGAAGGGGTATAAGTGTTTGAATAGTAAGACGGTAGGATTTTCTGATCCAATAATATAACAGATGGTAATTTTAAATAATTTCTAATAGTAGAAGGATATTCAGAACATTTTCCGAACTTAAAACAGGAAAAACATGGAAACTTGGCAAATGGAAACATATTGTAGCTCTCGCTAGGAAATAAAAATATGATGGTTAAAGGATTTGGTATGAGTATTTAAATGATAAAAATGGTAATCGAAAATTAGTTATATAATTCCTCTCTTTAAGTCTATGTTGCTCAGATTACGGCGATTCAAATCTTCCAAAAATACTAAAATATTTTTTGAAGGATGTGATACAAATACGAAAACGAGCAATATAGCTTTAAGTAATTGGGAGCGGCAAGGGATCATAGGCAAAAAGGTCACCAAAACTTTCTTGTGATATCACATGTTATTCTCTTTAATTTCTAATTTTAACCATGGGTTTTTCAGCGGTGGAGTGTAATTTAGACCACCCAATTTCTCCTATGTTTATCTATTCATTGAGATTAACATTACGTCTTCCATCACTATTGAATGATACTTTTCTTGAACATTATCTTCATAATCATTTAATAAACAAAACACTACCCTTTTTATCTGCTTAAATCAACACTGTTGACAAAATCATTTCGCTGTCAAATAATAAAACACAACTTTTCATATGTTACACAATACGCCCCTGTTTTCGTTTAATTTTATATTATGTTATTTGATTGGACCCGACGCAGTTTATTAAAGGGAAAAAGAAAAAAAAGTTTGGCTCATATCAAAAGTATACTGGGAATTTTGGTCCTAAACATATCATGAGATTTCTATAGCTATAAGAACATGTTATTAAAGATAAATGACAAGTTTAAAGTTAAAGAGCTTATAAATAAAAAAAGTGTCTCCCCAATATAAAATAATAGAAAAAAGGCAGCCCAGTGTACTAAGCTCCCACTATACGCAGGGTCTGGGAAGGACCGGACCACAGGGGTCTATTGTACGCAGCCTTACCCTACATTTCTACAAGAAGCTATTTTCACGGCTCGATTAACCCGTGACCTCCTGGTCACATGGTAACAACTTTACCAGTTACGTCAAGGCTTACCTTCGCAGTATAAAATAATAGGAAAGAGAAAGTAAATTAATAGTCACTTGCCTGTCAAGGGTCGTTGGTTTAGAGGTCATTGTTTGGAAGATGAGCAGCAAGAGTTGGCTTTGACGGTAAGATCTTATTGATAGTAAGGCAGAGTGGTCATGATGGAGAAGAGGGGCACATGAAAAAGTAACTCATTTATCACAGAGAATCACATACAATGTGCAAAATACTACTGTTGCACATACATCCAAACCCCTTTGATTTTCTCGGTGAAAATCCCACCTCGAAAAACAGACCGGCCGCTGTCCCGTTCGAGCATGAGTTAGTAATGCACATGCCCTGCTTCTCCATCTTGCTCAACACTCACCTTCTCATGCTACAAGCGCAGGCTGCAATTTTCGTCAGGGGTTTATATATTGAGATTTTGAAAGCGGATAGCGGTTTTAAGAGAATTAAAGGGTGGTTTATTTTGACACTCGGATACAGTTGATGATGAACTCAGTTCCATCACATTTATAACCAAAGAAGATAATTGGTTGTTTGATGATTGAAGTGTTGGGGCGTGAGTCCTACATCGAAAGTTGAAAGCTGATGAGCAAAAGAAAGGAATATATATAAGTGTAATGATACTCTTTAAACGGTATGCAATTTGATTCAAAGCGAACAATATGGAGGTGGCACGAAGAAGCACTCATGTAGCAACACATAAAGAGCTAATAAGCAAGTCCATATCGAAGTGAAGGCATATAATCACGTACTTTGAAAACGCGTACACAAGAAAACCTGTTGGTTTTAATGACCGTAAAATATTCAGATGATGTGATAAGACTGTTGGGAGTATAAACAAATTATCACATCAAGAGTTGTGATCAGAAATATGCGCTACATATAAGTACTTTGATACCCTTAAATGGTATGAGAATTTTTGAAACAATTGTGCGAGTTTGACCTAAATGGTCAATGTCATATCTGTTCAGGTTTTATTTTTTAAGATGTAATATTCTTAAAATGAGGGTGAATGGGAAATGGAGGGAAAATAAAATTTTGAGTAAAATTTTAAGTTTCCCCCTCTTAACAATGAGACATTGTCCCATATTGGAAGTGGAAGACATTTTTGGTAGGTATATATATAATTGCTCTTCTTGTAGCTCTTAAAGAGTTAAGAAGAAAGCAAGCCTCGCGCCGTCGTCGTCGTCGCTCGCTCGGCTTCGGCTTCGGCGGCTTCGGCTTCGGCTTCGGCTTCGCCAAATTTATTTGTTAATAGTAAATATTAACGTAAGATTATCCGTATTTATAAACGGATATTTTCCAATCCGTGTATTGATAATTTGGCAGCCGGATAATGGTCTTCCCACCATGAAGTGCTTGCTCCACAAATATGAAGTGCTTGCTCCACAAATATGTAATGCTTGATCCACCATGAAGGGTGGACGTTTGGTCTTGCACTCCTTCTTGGCTGCTATATATATATGAGCAGCAAATGTTGAAGAAATACTCAACTCAACATACAATTCGCTCAACAAATTGGCTATACATTGCACTCCTTCCTCTCAGAACTTCCATACGTTTTTCTGAGTATATACTCCTTCGTTCTGCATTGTTTTTTTAACTTCAAACAAAGCAACTGTAAGTGTGATTTGCTACCGAACTTTGTGTTCGCCGAAACACTGGGGTTTGAAGTACCGCTACACCAGTGTGTTATTCGTTCTATCCTGGGAGGAAATAATCCATTACCTTGGGTACTAGGAGGGGATTAAATTCCTTAAGGAAACACTGTGAATTCAGTGGGCTCGAATTTATTATTATTGTTTCATTACGTTAACTTATATTTTGCAGAATTAATATTTACAAATACAGCAATATTGACCGGGAATAACAATCTTAAGGAATTTAATATTTATTTCTGTACTTGTGTTATTCTTATTATTCTGCAAACTAAAACCTTTGTGGTTTGTGTACTCCCGTTTTGGAGAGTTAAGCCTTCGTGGCGTTTTGTTGGATATTAAAATCTACGTGATTTTTACTCCAGTTTGAAAACGTGTATTAAACGTTTGTTTGTGTCATTCTTTTACAGAAAAGATGATGACTGAAAACGAAAACCAAGCTGTTCCGATGGCGACTGCCAACGCAACGACAAGCCGAACACCGGCGTTGGCACCGGCAGAAAAACCCGGAAAATTTTCCGGGATTGATTTCAAACGCTGGCAGCAGAAGATGTTCTTCTACTTAACTACGTTATGTCTACAGAAGTTCATCAAGGAAGATGTTCCTGATCTGCCGGATAAAACTCCAGATAATGAACGCTTTCTCGTGATTGAAGCGTGGAAGCATTCTGATTTTTTATGCAAGAATTATATTCTTAGCGGACTGGATGATAATCTGTATAATGTATACAGTAGCATGGAGACATCCAAAGAATTGTGGAATGCGCTTGAAAAGAAATATAAGACTGAAGATGCCGGGATGAAGAAATTCGTTGCCGCAAAATTTCTGGACTACAAAATGATAGATAGCAAGTCTGTTATTACTCAAGTCCAGGAATTGCAAGTGATTATTCATGATCTACTTGCTGAAGGTCTTGTAATCAACGAAGCATTCCAAGTAGCAGCAATGATTGAGAAGTTGCCTCCGTTGTGGAAGGACTTCAAAAATTATTTGAAACACAAACGAAAGGAAATGTCCCTTGAAGATCTCATTGTTCGGTTGAGAATCGAAGAGGACAATAAAGCTGCTGAAAGGAGAGGCCGTGGAAATTCAACAATAATGGGAGCAAATATTGTTGAAGCTAACAAAAAGAGGAAGAAGGCTTCTGGTCCGAAATACAACCCAAGCAAGAAGCGGTTCAGTGGAAACTGCTACAACTGTGGAAAAACCGGACACAAATCTACGGAGTGTCGTGCTCCGAAGAAAGACAAGAAAAGGGGTCAAGCAAACATGGTAGTAAACCATGATGATGTTGATAACTTGTGTGCCATGCTCTCTGAATGTAACTTGGTGGGAAATCCTAAACTGTGGTGGTTTGATTCAGGAGCCACTCGCCATGTTTGTGCAGTTAGAGAGGCTTTTGCTACCTATGCTCTTGCTGAACCCGGAGAGACAGTTTATATGGGAAATGCTTCAACAGCAAAAGTTGAAGGATATGGGAAGGTATTTCTAAAAATGACTTCTGGCAAGGTCATGACTTTGAACAATGTCCTTTATGTTCCCGAAATGAGAAAGAATTTAGTCTCTACTGGACTTCTTGTTAAGCACGGTTTTAAGTGCGTTTTTGTATCCAACAAGGTTGTAATTAGTAAGAATGAAATATTTATGGGAAAAGGTTACCTCACCGAGGGCCTTTTTAACCTAAATGTAATGGTTGTTGAAAATAATAATAATATTTCAGCTTCTTCTTACTTACTTGAGTCAAATGATTTATGGCATGTACGTTTGGGTCATGTCAATTATAAAACCTTGCGAAAAATGATTAACTTGGAAGTACTGCCCAAGTTTGAATGCGAAAAATCAAAATGTCAAATATGTGTGGAATGTAAGTATGTTAAACATCCTTATAAGTCAGTTGAAAGGAATTCAAATCCTTTAGACTTAATTCACACAGATATTTGTGACATGAAGTCAATACCATCTCGCGGTGGAAAGAAGTATTTCATAACTTTTATTGACGATGGTACTCGATATTGCTATGTTTACTTACTGAATAGTAAAGATGAAGCAATAGACGCATTCAGGCAATACAAAAATGAAGTTGAAACGCAACTTAACAAGAAAGTAAAAATGATAAGAAGTGATAGGGGTGGTGAATATGAATCTCCTTTTGAAGAAATATGTTTAGAATATGGAATTATTCATCAAACAACAGCCCCTTACACGCCCCAATCTAATGGGATTGCGGAAAGAAAGAATCGCACATTAAAGGAGATGATGAATGCGTTGTTGATAAGTTCTGGTTTGCCACAGAACTTGTGGGGGGAAGCCATTCTTACGGCTAATCGAATATTAAATCGAGTGCCCCATAGCAAAACACAATCCATTCCTTATGAACAATGGAAAGGAAGGAAGCCCAACTTGAATTATTTTAAAGTGTGGGGGTGTTTGGCAAAAGTGCAAGTTCCTAAACCCAAAAGGGTAAAGATAGGACCGAAAACCGTTGATTGTGTTTTCATAGGATATGCGACAAATAGTAAAGCATATCGATTTCTGGTTCATAAATCAGAAAATCCCGACATTCATAATAATACGGTTATAGAATCAGATAATGCTGAGTTTTTTGAAAATATATATCCGTATAAAAAGGAATGTGAGTCGTTTGGTGAAGGATCTAAACGACCTCGGGAAGAAACAAAAGAAAGTACATGTAATCAGGAGAATCCAAGACGTAGTAAACGTCAAAGAACGTCTACTTCATTTGGACCAGATTTTGTGACTTTCTTATTGGAGAATGAGCCTCAAACATTTAAAGAAGCTATGACTTCTTCGGAATCATTGTTTTGGAAAGAGGCAGTCAATAGTGAAATAGAATCCATATTGAACAACCATACATGGGAATTGGTTGATCTTCCTCCTGGAAATAAACCTTTGGGTTCTAAATGGATTTTTAAGAGAAAAATCAAAGATGATGGCACTATTGATAAATTCAAGGCAAAGGCTCGTAGTCAAAGGGTATAGACAACGAGAAGGTCTAGACTACTTTGATACATACTCTCCAGTTACAAGAATTACATCCATACGGATGTTAGTAGCATTAGCTGCAGTGTATGGTCTTGAAATTCATCAAATGGATGTTAAGACGGCCTTCTTAAATGGAGAGTTGGAGGAAGAAATTTACATGGAACAACCTGAAGGGTTTGTGGTTCCAGGTAAAGAAAAGAAGGTATGTAGACTTGTTAAGTCTCTTTACGGACTAAAACAAGCACCCAAACAATGGCATGCGAAATTTGACCAAACAATGTTGTCAAATGGTTTTAAGATAAATGAATGTGATAAATGCGTGTACATTAAAAATATTCCAAATCACATAGTCATTGTTTGCCTATATGTGGATGATATGTTGATAATGAGTAATGACATTGCCAACATAAATGCTACTAAGCGTATGCTCAATAGCAAGTTTGATATGAAAGACTTGGGAGTTGTTGATTTAATTCTGGGAATTAAGATCAATAAGACTCCTCAAGGTCTGGCATTGTCACAATCTCATTATATTAAGACAGTACTTGAAAAATTCAAGCACTTGGGCTTTAAAGTTGCAAAGACTCCAATTGACGTGAATCTTGCATTAGCAAAGAACAAAGGCCAAAGCATATCACAATTGGATTATGCTCGTGTATTGGGATGCTTAATGTATATCATGAATTGTACACGACCAGACATAGCTTGTGCTATAAGTAAACTCAGTCGATATACGAGCAATCCAGGCCAATCTCATTGGATGGCAATGAAACGAGTTTTGGGATATTTAGAACATACCCAGAACTTTGAATTGCACTACAGTAATTTCCCTGCGGTGATTGAGGGATACTGTGATGCAAATTGGATCACCGGTTCAACTGATTCTAAGTCCACGAGTGGATATGTATTCACTATTGGTGGAGGAGCGGTATCTTGGAAGTCGTCCAAACAAACATGTATTGCCCGCTCTACAATGGAGGCTGAATTCATAGCCTTAGATAAAGCCGGTGAAGAAGCTGAATGGCTCCGGAATTTCTTGGAAGACATTCCATTTTGGCCCAAACCGTTGGCACCAATATGCATACATTGTGATAGTCAAGCGGCAATTGGAAGGGCTGGGAGCGTCATGTATAACGGTAAATCTCGTCATATACGACGAAGACATAAAACCGTTAGGCAATTACTCTCTAGAGGAATTATCACAATTGACTATGTAAAGTCAAGTGATAATGTGTCGGATCCACTTACAAAAGGCCTAACTAGAGAGGTAGTTGAGAAATCATCAAGGGGAATGGGGCTATGGCCGAGAACAAGTCATTGTGGCGGTAACTCTACCTAGAAGACTGGAGATCCCAAGATCTAGGTTCAAAGAGATCAAACAAAGTCATTAATGACGGTTCAACATTGTCAAATAAAATTTTAGTCCATTCTCGTGATGAGACAATGTTCAGTACCAAGGATAAAGCATTAAGGCTTTTTAATGATTTCTAAATTTGATACGGGGTATATCAAATAGTGTATCTACAGGATGACACGTTTAGGAATCACCTATTTAAGTGTGAAGTGTGAGCCGCTTCAAGGAGAACTTTGTAAGGCCAGTTCTCTACGCACTTATGAAACCAGGCGGTGTTCATGGCTGAAACGAACACAACAATGAGAACCAAAGACGGTTAAGGGTTGATTGTGTGACTTATGGTTGTCTAGGTATACACCAAAGATCGACGGTTCAAAGATATCAAATCTACCGATTGACCGAGTATATCCGACATAAGTTTACTACGGAAAGTTCAAAGGGAAACCTACTTATCCAGATGCAATTAATCCTTGCTTGTAAATCACACAGTTTTTTCATGCATACTTCCGTGATATAGCCATTCCCCATTCATGTGGGGGATTGTTGAGGTTTTATTTTTTAAGATGTAATATTCTTAAAATGAGGGTGAATGGGAAATGGAGGGAAAATGAAATTTTGAGTAAAATTTTAAGTTTCCCCCTCTTAACAATGAGACATTGTCCCATATTGGAAGTGGAAGACATTTTTGGTGGGTATATATATAATTGCTCTTCTTGTAGCTCTTAAAGAGTTAAGAAGAAAGCAAGCCTCGCGCCGTCGTCGTCGTCGCTCGCTCGGCTCGGCTTCGGCTACGGCTACGGCTTCGGCTTCGGCTTCGGCTTCGGATTTGGATTTGGATTTGGATTTGGTCAAATGATCGATTGATTGATTAATTTTTTGGACCAAATTTATTTGTTAATAGTAAATATTAACGTAAGATTATCCGTATTTGTAAACGGATATTTTCCAATCCGTGTATTGATAATTTGGCAGCCGGATAATGGTCTTCCCACCATGAAGTGCTTGCTCCACAAATATGAAGTGCTTGCTCCACAAATATGTAATGCTTGATCCACCATGAAGGGTGGACGTTTGGTCTTGCACTCCTTCTTGGCTGCTATATATATATGAGCAGCAAATGTTGAAGAAATACTCAACTCAACATACAATTCGCTCAACAAATTGGCTATACATTGCACTCCTTCCTCTCAGAACTTCCATACGTTTTTCTGAGTATATACTCCTTCGTTCTGCATTGTTTTTTTAACTTCAAACAAAGCAACTGTAAGTGTGATTTGCTACCGAACTTTGTGTTCGCCGAAACACTGGGGTTTGAAGTACCGCTACACCAGTGTGTTATTCGTTCTATCCTGGGAGGAAATAATCCATTACCTTGGGTACTAGGAGGGGATTAAATTCCTTAAGGAAACACTGTGAATTCAGTGGGCTCGAATTTATTATTATTGTTTCATTACGTTAACTTATATTTTGCAGAATTAATATTTACAAATACAGCAATATTGACCGGGAATAACAATATCTATAGTAATTAAGAGTCACTTTTTATTTGAATTGACTTAACTCAAAATGGAGGTTTTGTTTGGTGTATGTGTAACGGGGCAACTAGAAATAAGATTAGTTGGAAGTAGATCGACCCTCTAAAGGATGGAAAACAAAAAAGTTATATGTTTAAACTCATATCGCACTTTGTTTCAATTCTAAACTTCTCTTCCCCGGTGATATTTGATAATTGTTTGCCCTAGTAAAGTTTTATTTTAAAGATTGACAAAGGAAGCTCAGGCATGAACCAGGTCCATCCCCTGTGTATACAGACACGGACAAATTCGAGCATGAAGAATGTACGTGTAGGAGATAAGCTTAACTTGTTATATCGGATATCTCCTGATCGAAAAGGTTGTATAATTGATAAGGAGAAGAACTCCCTACTCAAAGAGAACACTATCCAAGATAAGGGAGGAGTTAGAAGTTGAGGATAACTAGAACTCTTCTACCAAGAAAGAGTAGCATTAGAACTCTAGTTATTTCTCATTCTACTAACTCTATATATTGCAGGATGTTCTCATTCTACAGTAATGCACATTTACTGAAGTTAAGCAAGAATTGAGAGCAAAATAGCAAGGCATTTTGTGAGAAATTCCTGTGAGGTTTAAGAGTGCGATCCTGAAGCTACACGAACCAGATTGAAGAACCAGCTACATAAAGAGTTTTATGTGTCTTTCTTTATTTCTAGTTCAAAGTGTAGTAGGCGTTTTGAGTTGTACCTTTCAGCTTTCTTAGAAGCAAATTATATTAGGTACTCTGAGTATTCAAGTTAGAGTTAACTTGAAGTTGTCGCAACAGATAGAGGCTGGTTGCCACAACGGGATTAGAGTTAATCCTTAGGTTTACAAAGAGTTTTGTAAATGTTGTTTTGGCTCATTGATTTAGTGAAGTGTTGGGGAAAATCCTACTGGGTAGTAGGTCGTGATTTTTTCACCTTTTGAGCCAAGTGTTTTCCACATAAAAATACTTGTGTTCTTTACTTTTCGCATTTACTATTTCAGCAACAGTAAGTTAAGGAACACTTAGAAGAACCAGGTCCTTCTGTAGTCAGTACACACGAAAATTAGACACCACACAAATCACCCCCCTCTTGTGTGGCATTGACGTATAAAACATCAATTGGTATCAGAGCAGGTTATTCTTGAAGAGGCTAACACCTTAGGAGAAGATCAAGATGCGTGCACCACCTGGAAACTGGGAAGGGCAATCCACTGCTAGTCCACCACTTTTCAACGGCCGGTATTACTCTTGGTGAAAAAACAGGATGAGAGATCACATCATAGGAGAAGACTTTGAGCTATGGAACATTGTCACAGATGGCCCACTGGCTACCATGAAGATAAATGCCTAAGGAGAAGAGATGCCAATGACAAGAGCTGACTGCACTGCTGACGATTTGAGGAAATGGGAGAAGAATGCTAAAGCCAAGAAATGGCTTGTTTGTGGTCGGTCCAGATGGGTAGAGTAGAATCCAAAGTTGTATCACTGCTAAGAAAATCTGGGACACTTTACAAGTGCGCCATGAAGGAACACCTCAAGTGAAGAGGTCCAGAGGAACTATACTGTATTCTTAATATGAGAACTTTACCATGAAGGAAGGGGAAACCATTTAAGAGATATACACAAGGTTCACTACATTGACAAATAAACTAAAGTCTCTTGGAAGGATTATTCCTGAAGAAGATAGAGTTGAGAAGATTTTGACAAGGGTTTTGCCTGTTACTTGGGAGAGCAAAATCACTGCCATTTAGGAATCAAAGAACATATAGCCACTCTCCCAATTGATGAGTTAATTGGAAATCTCACTGCTTATGAACTTAGGAGACAAACCATGAAAATGAATGTACCTAAGAAGGAAAGGAGCCTGAAACTCAGAATCACTGAAGGTTCTGATCTAGAAGATGATGAAGTGGCTATGATCACCAAGGATTTCAAGAAGTACTTGAGTAGAGGAAAGAGTCCTTCAAGAAGTGAAAGCTATAGTAAATCAAAAGTTCATGAGAGGAAAACTAATGATGGATGCTACAAGTGTGTAAATACTGATCACCATATCAAAAACTGTCCCTAATGAGAAATTGAGTGGAAGAAGGAAAGAGCTGAACAAAGGAACAGGAAAAAGGAACAGGTTCAACCCAAGAAAAGCAATAAAAAAGGATCAACCAAGGCTATGGTTACTGCTTGGGGAGAAGGCTCAGATGATGATGATGGTGGGGATGAACAAGCACTTATGGCCATTGGAGAATCTGATGAAGAAACTGAGGTAAGTGTAATTCATCTCAAAGACAAAATTAAGTTATTGTCTAAAGAAAGGTTGTCTGAGTTATTTATAGAACTAATTGATGAATCTGAGAATGTAAACAATGAAAAAGAACAGTTGTCTAAAGAATGTGTGATTTTGAAGGCTAAGTGCAAAAACCTGAAACTTATAATTAGTGAAACTGTAAGTAAAAACGCTGTGTTGAAGAACCAGGTTCATGCACTTGACTCAACTGTCCTAGAGCTTAGATCTGAAAATCTAAAACTGAAATTAGGAACAGGTAAAAGGATATCTGAGCACACACAACTCACTCTAGAAGAAAACATAGATAAAATGAAAGAAGAGTTGTATAAAAGGGATGAGAAGGTAAGAATTCTAAAGGAGGATCTAAGCAAGGTCAAGCATGAGCTAGACAGAACTTGTAAATGGAACAGGTCCTCCGATGCACTTTCATGGCTATAAGAACATCATAGTAGCAACATAAGAGGACTTGGCTTTGGGAACCTGGCACCTAAATGGGATCCCAAAAGCAAGTACCTCACACTTTTTGAGAACAAAATTTGCACACACTGTGGTAAAACAGGTCACTATAAAAGTGGATGCATTACAAAAGAAAAGGTAAGTCAAAAGAACAAATAATTTGTTCAAGGGAAAAATAGGCTACCAAGTTGGGCGAAAAAGAATTTAATTCATCCTTTTGCCTATAGAAAGGGACCCAAACTAGTTTGGGTTCCTAAGACTAACCCCTGATTTCCTTTTGCAGGTCCAAGTGAAGGGGAGCAGCCAAATATGGTATATGGATAGTGGCTGCTCAAAATATATAACAGGAAGCAAGAACCAATTCCTTTCACTTGAAGACCTCAAATGAGGAAATGTCTCCTTTGTAAATGGGAAGAAAGGTGAGATCATTGGGGTTGGAAAGGTAGGTAAGACTGATTCTCACTCTATTGAGAATGTCTACTTGATAGATAGACTAAAGCACAGTCTAATAAGTGTACCACAATTGTGTGATAGAGGTAACATGGTAGCATTCACCTCTACCAAATGCTTTGTGATTAATCTTACCACTGACAAGATTGTTTTGCAGGGGAAAAGAGTGAACAATATATATGTTGTAGATCTGTCCACACTTTCAGAAAATGAACTCACTTGCTTAAGTGTGTTGGATAATGATCCCCTCCTTTGGCACAAGAGACTTGGACATGCCAGTCTGAGTCAACTCAACAAATTAGTCTCCAAGGACCTGGTGATAGGGCTGCCTAATATCAAGTTCAAGGAAGATAAAGTTTGCGAGGCTTGTGCAATGGGGGAAGCAGGTAAGATCCTCTTTTAAATGCAAGAAAATGGTAAGTACCACCAGGACGATGGAACTGGTCCATATGGATCTTTGTGGTCTAATGAGAACATTAAGCAGAGGTGGGAAAAGATATGTGATGGTGCTTGTTGATGCTTATTCTAGGTTTACTTGGATATTATTTTTAACATCTAAAGATGAAGCATTTGACATGTTTACCTCCCTTGTTAGAAAAACTCAGAAACAACTAGGTAATCAACTTGCATCAATTAGGTCTGATCATGGCACTGAATTTGAGAATGCTAAATTTGCTGAATTTTGTGATGAGCATGTCATAGATCATAATTTCTTTGCTCCTAGAACTCCACAACAAAATGGAGTAGTTGAAAGAAAGAATAGGACACTTGAAGATATGGGTAGGACTATACTTCTTTCTAGTAAACTGCCCCATAGCTTCTGGGCAGAAGCTGTAAACACTGCATGTTATATCATAAATAGGTGCATGACTAGACCTCTTATAGAGAAGATCCCCTATGAGTTACTTAAAGGGAGAAAACCAAACATATCCCATCTTAGGACATTCGGATGCAAGTGCTTTGTGCACAATAATGGTAAAGACTCTCTAGGTAAGTTTGATTCCAGAAGTGATGGGGGAGTATTCTTGAGATATTCTTCGCATAGTAAAGCTTATAAGGTCTATAACAAAAGAAATATGTGTGTAGAAGAAAGTGTTCATGTGGTTTTTGATGAAACTAACATTCTTTCTGAGAGACATGAGCATGATGATGAAGCAATTGGGCTAGTAAGAAACTCAAATGAAACCATAGCCCAGACTGAAGCTGCACTAGAGGAAGCAATGGGAGATGGAATAGGTCCTTCCACCCAAGGCAACATGACATGGGGAATAGAACAAATAGGAAATGATCCTCAAACGTCAAAGGAACCTGTCCATGAACCTGTTCCTCAGCAATACAACATTGAAGGAACATCAAAGGGAAACCAGCTGGTTGTGAAATCTTACAAGTATCAGAGTTCTCATCCCATTGAGAACATAATTACTGATCCAACCTCTGGAATCAAAATCGGATCTTCATTAAAGAATCTTTGTGCTTTTGATGCTTTCTTATCTCTTATTGAACCTAAACCTATTGCTGAGGCTTTGCAGGATGTAGACTGGGTAAATGTAATGCAAGATGAACTCAACCAATTTGAAAGGAGTCAAGTTTGGCATTTGGTACCAAGACTCAAAGACAGATCAGTAATTGGCACAAAATGAGTCTTCAGAAACAAACTTGATGAAGATGGAACAGTTACAAGGAACAAGGCAAGATTGGTGGTTCAAGGATATAGCCAAGATAAGGGCATAGACTATGATAAAACCTTTGCTCCAGTTGCAAGGTTGGAAGCAATAAGACTCCTCATAAAGTTTGCTGCTTACATGGAATTCACTCTTCACCAGATGGATGTCAAAAGTGCCTTCCTCAATAGCTATCTAAAAGAAGAAGTGTTTGTCAAGCAACCTATGGGCTTTGAAAGCAAGGAATGTCCTAATCATGTGTACAAGCTTGAAAAGGTACTATATGGACTCAAGCAGGCTCCAAGAGCATGGTATGAAAGACTATCAAAAGTTTTGCTTGAGCATGACTACAAAAGAGTTAAAATTGAAAATACTTTATTCTTGAAAGAAAAAGGTAAAGATCTCTTGGTAGTTCAGATATATGTTGATGATATAATCTTTGGAGCAACTATTGATAAGTTAAGTAAAGAATTTGCTAAACTAATGGGGAGTGAATTTGAAATGAGCATGATGGGTGAGCTTAATTTCTTTTTAGGCTTACAAATTAAACAAAATACAAATGGAACTATGATCCATCAGCAAAAGTATGTAAAAGAGTTTCTTAAAAGGTTTAAAATGGAAGATTCCAAAGAAATTGACACTCTTATTGCAATAGCTATAAAGTTGGATATAAATGAACCTGGTTCATCTGTTGATCAGAAGTTGTATAGGGGAATGATTGGCTCATTGTTGTATCTCACTGCTAGCAGACCTGACATTGTTTTTAGTGTAGACCTTTGTGCAAGATTTCAAGCGAATTCAAAGGAGTCTCATTTGACTGTTGTCAAAAGGATTTTGAGATACCTAAAAGTCACTACTGACCTGTGTCTATGGTATCCAAAAGGTAGTAATTTCAATCTAGTGGGATGTGTTGATGATGATTATGTAGGTTTTCTTGTGGATAGAAAGAGCACCTCAGGTATGACATACTTTCTTTGCTCATGTCTTGTGTCTTGGGCCACCAAAAAGCAAAATTATGTGGCCTTATCTATTGCTGAAGCTGGGTATATTGCTGTTGCTTCATGTTGTGCTCAATTGTTGTGGCTCAAACAGTAATTAATGGACTTTGGAATTGATGTTGGTTGTATCCCCATATTTTGTGATAACACTAGTGCAATTAGTATGACCAAGAACCCGGTTCATCATAAGAGAACTAAGCACATAGATGTTAGGCATCACTTTTTGAGGTACTACTATGAAAAAGGTTGATCATTGTAAAATTTTGTGCTACTGACAAGCAAATGGATGACATCTTCACAAAATCTCTAAGTAGAGATCACTTTCAAAGGAACAAGTTAGAATTAGGGATGATTAAGATCACCTAAAAGGACCAGTTCAAATTCACAATTTTAAAAAATGATTTTTTTTTGAATTTCTATAAATTTTGTACATAATTAGATTAGATCTTGCTCAGTTTCATACTTTCATTAGTATACTCTTGTGCCATGTGCTAAAATGACTCATTAATTTCTAATGATATTATCTCTATTTTCTAGAAAAATTCAGACTTACACAAGAGATTTCTCAATGAAGAACCTGGTTCATCAAGATTATTTGGTATGTATTCTACACTCAGTATAATTTGAAACAACTATATTTGGATCATGATTAAAAGAAGAGTCCCATATAATTCCAAATCCTTTTTGGACTTATCTGTTACAAATGAACCAGTTCCGTTCAAGAGGAATCCTAACTACATTAAGTGCCTAGATTCTAGGGATAGTCTTGAATGTCTTTTCAAACTGACTTGCAGTTTGATTAGACTTCTGCAAAGTCTGTCGTTACTCAAGTGAACTCCTTCACTTTATATTGATTATGAGTTATTTGGTTCTTCACTTCTAAAATTTTAAGCCGTCCAAAATTCTCTCAAACTTCTCTCCTCTTCTACTCTCACACAAACCCAGTTTTCCAAAATACAGAAATATGGCAAACCCTTCTGAGAATCCATTATCACCGCCTAAGAAATCACACCCACACTATCTATCACACCTACAACCACGCCCACCTCTAAGAAAAGCAAAGTCAAGATGCTTGCTCGCAAGGTTGTTGCGAGGAGAGAACAAATCAAGAAAATAAATGAAAAATTGAAAGCGGGTAGGGAAGAAGAACCCCAGAAATCTGAGGAATCATTCAAGTCTGCTACTGGGGGAAGAAACGATTTCTTCTGAGACAGAACAGGTATCATCCGGCCCTAAATTCTCTCCTGAAACTATTTTTGAGGTTGCTACGAATTTGGAGACTAGGATTGTGCTAGTAGGATCTATGGCAGGTGTTGAAACTACTGAGTTTGGAAAGGTGGGTGGTGAAAAGAAAAAGAGAAAAGAAAAGGAGAAAGAGGGTGCTGGGAGTACTGTGAGGGGTATGGGAAAAGGAGTGGTTGATTCTTCACCCACTCCTATTAGTCTAACTAAAGAATCAAGTGCAATGGTTGTTTGGGGTGAGGAATTTGCTACAATAGAGGAGGATGTGAGAAAAACTGGGGGAAGTGGGTCTGGAGAAGCTACTGAGGGGCTGGTTCAACTTGGGAAAAATGTAGATAAACATGTTCCATCTGAACATGAAACTCTCGCAAACCTACTGAAAAGGGTGACTGCGAATTACAATCCAAAGAAGAAAAGAAGTTCAGGAGTTAACACCCCTGGCACTGCTAGGGAAAATAAGAAAAGGAAGGCTGTCTCTTCTATCCCTGTTGAAATTCCTCCCACAAGAAGTCAGAAGAAGCAGAGTGAGGCTGAGCTGAAGAAAGCCTTAGAAGAAAGTAAAAGAAAAGTTGCTGCTAAGGGAAAGAAGAAGGTGAGTGAGCCTGTTGAGGCTGTTGAAAATGATGAGATAGACCTGGTCCTTTGAGATGAAGTTGAAACAGAAAAAGTGGAGGTTCTGACTCCCAAAGCTAAAAAAGCCAAGACTTCCACCAAGAAGTCTGTTTCAAAGTCAAAGTGCATTGAACCATCCACTTTGGCTAAAAGAACTAGGTCTGTTGTGAAATCAAGAAAAGTGAAAATTACGGAGGAAGAAGAATGGAGTGGAGAAGAAGAAGAAGATGATGATGATGATTCCGATGCTGAAAAAGACAAGACGGTCAAATTGGAAAGAGGACTATTTTGAAAGGCAGACTCCTCAGGGGCTTGGAGGAGGAAGGAATGGTGAAGCTTTTTGAGAAGTTACAGTTGCAAGGCTAGAAGGACATGGTCCTTCAGATGGATGGCAGGCTGGCCAGGAATGAAATTATAGAGTTTATGGCCAATTGTGAGATAAAAAATGGTAGGGTCACCAGTGTGGTAAATGGGGTGAAAATAACTTTTGATGAGAAAGAGCTGGGAGAGATCTTGGGTGTACCTGCTGAAGGGTAAAATGATTATAAGAAACTAAAATAGCCAAGTCTAGAGAATCTCCCTACTGCCCTTGCCATTACTAGGAAATTTGGTGACAATGAAAAGGAACATGAGCCCAAGGCTATTTACAAAAGTGAGATGAAGCCACCCCCACAAAGTGTTGTTCGAATTTGTAAATAAATGTGTGCTGCCTGGGCAGGAAAGGAGGCACATTGCCACATTCATGGACCTAGTCCTTATGGAATATTTGGATAGTGGGAGGCAAATCAACTGGCCTGGGTTTATAATCCAGCTTCTTGACAAGGCTCTAAATGGTACCAAGACTCATGCCATACCCTATGGATTTATTCTCACGGCTGTACTTGCGCACTTCAAGATACTCATCAAGAAATGGGAGGTTGGTACGAGCAAGGATTATTTTGGGGCAAATACTCCGACTGCTTGTGACTATGAAGTCCAAACCACTCCTAAAGAACCTAGTTCATCCAAAAAGGTACTAGTGAATAGCTAAGTGCGAGTCTTGGTGCAAGAGAGTGGGGCTAAGGATGCTGGGATTGATAGGCTAAAGAAGAGGTTAGCAGAAGTGGAGACTGAGCGAGATGCTCTCAGAACTGAGCTGTCAAAAGAAAAGGAGAAGAATGATGGCATTCTTCAGGATATGCTGAAACTACTCCAAGCCAAAAACCAAAAACCTGGTCCTTCCCAGCCTTAAGCCTCCTAGCCTAGTGTAGATCAACCAGTGACCCAGTTCGGGATTTTTTTTTTGCTTCTTTTGCTCATGTTCTAATATTTTTATTTCTTCTTATGCTTTGTGGTAGGATCTTATCAATCACTGAAATTCACTTTCTTTTGCTCTAACTGTTTGTTTATATTTCTTAGATGGCTAATATCCTTAGATTGATTTATGATGATTAATCCATGATTGCATTTGGAGTAGCCTAGTGGCCATGAGTAATTTTTAAAATCTGGTTATCTTACATATTTATGCAACTTTTCAATGATTTCAAAAGGGGGGAAAAGGTTGTGCTTATACTTTGAAAAGTGATGTTTATAACTTAACGAACCTGGTCCTAGATGATAAGGTAAAATATTCTAACATTGTGTTGATGTTGAGCTAAGTCGAAACAAGGCCTAAGCTTATGAAAAGCACAGAGTTTGTCATCATCAAAAAGGGGGAATTTGTTGGCCCTAGTGAAGTTTTGTTTTGAAGATTGACAAATGAAGCTAAGGCATGAACCATGTCCATCCCCTGTGTACACAGACACAGGAAGATTCGAGCATGAGGAATGCATGTGAAGGAGATAAGCTTAACTTATTATATCGGATATCTCCTGATCGAAAAGGTTGAATAATTGATAAGGAGAAGGACTCCTTACTCAAAGAGAACACTATCCAAGATAAGGGAGGAGTTAGAAGTTGAGGATAACTAGAACTCTTCCACCAAGGAAGAGTAGCATTACAACTCTAGTTATTTTCCATTCTACTAACTATATATATTGCAGGATATTCTCATTTTTAAGGTGATGCACACATACTGAAGTTAAGTAAGAATGGAGAGCAAAATAGCAATGCATTTTGTGAGCAATTCCTGTGAGGTTTAAGAGTGCGATCCTGAAGCTACACGAATCAGATTGAAGAATCAGCTCCATAAAGAGTTTTATGTGTCTTTCTTTATTTCTAGTTCAAAGTGTAGGAGGCGTTTTGAGTTGTACCTTTCAGCTTTCTTAGAAGAAAATTCTATTAGGTACTCTGAGTATTCAAGTTAGAGTTAACTTGAAGTTGTCGCAACAGTTAGAGGCTGGTTGCCACAACGGGATTAGAGTTAATTTTTAGGTTTACAAAGAGTTTTGTAAATGTTGTTTTGGCTCATTGATTTAGTGAAGTGTTGGAAAATTCCTACTGAGTAGTAGGTCGTGGTTTTTTTCACCTTTTGAACCAGGTATTTTTCACGTAAAAATACTTATGTTCTTTACTTTCCACATTTAATATTTCAGCAACAGTAGGTTAAGGAACATTTAGAAGAACCAAGTCCTTTTGTAGTCAGTACACGTGAAAATTAGACACCACACAAATCCCCCCCCCCCCATGTGGTATTGACATATAAAACATCAATAATCTATGTTGAGAGCACCTGAAGTTTCAAATGATTTAATTAGCTGGAATTTAGATGGCTTTACCTTATAAGTAGTACCCAAATAATAAGAGATGAGCTCAGTGATGAATTCTTGCTGAAAGGCTTTTCATCTTTCCCTCTCTTTTTAGTTTTTGTTTTCCCTTTGGAAGTGTCCCTTGTAAATGATTTTATTAAACAATTTAAGTATTATACACTGACAGTACAAAAAATATTATACATAATTCATATATAAGGTAATTGCATATAAATTTCTATGATAATTATTAGTTCGTACGTAACGCACTAAAAAGCATATATAACTAACCTACTATAGTATGTTAAACTACGCTAATAGTGTAAAAAGAATCTAACATCAATGTAATGAAAGTCCAACGCACTAAGCTCATGCAGTACGTGAGTTCCAGGAATAGGCCGGACAACATCTTTGTATAGGATAAAATGTAATGACCCGGCCGGTCGTTTTGAGAACTTAAGTCTCGTTCGGTGGAATAAGGCCCTGAGCAGCTTCATATTATGTGTATTAACTTGCGTGCGTGGATGAATTCAGTTACCGGATGATTCAGAGTGATTTGGGACACTTAGTCCCTAAAACGGAAGCTTAAGTCTTAGGATTTTGACCGTAGTCAGAACTATATGAAGATGACTCCAGAATGGAGTTTCGTCGGTTCCATTAGCTCCGTTGGGTGATTTTGGACGTAGGAGTGTGTCCGGACTATAAATCCGAGGTATGTAGCTGATTTAGGCTTGAAATGGCGAAAGTCAAATTTTTGGAGATTTGGACCGGAAGTGGACTTTTTGATATCGGGGTCGGAATGCGATTCCGAGAGTTGGAATAGCTCCGTTATATTATTTGGGACTTGCCTGCAAAATTTGACGTCATTCCGGGTTGATTTGGTAGGTTTCGGCACGGGTTTTAGAAGTTGAAAGAATTAAAATTTATAAGTTCGATTCATGGTGCGATTCATAGTTTCGACACTGTTTGATGTAATTTGAGACCTCGAGCGAGTCTGTGTTAGGTTATGGGACTTGTTGGTATGTTTAGACGGGGTCCCGGGGGCCTCGGGTGAGTTTCGGATGGGCTGCGGGTCTTTTCCCCCCTATTTTTGAACTACTGTTATGTGTCATCTGGTTTCCTTCATCGCTTCGCGTCTTTGCCTTCGCGTTCGCGTAGTGTTATTTTGGAGGGTGAAATATTTCATCTTCGCGTTCGCAGTTACCCTCTCGCGTTTGCAAAGTTCTTCCACCCCCCTTCTTCGTGTTCGCATTCCATATCTTGCGTTCGCGAAGTGCAAACCAGGCCCTGGGCACTGGTGATCATTTTCCTCTTCGCGTTCGTGTGTCACTTACGCGTTCGCGTAGCTATTCCATTACATTCTTCGCATTTGCGTACAACTTCACGCGTTCGCGAAGAGCAGTCGTTGGGCCATCATATTTTTCCTCTTCGCGTTCGCGAACGTGTTGTCGCGTTCGCGAAGAACAACTGGGCAGCTTTGTTTCTCTTCTTCGCGAACGCGTCCCTTTCTCCGTGTTCGCGATGCACAAAACCCTTGGGCAAAATATAAATTCCTCTATTCCGAGGGTTTGTCATTTTCACCATTTTTGGAGTTCTAGAGCTCGGTTTTGAGCGTTTCCTTGTGGGTTTTTCATGCAAATCGATTGGGTAAGTGTTCTTCACCTAGAATTTATTTATTTTCATAATTCTATCTTTATTTTTATCATTTAATTTGTGTTTTGAGTTGAGGAAAATGGTGGTTTTTGAAAGAAAAATTCAAAAAGAAAAATCACGATTTGAGAGACGAAATGGTATCGAAATTTGATAATTTTTGTATGGTTAGACTCGTGAGTGAATGAGTGTTCGTATTTTTTGACTTTTACCGATTCCGAGACGTGGGCGTGGGTCGACCTTTAGGACGGATTTCGGGATTTTTATTAAAGTATTGATTTTATTAATTAGATGAGTCTATTATGGTTGTATTCATGTTATGCAATTGTGTTTGGCTAGATTTGGGCCATTCAGAGTCGGATAATTGAAAAAAAGGGCATTCTTACAGACTGGTTGAGCTTGGTTGAGGTAAGTATCTTGCTTAACCTTGTGTGGGGGATTTTTCCCTTAGGATTGAGTCTTCTATGTTGATTGTAGTCCATGTACGCGAGGTGACGAGTCCGTGCTCGGACTTATTTGTGAAAAGTTGGCCTTTTAGGATTCTTAGATCCTTATATTCACTGAGTATGAAGTTGTTCTTGATATGATTAAGTTCCTATTTACTAGTTTCACCTCTACATGCTTTAATTAGAATTAATTGCTTTCAGGATTCACTCTTATTGCCTATTTGACTCTTATTTGACTTAACTGAAGATTTTACCTCCTCTATTGTCATGCTATCTTTTCATAACTTCTTATCTTTATTTGAAATTATTATATCATCTTATAATTTGTTCAGTCTTAATTGAGGTTATGATTATCTTTCCGCTGTTTATCCTTAATTAAATTATTGAAAATCCTTAGTAATTCCTCAACCTTAAAAGAAGTTTTAGATATCCTATATCTTAGTCGACTTGTTTTATTTGGAATTATTTGACTTATGTTAGTTTTCCTGTTGTTGAAATGTATATTGTGGGATCGTTGATACACATTAGTTTCTCCTTTGTTGAATTGTTCCCTTTACGCCTAGCATTCTTTATTGTGGTTATTCCTTGTGAATTGGTTCTACCGTTTCTTTGTGAATTAAAGTTCTTGAGTTGATTTACTTGTCGTACTTTGTATTATTGTCATTGTTGCTGTGGTACTTGTTGTGGTAATGCACGAGGTTTCTGCCGTGCGGTTGTTATTATTGTGATGCACGAGGTTTTTGCCGTGCGGTTGTTACTATGGGACTGCACGAGGTTTCTGCCGTGCTATTGTTATCATTGATATTTGCACATGCGGCGTGACAAGGCGGGATATGTATATATATTTATGGGTTGCGCATGTGGCGAGACAAGGTGGGAACATTATTATGCACGTGTGGCGAGATAAGGCGGGCATTTATGTTACTATTGCACACGTGGCGAGACAAGGTGGGTTGTGTCAGGGATTGATTTGTGATGATTTATGGCCTGGGGGCATTCTTGTTGTTGATATTTGTGTAGTGGTATACGTACCTGTGTGAGCTTGATCTTGTGAAAGCTGTGAGAAAATATTTTATGTGTTGTCCGTTATTCTTCTTCCTTATGCTTATTTGCTGGTATGGACTATGTTAGGACACTTGCACAAGCATACACGTAGTTAAGCACTCTTATCGGATAAGAGGTATTCTTGATATTGTTGAGCATAGATTCTCACCCTTGTTTACTTGCCTTCTATGTGAGATTGGCTCTATTGGCACGTGAGTCGTCAGTGTGGTTATGAGGTGTTATGAGGGCACAGGATGCCAAGTGTTAGGGTTCATGTATTGAGACCCGTGAGATTGTAAATTGTCCTAGATTCGGTACCTCGTGGAGTTGTTGACTAAAACCTGATGTAAAAGCGGTTGTAATTACTGAGTTATTACTTGTCCTTGCTGTATTCGTGATTTCGGATTTAGGTTGTGTTCCATTCACTTTGTCTGCGTCATTTTCATGATATTCCGCTGATACTTGTTGTTTCTTGCTTTAATGCCATTACTGTATTGTGAGCCATATTGCATAGTCTTTATGTAGACATCATACTTCTGTTATTCATGTACTTATATCTGTTCAGTTTATTAGACCAGTGGGTGTCTTGACTGTTCCTCATCACTACAACACCGAGGTTAGTCTTGATACTTACTGGGTACCGTTGTGGTGTGCTCATGCTACTCTTCTGTATATTTTTGTGCAGATCCAGGTACTTGTTTGTTAGCTAGCTGTGTGGACTGTTGCTGTGGAGACTCAAGGTAAACCTGCTGCTGCGTTCGCAGGCTTCGGAGTCACCTTCCAGTTTTCGTTTTGCACTGTTTATTCTTATTTCTGGACAGTTGTATTTAGAAATTTTTTAGCAAACACTCTGTAGATCTTATGACTTGTACTACCGGTTTTGGGAGTTTTAAGAGATTTTATTTAAATAATGTTGTTGTTTTAATTATTGTTAGGTTTACCTAGTCCCTAAGATTAGGTGCCATCACGATACCCCAACGGAGAAAATATTGGGTCGTGACACAAAATTTGTTCGTATTAAATACTCGCATAATAGATTGACACGTGAAATCGAAGACAGATGAAAAACGAGACATGTATAAATCAAGCCGGGGGCAGCAATATCGTTTGTCCCCGAAGGGAATATTGCTCATAAAGATAAATAAATGCTTGCTACCCAATAGCATTCAATGGAGAATATTCTGCATTATTAAATACATAGTCAGTTATAGAGAATATGACATTCATAGCTTGCCGTTACGCATTCTTCAATGGCCCCCATAATTGTTATTTAAGAGGGGTTGATAGGATCTTGTTCCCTAGGTGCAACTATAAATAGTGAGTTCAGCAGCCACTAGAGGGACATGAATTTTCTGACAAACTTATGCTATAAACTATTCAAAAGCTCAATAACATTTTATTTCTTGCTTATTTATATTGTTATTATTGCCTTCGGAAGCTCTGTTCCCGGAATCAGGGTATTCACTGTCTATCTCGATTTCAGCGCTAATTCTTGCATTTCTCTTTAATTTATTTATCAATTTGGGATCAAATCAATTTGTTTGTCTATAAACCACGTATAAATTCAACTATACCGTTTTATGGGTAAACAATCTTGTTGTACACCACCTTACCTTAAGAAATATCTTATAAATCCTTGATCAGGATTGTTTGTCCCAGGTCCATTTTGAATGTCATTTTCTTCTTTCGTGTCCATCTAATCTGTTATGATCAATGCCCACTAGGGGAATGTCCTTTGCCAGAGATGGAGTCCACACTGCATTCTCTTTTATTGTTAATAATAAAATTAGGGCTATATAGTTGCCACAGAACATGCATTGTCCTAAAATGTCATATTCTAAACTGTTATTGTCCAAATCTCACGACATTTATTTGCAAGAGTCACCTTAAGGCTTAAGAAAGCAGGTAAAAATGTTTTTACGGCAAGTAGGAAGAGTTGAAACAAAAGTGAATTAGGAAATACTATACAGTTTAGCATCAATCGATATCCATATTTTAGTGTAATTAAAGGAGACAACATCCTCTTTGGAGATATACTGAATCTGGAAAAAAATATAGTAGCAACAAAGTGGACCTCTTTATTGTTAAGGAAATGCACTTCTGTATATTTAAGTTCATTTTAAGTTGCATATATTTTTTTTGAGATTATTATAAGTACATTATGGTCACTAGGGGTGTACAAACCAAACCGGAAAACCGCACTGAACCGAAAAATCAAACCAAACTGATTAAAAAAACGGATTAGGTTTGGTTTGATTTGATTTGGTATTGAGTAAAAAAATCCGAATCAAAACGACATATAAATATAAAACTTTTATATATACTTTTAAGAATTTTTATAGAATTTTCTTTTAAAATGTCTAGAAATATTTGTTATTCTCTTATGGGATGTAATATTTAGTTAAATATGAAGTGCTCTTTATTTATTAACTTTAAATAATGGGTTGTATGATCATTTTCTTA
Organism: Nicotiana tomentosiformis; assembly: GCF_000390325.3. Classification (NCBI taxonomy): domain Eukaryota; kingdom Viridiplantae; phylum Streptophyta; class Magnoliopsida; order Solanales; family Solanaceae; genus Nicotiana; species Nicotiana tomentosiformis. The sequence continues at coordinate 25,875,901 of NC_090813.1, forward strand.
TCAAGTGTTAGTGAAATGCGTCAATCGCTTTGTTCTTCCATATTCATATATCAAGATATCTATCAAATTCTTATACTCCGTATCTTTTTCGAATTTGAAATGCTATTTCGATAATTTAAAATTAAATAGAAAATATCATTATATAGGTTCATATTTATTTTTATGTTTAATTATTAAATTCGGTTAACCTTGAAAGTGTACATCAACGTAAAATTATTGTTAGATGACTAAAAAATAACTATCATGTGTTACTAAGAAAATGCTTCCATAGGAATATTTTAATAGATCATATATTTGTCAATTTTTTCAATTTTTACTAACATATATTTACTTATAAAAAATTTAATAAAGTAAGATTAAAATAATAGTCATATAGCAAAAAACCCCGATAAAATCGAATCAATCCAAAGCGATATAGTTGGTTTGGTTTTCAATTTCAATCATTATATCCGGTTAACTAGCACAAATTGAAAATCATCTATAGACTTGAAGGACCTGTTTTGTGCTCTTCCTTAGCCACTCACAGTTCCTAATTATCCGTATCAAGTACTGTCTTATTGATAAATTTAAAAGATGATTAACATATCTATGGTTCTATTTTGCTCTTTTTATATCAACTGCTATTGTTCCTTTTCTAGTAGGTTTGAGGATTTGCTTCTAATAAGCCTAAGGAGCAAGTACTATGGCATCTAGTTCAAATTTGTGGCATTAGAGACATCATAGAGAAGTTCTATTTGATCACTTCAATTGCTGTATATATACTGGTCTTAGATTGATCAATACATAAATATTTGAAGAACCTTCCAGAACATTTAGGAAAAAGAAAGCAGGATCATCCCTTTGAACTAGCTAATGACTGTTTAATTTTAAGCTAAACAACAATGAATAATGGCGCTATTAGAGAAGGTTTGCTGGAAATTAGTGTCTCATGCTCAAAGATGCCTACAATCAGAGGCGGACTCAGGATTTGAGCGCGACGGGGCACCACTGTATACTAATCACTAGCGATAAAATTCGGCGTACAACTCTTTGAAAACTTAACGATTATGATAACTTATCATCCAAGTATTATTTTAAAAAATATTTTAAAGAAAAAAAATACCGAACATATATATATATATATATATAGGGAGAAAGAGATGGGTGCTATGCAGAGAGAGAGAGAGATGGGTGCGAAGAGAAGGAATAAAATTAATTAAGTTGACTATTGTGTATTAGTACTAAATTATAAATAAATTCAAAAAAAAGAAGATAAAAGTAAAAAATAAAGCAATTTGTTATTACATATAAATTACATTATATTCAAAGAACTAAAATATTAATTAAGTTGACTATTATATATTAGTACTAAATTATAATTGAATTAAAAAAAAAGATAAAAGTAAAAGATAAAGCAATTTGTTATTAAATATAAATTACATTGTACTCAAAGAATAAAAATAGAAAGGAGGAGAAAAAAGCTGAACGTGGGTTTCAAACCCGTGTCACCAACAAAGTTGGGAATTAAAGTGCCCAAAGCAACCTGTTCTCCCATCTGCCTCTTGATTTTTGGGGCACACTTAAAATATTTAAGGAGTCTCACTTAAATGTGTACACACACACATATATTGGGAATTAAAGTGCCCAAAGCAACTAATTGTCCCACCTACCTCTTCGTTTTTGGGGCACACTTAAAAATATTTAAGGGGTCTCATATAAATGTCACACACACACACACACACACACACACACACATATATATATATATATGTGTGTGTGTGTGTGTGTGTGTATATACATGCTTTTTGCCGCGGCTAACGGGGTCACGTGACCCCTCAACCCACCACATAGGTCTGCCTCTACCTACAATTATATTTTCCTAAATATCACATTTTCCTGAAATTGGAAGAATATGACTCCCCAAGAAAAAGTTAGGAAAACATTTTCCAAAAACTCCACCTACCCTCACATCTAACTCCAACCCCCAACCCCCCTTCTCTCCCCTACCCCACCTCTCCCACCCCCTCTCTCCAACAACAATGCTTATAGGAATACCTACCAATTAGTGGACATTAACATACAATGCCAAGTAAAAATTTAAGCATATCAGGTGCAATTAGTATAGAGGATAATATTTCGTAAGAAAATGTAAGTTAGTTATCCCTCATTTGGCAACAAAAGCGCTCAACAATTTGTCACCTAGGAATGAAATACCAATTCGAGAACGAACAACACTGCCGAGAAAAAAAAAAAACCATGACGGGTGTGTTCTAATTTTTCCTAGTTTGAATGGATTCAATATTTAGAAAAATATTTTTTTTCCTGAAATTAGAGAAAAAATGACTTCCCAAAGGACCTACAGGGAAATAATTTTCCTTGATCCATGAGAATTAGTTATTTCACTCTTAATACATACTCTTTTAAATTAGGGGTGGCAAGTGGGCCGGGCCCGGTCCTAAGTGGGCCGGTCCTATGCGGTCCGATCCTAAACGGTCCCGGGTTTCGCGGGCTTATTGCTGGAACCGGCTCGGGACCGGGACCACGAACTAACGGTCCCGGGTTAAGTGGGCCGGTCCCGGGCCCAAACGGGCCTAAACGGGCCCAACAGAAACTTTATATTTTTAATTTTTTTTTTTATATAGAAGTTAGAGAAAAAAAATATTAATAAATATATATAAGCTATATTCGATTTATATACTATATATACATCTTAAAATATATATATACTATATTATATATACATAGTATACATCTTAAAATATACTATATATACATCTTAAGATATACTATATATATATATATATATATATATATATATATATATATATAGTATAGTATAGTAGATCTTAAGATATATATACATCTTAAGATATATAAGCTATATATATATATATAGTAAGATGTATATATAGTATATCTTAAGATGTATACTATCGAATATGACTTATAAACTATGTATATATATTATAGTATATATATAGTATATTATAGTGTATATATACATTTTAAGATATATATATATATATATATATATATATATATATATATATATATATATATATATATATATATATATATATATATATATATATATATATATATATATATAGCTTATATATATATATACTATACTATACTATATATACATCTTAAGATATATAAGCTATATTCGATTTATATACTATATATACATCTTAAGATATATATATATATACACACACACTATACTATATATACATAGTATATAAGTCATATTCGATAGTATACATCTTAAGATATACTATATATACATCTTAAGATATATATATATACACACACTATACTTTATATATACATCTTATATATACACACACTATACTATATATAACTATACATATATATATAAGCTTATATATATACTATACTGTACTATATATACATCTTAAGATATATAAGCTATATTCGATTTATATACTATATATACATCTTAAGATATATATATATACACACACACTATACTATATATACATAGTATATAAGTCATATTCGATAGTATACATCTTAAGATATACTATATATACATCTTAAGATATATATATATATATACACACACACTATACTATATATATATCTTATATATACACACACTATACTATATATACATAGTATATAAGTCATATTCGATAGTATACATCTTAAGATATAAATAATATATATAGTAAGATGTATATATATTATAGTATAGTATAGTATAGTATATACTATATATACAACTTAAGATATATAAGCTATATTTGATATATTCGATATACATATATATATAAGCTTATATATATATATATATATACTATACTATACTATACTATACTATATATACATCTTAAGATATATAAGCTATATTCGAATTATATACTATATATACATCTTAAGATATATATATATATATATATATATATATATATATACACACACACTATACTATATATACATAGTATATAAGTCATATTCGATAGTATACATCTTAAGATATACTATATATACATCTTAAGATATATATATATATATATATATATATATATATATATATATACACACACACACACACACACACACTATACTATATATACATCTTATATATACACACACTATACTATATATACATAGTATATAAGTCATATTCGATAGTATACATCTTAAGATATATATAATATATATAGTAAGATGTATATATATTATAGTATAGTATAGTATATACTATATATACAACTTAAGATATATAAGCTATATTCTATATATTCGATATACATATATATATATATAAGCTTATATGTATACTATACTATAATATATATACATCTTACTATATATAAGCTATATTCGATTTATATACTATATATACATCTTAAGATATATTATATATAGTAAGATATATATATACATCTTACTATATATAAGCTATATTCGATGTATATATATGTATATATAGTATATTATATACTATATATAGTATATCTTAAGATGTATATATAGTATATCGAATATAGTTTATATATCTTATGAGATGTATATATAGTATAGACTATAGTATAGTATAAATATAAGCTTATATATATATATATATATATATTTTATATATATATACTATACTATACTATATTATACTATATGTATAGCTTAAGATATATAAAAGAACAAAAATATTGTAAAGAGATATTCAAATCAATGCGTTATATTTTTATTATAGCATTAAAAATCATGGCAATATCTTTCTTAGTCTTCCTCCCCCCTATGGAATGAGCACAACAAGGTGCTAATACCACCATTGAGAAGAAAAAGAAACTAATCAAGATGTGCCAAAATACAAGTTACATATTAATTTACATGGTATCTCTTACAAATTTCATAAATCCTTCAAGGTCCGGAGGAATTTCCGTTGGTGGTGGCGGAAATGAAGCTTGCTCATCACCGCTTCCAGGCGAAGCATCATCCTCCGCAAGTTCAGCTAGCATTTCTTCGTAAGCTTCGTCTACCTCTGGTTGTGATTCAGCAAGTCCAAAATTTCTTCTTTCCGAACGGATCCAATCTCTGAAAAGTACTGATTTTTCCAAGCTCTCCCTCATAGACGCTCTATAATCACCGAGTTGAAGTCTTGCTTGACTGAAAGCGCTCTCTGATGCCACTGTTGAAGCTTGAATAGTTAAAATATCTAGGGCCATCCTTGAAAGAATCGGAAGTGTTTTTCTTTGTCCTTCCACCATTCCAAAATATTAAAGGAGCCTTCGGGATTCACTTTCTCAATTTCCTGTGACAAATAAACTTCAAGCTCATTTAGTTGTGAAAAATCACTAGTACTAGAACCTTGAGAACCCCTGAACCCTGCCCAAGCACTAAGTGCTCTTACTCCCGCAGTTCTTTTAGATGATTGAGAACTAGAAGAAGAAGGAGTTGGAACATTTGGTCTAGCATGATCTAATGCAACTTGATAAGCATTATAAATAGTTTGAACATTTATTTTAATTGAGGCTATTGCGTTCGGAAGTTTAGACAACTCCTCATCTTCAAGTGCTAAACCATTATAAACAGTTTCATACCAAAATTGAGGACCTCCTAATTTCATAGTAGGATTTAACAATGCAGCAATACCATAAATAGGGGGAATAGGGAAAAAATATTTTTTAAACTTTTTTCTCATGGAATCAATAGCAAGTTGATAAATTTCCCCACCCTCTGAAAAATGATCAAACAAATTTGCAAGTTCTGCAATATAAACTAAACAGTTAGAAATAGTAGGATAATATTGCCCAGAAAATTCATTTGTAGCAATATGAAATTTTTCTAAAAAATCTACAAGCATTTTAACATTAGCCCAATCCGCATTTGTAAGGTGCTCATCATCATCACTTACATGAGCATTAAACGTTGAGTTTATGGGGTTTCTATATTCATATGCAATAACTAAACTTTCATACATGTAATTCCATCTAGTTGGACAAGGTTTAGGAACCTTTCTTTCTCTTAGGCCAAATTCATCGCATCTTTTAAAATATTCTCTAAGTCTACTTCTACGGTTTGAATAAAAAGCCAATTAAGAGCCATTTTAACCTTTTCAATTTCAACATTTAAAATTCGCATACCATCACCCATAATTAAATGGTAAATATGACAAATACATCTAACATGAAAAATGTTACTAAATACAGGACTTAGTATAGTGGTAAGCAAGGCTACAACATTTGTGTTACTAGTAGCATTATCCATTGAAACTGACATTATTTTATCACTAATGCAAAAATATCTACAAATATCTGCAATCGTGCTAGAAATAAACTGCCCTGTGTGACGTGAATTAATTATTCTATAAGCAATAATGCGCTTTTGCATTATCCAATGCTCATCAATCCAATGACTGGTAACAGTAAGGTAATCACAGTCATTACCACTTCTACCAATATCAGTTGTAATAGCAAGACGACAATTTATATGAGTAAATAAATAGCGCAAATATTGTTCATATTCATGTTTATATTTATAAATATCACTCTTTACGGTTGTGCGAGGAAAACCTTTATAAGTAGGATTATAAATTTTTCTAATATAATGCACAAAGTGGGGGTTAGAAGGAAAACTATAGGGTAAGCACATAACAGTGACCATTTTTGCCAATTCTTCCCGATCTTTTTTTGGATCATAATATAAAATACCACCGGTAACAGTGTTAATTTTCGGTTGAAATTGATTTGACCCGGTACTAAGGTCAGCCTTACTAGGTGCACTTTTCCCCTCAGCCAAAGCTTTCATACGAAAATATCTAGCTTTATCTTGAGGGTGTAGCAATATGTGTCTAGTCAAACTCCCTCCCCTCCCGACTTCCAACATATTGAAAAACTAATTCTTTGCCACAAGTTTTACACTTAGCCCTATTTTTTTCTCTTAGTTGAGTAAAAAATTGCCAAACAAGAGATGTTTCTGCCCATTTAGGAGGTTGTCTAGAAAAAGTAGGGGCATTAATAGGAGGGTCAGACGGGGGATCATCTAGATTATTATTAGTTGGGTTAACTTCAGGAGCAGGACTAGTGGGTGTATCATCATCCGGTTGCGTTTCATCAAAATCTATTTCTTCATCATCATTTTCATCAATAGTTGGATTACCATAAAGAGCATTCATATATTCATGGTTTAATTGTTCACTGGGTGCAATATTATGAAAAAATTGACTCTCGGTAAATTGTAATAAACTATTATCACTATCAAGAATAGGAGGTGTAGGACGGGTAACATGTTTGGGTCGGGGAGCCGGGGAAGTGGAGGAGGAACATATTGGCCACTAGATTCACCACTCTTCGATTTTTCCTTATTTTTACTAAACATATTTTTTAAGGAATAAGCCATCTTAATTAATCAAGCAAAGTAAATAAAACAAACAAAATTATAATATTAAAACTTAAGAGTTGGAACGAGTTTACCGAATTGACGAACAACTTGTTGGAAATTGATTATCGTTGAAGACTTCAATTCACCAACTTCACAATTGTTTCACAAATTGTAACAATAAAGTAAGCAATAGTAGCAATTATAGAAGTAAATTAGAGAGAGATTGTGATAGATTGATGATTTTGTAAGAAAAAATGAAATAATGATGGGGTATTTATAGTTGAAAATAGGAAAAAAGTATAATTATAAAAAGTTTGGGATTAAAACAAAGTTGAGGGGTTAAATGGCTATTTCATAAATAGCCAACGGCTATTTTTGACAGTCCAATGGCTATTTTTGACAGTCCAACGATTTTTTTTTTTTTAAAAAAAAAAATAGCCGTTAGGCCCGCTAGGCCCGCTAAGGGACCGGGCCGGTCCCGGGCCCTGGCGGGCCAAACGGTCCCGGGCCTGACGGGCCCAATCATAGGACCGGCCCACGAGACCGGACCAGGCCCGCTAAAACCGGACCAAACGGTCCAGGCCCGTTTAGCCGTTTGGCCCGCGGTCCCGGGCCGGTCCCGGCCTGGACCGGCCCACTTGCTAGCCTTATTTTAAACTATACAAATGTCATACTTGTTGGGTTTTAAGCTTGTTAGAGCTTAAAAATAGAGTGAATGTAAAATAGAGGAAAAAATAATTTTTTTTGTATTTCTCTCTTTGACAAAGGGACATTATCCTATATTGGTGGAGAAAAAGAGTTTTGATGGGTATATATACAATTGCACTTCTTGTAGCTCTTAAAGAGTTGAGAAGAAGGCAAACCTCGCGTCTTCGTCGTCCTCGCTCGGCTCGGATTTGGATTTGGATTTGGTCAAATGATCTAATTGATTGATTAATTACAAATTTATTTGTTTATATATATTAACACAATATTATTTAATCAAGATTATACTGTTTCTGTGATGATATTTTAATTTTTTCTCCGTTATAATTTTTCCGTTATAATTTGAATTTGGCGGTTTGCTTATATGGACATTTTACAAAACTGCCATTTTGAGTTGCAGCCTTACATGAAGAGTTGTAACTCTTCGGTATTACCCAGCGTTTTGGCTATAAATACATGACCTCTCCCTCAGATTTTCCTTACGAAAATTATGATTTCTCCTTCTTCCTTTTGCATTGTTTTTAACAGAAAGAAAGCAGTAAGTGTGATTTGCTACTCATCTTTGAGTTCGTTGGTCACTGGGGTTTGAAGTACCGCTATACTAGTGAGGGTAATTCGTTCTATCCAGGGAGAAAATAGTCCTAAACCTCGGGTACTAGGAGGGGATTAAGTTCCTTAAGTAAACACTGTGAATTTAGTTGGCTCGCATTAATTCTGTTCTTCTACAATTCTGATTTTACATTATTTCTATTTTTAAATATATTTTCGAGTATAGATTACTAACAAGCTTAAGGAACTTAATTTTATTTTTCTGTCATCTTATATTCTATTTGTGGGAGACTAAATCCTAGTGATTTATACTCCTTGGTTGAGATTAAAGTCTATGTGAGTTTCTACTCAATTACGAGACTAAAATCTTTGTGATTTTTTTACTCGTTTTGTACTCGGTTTGAAGATATAAAATCTTCACCATTGTATTTAATCTGTTTCTGTTAGAGTTTATTCAGTTTGAAGATTTTAAATACTTCACCGTTAATTAATTTTATTAATGTTTTGTGACTAATAGAAACGACTGTCACACCCTTTTTATTCCCCCTTCCCCCCCTCCCCCCCAGATATATGTGTTATGGATGGTGTTGTGGGTTAACGAGTTTTTTCAATTGAAGTAACATATTTGAGTAGAGATTATTTTATTTATAGAGTCTTCACTTGGAATTGATTTTTCGGTGTTCCAAGTCACCTTTTATTTGAATCCCTAGTCAAAGGAAGGTTTGATTTTATTTTTATCGGTCCGCAGAAATAAAGTTCGGGTAAGGAATTATGTTGACTGGGGAGAAGGTGTAAGGCATTTTCCGAGTTCCGTGGTTCTAGCACGGTCACTTTATTGACTTAAAACTTGGCTTGAGTTAATTTGGACAAACTGTGCTTTATACGATTTTCATGTTTTACCTATCCGCTTATATTTCTTGATTATTAGAATTATTAAAAAAAATGATTTGGATAATATTACGTTGTCATAACCACACTATGCAAGCGAATGCGTGATCGAATAACAATATTATTAACTTATCATAATTGCGTCTCGCAAGCGAATCCGAAATCATGACAATCAATTATTTGTATTACTTTTGAGAAATTACTACATTTGAGAAAATTAATTCTTAAAAATTATTAAAAGTCAACTATCGCGCTACGCAATCGAATCCGCGATTTTAGCAAAAGATTAATTAAATAAAAAAATTAACTAAAACTAATGGGTATGGTATGAGATTATTGAATTAATTTATTGAATGTTAAACATCACACTACACAAACGATTCCGTGAAATTAAAGCCTGCTAATTGCCTAGCATTTAAATTATTTTTAAAATAATAATAGTTAAGTTATTTATTTAAACCATAATTAAATAAATTAATTTAATTAAAATTATTTGACTAAACTAAAATATAAGAACTAATTAAAATTATTTTAAGAGAATGCACTAGCATATTCTATTTACTTTGTCGATATTAGGTTTGCCAAAATTATTCTTAATTTGGCCCAAAGTGTAGTGGACCTTACATGACAAAAGAAAGCTCTACTTACTGGAATTACTAGGTATTAGGCCAGCTCAAATAAATAAAAGTGCTGAAATTAACAGGCCCAATAAGCTAGGTAAACTTGGAAACCAACCCAAACAAAAACTCTAGAATCTTGCAACTTTAGATCTTTACCCACGAAATTGAAGCCCATCAAACTCAATATTAATTGACCAAAACCCAAACTGTAATGAATGACAAATCCTATAAGATTGTATCAAGTAAGAAAACAAGGATTCATAACAAACCTTCAAAAGCTCACACACGACACTATATTTAACTATACATAAGAATCTATTTTTATTTTTTTTAACACTTATCCAAAATCACTTAAACAGGTTATGAGATAGCTTCATCAAATGTTTAAACATCTAATAGAATCATACACTGGATGATCCTTATCAAGTTTTAAAAAAATTGACAAAGTGTTTAAAGAATTGGACCTTTGTATTGAATCTGAGCTTTTGAGTTTTACAGCAGAAAAATCCCAAATCAAACAAGACCGAGACAGGACCTCGATGAACCCAGATCTCGGCGGACGAAATTCGAACCTCGACGGCATAATAAACTTTGGACTCGACCTCTTCGAACTTCTTTTAACTTCAGCAGAGGGAAACAACCCTTGCCGATTTTCGGTGACTGTTTTGGGGTGATTCTAACTGAGTTTTGGTGTTGATTTTAGCTGGGTTTAGGAGCTGTTTTCGTGTGGGTGTTTTTAGGGTTGGATTCCTTTGGAGAAGGTGATGTTTGGTGGTTGTTATAGGTGGCTTAAAGGAGGATCTACGGTGGAGTTAGTTGGTGAAAACTCTGTTTTAGGAAGAGATGAGGGTTCCTGATATTCTCTCTCATTTGTTTTTAAATCTTTTTCCCCTGATTCTCTCTGTTGTGCCAAGAATGTTCTCCCTCTGTAATGAGTATGTGTGTTTATTATATAAGAGAGAGATTAGTGAGTGTGAGTTGTTAAAGAGGAAGAGTGAGAGTGTGAGTTGTAAAAGAGGATGAGTGGGAGTTGTTAAAGCGGAAGAGTGGGAGTGTGAGTTGTGAGGGAATAATTGTTTTGGTGGTAAGATGTGTGATATAAGTTTCTTAGTAATAACTATAAAAGGTAAAATAAGATCTAAAATATGTAGATTAAACTTAAAATATATTTACATACTAAAAAGTGGTGAAAAATATAACCATGGTAAAAAATTAGGTCCTCACAGCATGCCCCTCTTTGCTTGGAAACATGAAGAATTTTCAGGCAAAGAAAAGATGAGCGATATGCCTAATTTTTGGCCATAACATTATTCAAAAGGGAAGATATAAGAGAAAGGAGTGCAACCGAGTCCTGGTTCTGGATAACTTACATATCCCTAGTTATAAGGGAATTAGGCTGCATGTAGTTCAAGGAAAAGGATGGAATGCTGAGTTGGAGAGTCAAGTGAGGTTCTGTTGAGGCTCCGGTCTGTAGTCCTGTTATTACATCAAAATCAAAATAAACTAAACAAGCCTATCAACTATGATTTACAAGATTCATATCTATAAGTCTTCTAAAACTCGATCTTAGGTCTTGACTAGTTCTTCGCGCACACTCTGATCTGAACCTTGATGCTTGCTAGCTGCAGGTACTAGTTCATTCTTCTATGGTTTCTTCTGATCAAAACGGGATATGTAAAGCTCGTAACTTCAGTCATGTCTTGAGCAGTCCATATCCTTTCCATTTGCTTCTGCATTTGGATTCACTTCTTTTCCTTTTCTTTTCTTTATTCTGGATTGAGAATTCTTCTTTGGGTCATATCGAACCCTGTGCCTCGAGGTAAAACCTTCTCAAACACCAAAACAAACAAAATTGTTTTGCCCAAGTTTTCACTAGAAAAATTTTGTGAGTTATTGTAACAAAATTCTAAACTACTTCTGTATTAAAAGCACTAAAGTGTCGGGAATGGTGTACCCTTTTTTTAAAAAAATATTGTAATTTTTTTTTGCAATGGTGTGCCCTTCTTGTCAAAATGATGTCTCAACTAAGGATTGGTGTACCTTATATTGGGAAAATGCGACTAAGGATTGGTGTACCCTATACTGGTAAGGAGACCAGGGAGTGGTGTACCCTACATTTCAGCTCGACTCAACTAGGAAGTTGTGTACCCTATGTTGAAAAACACAGACAGGGATTGGTGTACTCTATACTGGTAAGGAGATGTAACCAGGGGTTGGTACCCTGTATTACGGAAAAAGAATGTAATCAGGGGTTGGTACCTTGTATTACTGAAAAGAAAATGTAACCAGGGGTCGTCACCTTGTACTACTGATATGAAATGTAACCAGGGGTTGGTGTCCTGTATTACTGAAAAGAAAATGTAACCAGGGGTTGATGCCCTGTATTACCGAAAAGAAAATATAACCAGGGGTTGGTGCCCTGTATTACTGAAAAGGAAATGTAACCAGGGGTTGGTGCCCTGTATTACTGAAAAGGAAATGTAACAAGGGGTTAGTACCCTGTATTACTGATAAAATATTGAATCCCCTGGACGAAAAGGTTCTACCTGGGTTAAACTACAAAAAGCAAGCCTAGGCGAAGAGTACTTTTACCCGAAAATACGAGCTGAATCCACCTACGCAAAAAGGTTCTACCTGGATTAAGCTGCAAAAAGCGGCCTGAGCGAAGAGCACTTCTACCCGGAAATATGAGTTGGATCCCCCTAGGTGAAAAGGTTGGTTAAGCTACGAAAAATAACCTGAGCGAAGAGTACTTCTACCCGGACATATGAGCTAGATCCCCCTAGGAAAAAAGGTTCTACCTGGGTTAAACTATGTAAAACAACCTGAGCGAAGAGTACTTCTATCCTGAATATAAGCTGAATCCCCCTAGGCAAAAAAGTTCTACCTGGGTTAAGCTACGAAAAACGACATGAGCAAAGAGTACTTCTACCCGGAAATATGAGCTGGATCCCCTAGGCGAAAAGATTATACCTGGGTTAAGCTACGAAAAACAACCTGAGCAAAGAGTACTTCTACCCGGACATATGAGCTGGATCCTCCTAGGGGAAAAAGTTCTACCTGGGTTAAGCTACGTAAAACAACCTGAGCAAAGAGTACTTCTACCCAGAATATGAGATGGATCCCCCTAGGCGAAAAGGTTCTACCTGGGTTAAGCTACGTAAAACAACCTGAGCGAAGAGTACTTCTACCCTAAAATATGAGTTGGATCCCCCTAGGCGAAAAGATTCTACCTGTGTTAAGCTACGTAAAACAGCATGAGCGAACGATACTTCTACCCGAAAATATGAGCTGGATCCCCCTAGGCGAAAAGGTTTTGCCTAGGTTAAGCTACGTAAAACAGCCCGAGCGAAGAGTACTTCTACCCGAAAATATAAGCTGGATCCCCCTAGGCGTAAAGGTTCTACATGAGTTAAGCTACGTAAAACAGCCTGAGCGAAGAGTACTTCTACCCAGAAATATGAGTTGGATCCCTCTAGGAGAAAAGGTTCTACCTGAGTTAAGCTACGAAAATGGGAGGTATAAAAAGTAGTGATGCATGATGAAAATAAAAGAAAAATGGAGATTTTTAGGAACTCACCTTTGGTGGCATTCGTCCTTTGAGAATTGCCATTCTGCAATGCTTTGAACCTGCTTCAAACAAAGAAAAATTGTGAGTTTTCAAAGCGGTGGTCGGTTTGTGGCCTTGATGCCCTAAGTAGTGTGAATTCACGGCTACTCTCGTCGAAGAAACGATTATGTCAGTATGGTAACGAGATGCTCGGATACTCTGTATCGCATTGTGGAGACCTTGGCTTTCCGACATTCCTCCCGACTATTTCATACCCGGATGTCCAGGGTACCGTTAACCCTTATCCCTAAGGCAAGACAAGTTTTCCTTTAAAATCAAACTTAGTTGTCTTGCACCTAGTATCACTTTGTGTACGTAGTGCTTATCAACTTTTCCCATGAAGCAAATGTTGCTTAGGCGACCTTTTCAATTTCCTTGAGACAGTTTGTTAGGCTTATCAAAAGAGATCATAGATAGATTCATGCCTTCGTTAATGCTGTATGTGCCCCAAATTGTGCCCGGTATTACGGGGAAGATGTAGCCAGTTTTGCAGCCATTTCTTTGCTTTGCTTTTATGCAAGATTAGACCGAAGGGACTCAAAGAAATATTATGGGAAAAATAGAAGAGCAATTAAAAGTGAAAAAGGAATTGTGTCTAAACAAAATGTGTCCCTTTCGGGGGAGAGAAATAAGGAGACTAATCTAAGTATGTGCCGACTTCAATGAATCATGACATGTATTTTGGACTGGACGCCTGAACCGTCTGAGCTGTCTAATTCTCAAAATCCGTGTTGGTTGTGCTCATGCCTGAGTATCGAAAACCCTTATTCGGCTAGAAGCGCCTTTTGCGGGTTTTTGCTAACTGACCTCTTGATGTTGTTGTTAGTCGCTTCAACGGCTCTATTGGCTATTGGCCGGTAAGGGGTAGAATGGCGATGCATAATTTTAAATTACTCGCATACCTCTTTCATCAGATGACTATTTAGATTGGTTGCATTGTCAGTGATAATGGTCTTTGGGATACCAAAGCGATAGATGATGTTGGAATGAACAAAGCTACCACTGCTTTCTTGGTGACTGCTTTGAAAGTAAATGCCTCCACCCATTTGGTGAAGTAATCAATGGCGACCAAAATGAATCTATGCCCATTTGAAGCTTTTGGCTCGATTGGCCCAATAACATCCATTTCCCAAGCAACTAAAGGACAAGAAGAGGACATGGGATGAAATTCCAATGGGGGCGAGTGAATCAGGTCGCCATGAATCTGGCATTGGTGACACTTGCGAACAAAACTGAAGCAATCTCGCTCCATAGTAAGCCAATAATACCCTGCCCGCAGAATCTTCTTTGCCAAAACATATACATTCATGTGAGACCCACATACACCCGAATGCACTTCACTCATGATTCGTTCAGCTTTTATGGAATCTATGCATCTCAACAAGTTTAAATCTGGGGTCCTTTTGTACAAAATTTCCCCATTCAAGAAGAAACCACTAGCGAGCTGCCTTATAGTTCTTTTTGATCTCCCTTGGCATACTCTGGGTACTCCCTTGTTTTCAAAAATCGTTTTATGTCATGATACCATGGTTCACCATCTGATTCTTCCTTAATTGTATTGCAGTAACTGTGTTGATTCCGAACTTGGATTTCTAATGGATCAATATGAGTGTTGCCTGGATAAGGGAGCATCGAGGCTAAGGTAGCCAAGGCGTCGGCTAGCTCGTTGTGAAACCTGGAATGTACATGAACTCGATGGATCTAAATCTTTTGCTCAGGTCTTGCACACATTGTCTGTATGGAATAAGCTTGATGTCTCGAGTCTCCCATTCGCCTTGGGCTTGCCGGATAAGCAAGTCAAAATCTCCCATAACCAATAGTTCATGCACATCTATATCGAGGGCCATTTTCAAACCCATAATACAAGCTTCGTATTTTGCTGTATTATTGGTATAGAAGAACCGAAGTCAGGACGTTGCAGATTAATGTTGTCCAATAGGTGAGATGAGGATTGCCCCGATCCCGACTCCTTTGATATTGACAGCCCCATCAAA
This sequence comes from Nicotiana tomentosiformis, assembly GCF_000390325.3. Lineage (NCBI taxonomy): Eukaryota > Viridiplantae > Streptophyta > Magnoliopsida > Solanales > Solanaceae > Nicotiana > Nicotiana tomentosiformis. The sequence goes on from NC_090813.1 coordinate 25,891,596, forward strand.
ATACATCTTCCATACATGGTTATCGTCTGGAACTACTTCCTCTATTGAGTTGACCTCTTCGTCTGGGAATTATGTGCTTGGTGGCTCATAGTCATCATCGACTGGATTCTCTTCCAAATGATCAGCCAAAGCTTGTGCTTTCATTGTGGTGCGAGTGACATAGTTGATGTCGAACTCTGTGAATAGAATTTGCCACGTCGCGAGCCTGTCAGTGGGCATTGTCTTTTGGAAGATGTACTTTAAGGGATCCATTCTGGATATGAGGTAAGTAGTGTAGTCCAAAAGATAATGCCTCAGCTTCTAAGCGACCCAAGTCAAGGCACAACAAGTCCTTTCTAAAAGGGTATACTTATCCTCATAATTGGTGAACTTCTTGATCAAATAATAAATTGCTTGTTCCTTTTTGCATGTCACATCATGTTGCCCCAGAACGTATCCAAAGGAATTATCCATCACCGATAGATATAAAAACAAAGGCATACCCGGTTCAGGTGGGACTAGTACAGGGGGTTTCGACAGATAGTCTTTGATCTTGTCGAATGCTTTTTGGAAGTTGCTTGTCTATTTAACAGCAACATCATTTTTAACAACTTAAAGATGGGCTCGCACGTGGTTGTGAGTTGAGCAATGAACCTAGTGATGTAGTTCAACCTCTCGAGCAAACTTATGATTTCAGTTTTGTTCTTCGGGGCGGCAGATCTCGAATGGAATTTATCTTAGACGGATCCAATTCGATGCCTCTCTGACTGACTATAAAATCGAGGAGCTTCCTAGACGGAACCCCATATGCACACTTGGCAGGATTGTGCTTAAGGTCATACATTCGCAGCCGTTCAAAGAACTTTTTCAAATCACGCACGTGATCAGCCTGTGTCTTTGATTTTATGATGACATCATCGACATATACTTCAATATCTTTGTGCATCATATCGTGGAAAATGGTAGTCATGGCCCTCATGTAAGGTGCCCCTGCATTCTTCAAACCGAATGACATGATCCTATAGCAATAAGTACCCCACGGAGTAGTGAAAGCGGACTTTATGCATCATCCTTATCTATTAGAATTTGGTGGTACCCAACATAGCAATCCATGAACGATTGTATCTCATGCTTTGCACAATTATCTACAAGAATGTGGATGTTTGGTGAAGGAAAATTATCCTTTGGACTTTCTTTGTTCAGGTCTCTGTAGTCAACACAGACTCTGGTTTTTCCATGCTTCTTTGGCACATGCACAACATTTTTCACCCAGGAGGTATATCGGACAGCTCTGACCACATTGGTGCTCAGTTGCTTCATTATTTCCTCTTTGATTTTGTCATTCATATATTTCCTCTGACCAAGTACATACAACTTTGGGCTTGGAATATTGGAGCGAACTTTAACCTCAATATTTTTGGAACAAATAAAGTTGCCTTCTATGAGCTCTGGGCGCCTTTCACAATCAATGACATATCTCGGCTTGAACTTACTTCCAGTCTTGTTCCTTCTTGAATCATTCCCACTGTCATTTCTGCTCGACCAACCGTCTTGTATTTTTTATCTCGGCCAATCATTCCCACAAAATGAATATCATTATGTACTGGCAACGGGTTATTTGTCACATTAGGGGGGTCTTCGCCATTCGTTACCACAATCAACTTTTCAATGATGAGTCTTTCTATGGCTCTTTTCAGAGTCCAACAATCATCAGTGTTATGTCCCAGGGCACCTGAATGATATTCACATCTAGTATTTGCTTGAAATCCATGTGAATCAGGATATATATGGTGGGGAGCGATTGGTCCAATCACGCCTATCTGTTTCAACTTCTGGAACAGATTAGAGTATGATTGAGCCAATGGAGTGAACCTTTCCACCGACCTCTACTCTCGACCATAATCCTGCTTGGGATAAACATTGTAGGGTGCCCAAACATTTTGTTATTGACGTCAGGGGATCCTTGGAGCTGGTGGCCGTACGTGTTGATTGGGAGGCAGAGCATAGGATTGGGCATTAAACATTGTATAATGTGGTGGGCCCACATAGTATTGAGAAATTGGCAGGGGATAATAATGTTGAGGGTAGCTGGATTTCCCCTACTGAACTTGCACATAAGGGTGTGATGCCCCTCTTTGAACTTCCCTGGATCCCGAAGTCATCATGGACCCTTCTTCTCTCTTCTTTCTATTTGCCAAACTTCCCGACTCATTTTAGATTGCTTGGGTGGTGGCTTTAAGAGCAGCTTGACTTATAATCCTGCCAGTCTTGATGCCATTTTCGACCATCTCCCCTATTTTAATTGCTTCTACAAAAGGTCTACCCATCACGGACATCATGTTCTGAAAGTAATCAGGCTCTTGAGCCTGCAGAAAAATGATGATCAACTCGTGGTTATCCATGGGTGGCTTAACTCTAGCCGTTTGCTCCCTCCACTTGATGGCATACTCCCTATAGCTTTCAGTCGGATTTTTCTTCATATTGGACAGGGAATTGCGATTTGGCGCAATATCAATGTTGTACTGGAATTATTTGACGAAGGCCTGGGCCAGATATCTTGGTCAATGAACCATTCGGAGGATACCCCTACAAGACTTTCCCCAAAATAATCCATCAGCAATTCTTCTTTTCCATCTACACCCCTCAGCTGGTTGCTATACCTTTTCAAATTTCTCAAATTTTGGGGTCTTGAACCCTGGTGGCAAAATGGATGTGAGGGAACATGCATAGATCACTAAATGAAACACTTTTGTGACCACCTAGTCCTTGTATGTTCTTTATGTTCTGTTCAAGACTTTTCATTTTCCTGGCCATCTCATCCGGCTCAACCATCTTGATAGGCCTTTTATTTTCCACTGGTGACTCGTACTGAGGAATCTGATTGTATGCAGCCGAGAATTGGCCATCATAAGCATGAGATAATGGCTCGTTGTTTGTTCTCGTCACAAGAGGTGGTGGAGGGATTGTATATATCGGTGCGCCAGACACGACGAGATGGGTATTCCTAACTGGTGTGACTGGAGGTCGCATATTAGAGAAACCAGGGGTAGCATCGAGGCTGTAGTTTGGCACATACCCTGGTGATAGAATGTGATCGCTCATTGCATGGAGCGGTGGTTGAGTAGCCATGGGTACAGTGGAAGTTCCCTCTAAGGGACCCTGGGTGGAGGCTGACCGAAAACCCAAGCTTGATATACATCAAACAATTGTTGTCTCAATCTTCTTATTTCCTCCAACTCTTGCTCAACTGACTGACCCTGGGGGTTGTCACTGACCAACTAGATTTCATCATTGTTAGTCATTACTACCGTTCCCTTAGATCTGGTGAAGTAATGATGTGTTTTCAGTTTCACCACAAACCAACCACCTTAAGCTTACTATATAAGAGACAACAAACGTGTTAGGGTTAAGCATTTTATAGATATGAATCACACGTAATATTCCATGCTCCTAATATTATCATCATTTCTAACATGCTTTTGGAAGGCTTCATATTTCATTCCGGCTTATCAGGTTGCTTCTTATTGATGCTCTTATTTTCTTCTTCTCTCATTCTCCCTCTCTTAGAATCATTGAAAAATATTTTGATCGAACCATTTGTGGGTTGCCTACGTATCATGTCTCCGCATGAATCAGATTATTACGTAGTTCAGGGGATCAAGAATAAAGTAAACAAACTAACTCTTTTGTTTTTACTCTTTAAAAATATCTAATCGTAAAAACTCCTAACAAGGAAAAATATTTTTGGATTTTAAATTCTTTTTTTTATTGGAAATTTTCGAAAGAAAGGCTTCTAAACAAGAAAGAAAATATTTTTGGATTTCGATTTGTTTTAAAACTTCTAAAGAAGAAAGAAAATATTTTTGGAATTTTAAATTTGATGTCTCTAAGAAAAAATTTCTAAAGAAGAAATTAAAGGAAAATATTTTTGGACTTTTGAAAATGGAGGGCCGGAACCGATGAGATTTGCCTACGTATCTCACATCCGGTGAGAATCAGATCCGTGTAGTTTGGTCCAAGACTTGATAGATTTTGACCATTTTTGATTATTTTTTCGAATTTATTTTTTATAGTAAAAACGGATTATTTGTACAAAACTAGGGGAATGATTTTTTTTCCAATTCCGCTCAACTATTTTTCTAAAGCCAGTCAACAATGCAAGCAAACCCTCCAAATGATGCAACAAGTAGCACATAAGTGAACATGATGGTCTAAAAAAGGATACATGTCTTATACGGACCCGACCTATGTGTCGAGTTTCGCTAAGTCAAATGCACGTGATGCAAATAAAGCGAACCTACTAGGGATATCCGGCATGGGGTTTGTTCTTTTAGGTTTAAATTCTAGTGGAGAAGATATCTAGACTGCTTACTCGGGCAAATAACTCGAGCCGAGTAGGGTCAGCGCACCAATAGCATTGCTTTCCGGCTTAGCTGGTGGTGTTCACCGCCTACAATATGTGTGAATAAAATCCTTCATCGGGTGACAAGAACCTCGGCTATCTCAAAGAAAGCGGGCTATGTCAAGCAAATGCCCAATTTAATTTCAAGAAAACTCATAAGGGTGCGTGAGAAGACAGTTTTGTAACGATCCGGCCGGTCTTTTTGAGAGTCATAACCCCGATCCCCTATTTACTGTTTCCCTCGTATTTTTTTCTGCTTATGTGACTTGTCGGGAGGCTTCGTTTTGGTTCTTGGAGTGTTTTGGGACACTTAGTCCCTAAAACGGGAGCTTAAGCCTTAAGATTTGGACCGTAGTCAAAACTACATGAAAACGACTCCGGAATAGAGTTTTGTCGGTTTCGTTAGCTCCGTTAGGTGATTTTGGACTTTAGAGGCATGTCCGGATTGTGTTTTGGAGGTCTGTAGCTCATTTAGGCTTGAAATGGCGAAAGTTAATTTTTTGGAGATTTTGATCGGTAGTGGAAATTTTGTTATCGGGGTCGGATTCCGATTCCGAAAGTTGGAGTAGGTCCGTAATGTTGAATATGACTTGTGTGAAAAATTTGGGGTCAATCGGACGTGGTTTGATAGGTTTCGGCATTGGTTGTGGAAAATTTGAAGTTTCAAGTTCTTTAAGTTGAATTGGAGGGCAATTCGTGATTTTAGCGTTGTTTGATATGGTTTGAGGGATCGACTAAGTTCATATGGTGATTTAGGACTGGTTGGTATATTTGGTTGAGATCTCGGGGGCCTCGGGTGAGTTTTGGATGGTTACGGATCATATTTGGACTTGGAAGATTTTTCTGCTACTGGTTCTGGTGTAATCGCACCTGCGCAAGGCTGCCCGCAGGTGCGAGCAAATTGGCACAGAAGCAGAATGGGTAGATCATTATGGAATCGCAGGTGCGTGGAAAGAGCCGCATCTACGATGCCCGCATATGCGCAAGACTGACCACAGGTGCAAAGATAGACCGCAAAAGCGGACAGTATTTTCGCAGGTGCGCACACGCATGTGCGGCCCTTTCATCGTAGGTGCGGAGGCAGAGGGGGGGCAAGTGATTTGCGCAGAAGCGGTCATTTTTCACACAACCGCACCCGTAAGTGCGAGCCCAGGCTCCGCAGGTGCAGAAATGCCTGGGCAGTGCTTAAAACCGAAGGGCTTCGTGATTTTTGTCATTTTGGACTTTGCAAACTCGGTTTAGGGCAATATTTGAGAGCATTTTTGAGAGATTTCTTGAGGTAAGTCCCTTGTGCTTATATTTGATCAATAATCTTGCTTCCCCATTTATATTTTTACCTAGTTAGTGTGTATTTAAAGTGAAATTTGGGAGTTTGAGACTAGGGATTTGGAAAGTTTTATTTGTAGATTTGAAGGACCATTTGGTGTCGGATTTTAGTAAATTTGATATGGTTAGACTCATGAGTGAATGGGCTTTAGGATTTTGTGACTTTGACCCGATTCCGAGACGTGGGCCCGGGTCGTCTTGTTAGGGCGAATTTCGGAATTTTTGTTAAAATATTTATTTCATTAATTAGATGAGTCTATTATGGTTGTATTCATGATATGCAATTTTGTTTGGCTAGATTTGGGCCATTCGGAGTCGGATACTCGTGGCAAAGACATTGTTACCGATTGATTGAGCTTGGTTCGAGGTAACTGGCTTGCCTAACTTTGGGGGGGGGAATCCCCTTAGGATTCGGAACTATTGTGATATGTGAGCGTCGTGTACGTGTGATGATGAGTACGTACACAGACTAGTTGTTGAAAAACCTGATTTATACTGAGCAACAACCTGTTTTCCTTTATTTTGAGTTATACCATTTTAAGGAGTATTAACCTGTTTTCATTCTTAATTGAGTTATTCCAATATGAGTAGTTATCATGTTTAGTCTAATATCGCATGTCTACATGCTTTAACTGCTTTATTGAACTCTGTGAAGCATGCCTAGTTGATTTTCTACTTTTTCCTTGTTCTTTATCAGTATAGTCGTAGAAATCTTATTGATGTATTTGTCGTTTGATCTGTACATTTACTTTGGGACTACGGAACGGTATTCCGGGAGATCCCCATGTACTGCATATTTACTTTGGGACTACGGAACGGTATTCCAGGAGATCCCCATGTACTGTATATTTACTTTGGGACTACGGAACGGTATTCCCGGAGATCCCCTTATACTGCATATTTACTTTGGGACTACGGAACAGTATTCCGAGAGATCCCCCTATTCTGCGTATTTACTTTGGGACTACGGAACGGTATTCTGGGAGATCACCCCTACACATTTACATTTGGGACTATGAGACGGTATCTCGGGAGATCCCCTGTTGTTATCTCTGTGTACTGAGCTGTTGTCTTCTATGAATTCTTTCTTGTTAAATTTCAGTTTTTATTTTACTGCGATATTTCATTCTTGCCTTGCTTTATTATTATATATACCAGTAGGGCCCGGATCTGGCCTCGTCACTACTCTATCGAGGTTAGGCTTGGTACTTACTGGGTACCGATTGTGGTGTACTTATGCTACTCTCTGCATATGTTTTTCGTGTGCAGATCCAGGTGATCCTTATCAGCTGCACTATCAGTGAGCCGGGACAGCTACGGAGACTTCAAGGTATATCTGCCGCGTCCGCAGACCTCAGAGTCCCTTTCTACTCTTCCCCATGTCCATTATCTTCTGTATTTTTCTTTTGTTAGAATCTGATGTATAGAGACACTAGATTTTCCTTCTGTAGTTTGTAATTCACGATGTTCCGGGTTTAGGAATTTGTTGTGTATTTTTGAATAGTTGGTTAAATTTATGTTTTCATTTCATTATTCCGCAAAAATATTAGGCTTATCTAGTTGTAGAAACTAGGTATCGTCAAGACTGTCACGACCCAATTTCACCTAAAGGTCGTGATGGCGCCCAACACTATAGCTGGGCAAGCCAACTAATAAATTAGACGTATATCAATTATCTTCAGAATAATTTTCTAAGTAATTATATTAATTTACTAGCAATATTAAAGAAAATAGAAAAGATACCGATTAACTTAAATCTAAGAAAATATTACAATTCTAAATTCTACCAATGTGTGTGCCAAAACCTGGTGTCACAAGTGTATGAGCATCTAGTAGATTATACAAAACTCCAAATACTGACTGAAATGAAATAGACAAAATGTAAATACAAGAAGAGACACTGGTAGCTGAAAAACGGCTCAGAAAGGCAGCTCACCACTATGCCTCTGGATAACGTGGGTGTAAGATGATAGGTCCTCCACTAGTACTTGCCTCAGATCCTGCACAAAAAGTGCACCAAGTGTAGTATGAGCACGTAAACAACGTGTACCCAGTAAGTATCAAGCCTAATCTCGAAGTGGTAGAGACGAGATTGTCGACTTTGACACTCACTAAGGGTCAAAAATAATAAATAGAATAAAATGAAATTTATTTAAATCAGCATGATTCATAGAGTTAACAACAATTTTACTAAATCAGCAGTAATAATTAAACTCTTTCAATTCCAACAACTTCCAAACCATTTATTAAATCCACAAGCTGCAAATTAAAAACGTCGTGTTATCGTGTATTTATTATTATTAAGCACGATTTCTGCCGAGGTCGTACGACCCGATCCAGAGTGTTGTGTACACTGCCGAGGGACGTGCGGCGCGATCCATAGATGTATCTATCCTGCCGAGGCGTTCGGCCTGCTCCACAAGAAAGGGGAACATTTTCTTATGTGCCTCCGGAAGGAAAGTATATTTATTATAAGATCAATTAGAGAGGATGAAAAATTTATTTTTAACAATTTAATTTATTTAAACAAAAAATTAAGCATATGAGATTTTCATCTTTTAATATCTTCCCTAACAATTCACAATATATATATATATATATATATATATATATATATATATATATATATATATATATCAAATATTTTAAGTAAGTAAAGAATATAATTTACACAAGTAATCTATGCTTTGAGTCCTAAACTACCCGGAATTTAACATTAATAGTAGTTATGCACGGACTGTCGTCACCTCGTGCGTACGTAGCCCCCGCAATTAGCAACAATTATTTAATTTAATCACCTATGGGGAAATTTCCCCTTCACAAGATTAGACAAGAGACTTACCTTGTCTCAAAGTCCACTTTTCGATTACCACGTCGCGTTAAATTCTCGATTCGACGCCGAAAAATCTAAAACTATTCAAATATTATACAAAATAATTAATACATGTTCAATACTTTGAATTTAGGCTATTAAATAACTTACCCTAACCAAAATGATAAAATTTTTAAAATTCACCCCGAGCCCACGTGCCCGGATTTCAGAAATTTTTTGATGAAAACGTTACCCATAATCTCAAGAACTCAAATATATAATTTCTATCCAATTCCATAAATATTTTCGTGGTTAAAATCATATTTTTATAAAAATCTAGGTTTTTCATCTAAACCCTTGATTTCTAAGTTTTACTAGTTATAATCTACCCATAATCTATGTATTTAACTCAAGGTGTGTAGAATTAACTTACCTCCAAATTGCTAATTGAAATATCCTCTCAACTAGCTCTAAAATCGCCCAAACATGGAAGAAAAACGAACAAAATGGACTGAGCTTCGTCTGTTTTTAAGGTTCTGCCCAACAGTGATTTCCGTACCTGCGGCTTTCGCACCTGCGGAAAAGCCTCACAGGTGCGCATTTCCCTCTCTTTGCCTGGCACCGCACTTGCGGACAAGTTGCTCGCTTCTGCACAGGTGCGCCCATTCCTTCGCACCTGCGCATCCCTCAGCTTCTGCGCGCAAGGCCTTCGCACCTGCGCGTTCGCAGGTGCGCCAATATGCTTTGCATCTACGATGGCTGGGCAGGCTCCTCTCCTTCGTACCAGCGGCTTATGGCTCGCACCTGCGAGCTCGCACCTGCGGTTGTCCAAGCACAGGTGTGATTATGACAGTAGCTGGGAGCTTCAGTCCTTGCTCAATTTTTCTAAAATTGGTCCGAGTCTCGTCCGGTTAACACTTGGGGTCCCCGGGGCCCCGCCCGAACATACCAACAAGTTCGAAATTATAAAACGGACTCGCTCGAACTCTCAGAATGTGTAAACCAACATCAAATCTAAGAATCATACCCTAAACCAAATTGATTCAAACTTAAGAACTTCAAGTTCTTCAATTTACTTCCAATGCGCCGAAACATACTTAAACTACTCGGAACGACACGAAAATTTACATGCAAGTCTTAAATCATAATATGGAACTATTCCCAAACTCGGAATTCCAAACGGACTTCAATTACTCAAAACCCTACTCCAAACCAAATTTAAAGAACTTTAAACCTTCAAATAGTTGATTTTCACTTTTAAGCGCCAAAACGCTCCCGGGTTATCCAAAACCCGATTCGAACATACGCCCAAGTCCGAAATCATCATACGAACTATTGGAAACGTCAAATCCCAATTCCGGGGTCATTTTCTCAAAATGTTGACCGAAGTCAAACTTAGTCTTTTAAGACTAACTTAAGGAACCAAGTGCTCCGATTTCAACCCAAGCACTTCCAAATCCCGAACCAACCATCCCCGCAAGTCACAAATCATTAAAAGCACATTCGGGGAGTTTTATTTTAGGGAACGGGATTCTAAAAGTTAAAATGACCGGTTGGGTCATTACATTCTCCACCTCTTAAACAAACGTTCGTCCTTGAATGGGTTTAGAATAATACTTGGAGTGCTAAATAAGCGTGGATATTTGCTTCGCATGTCCTCCTCGGCCTCCCAAGTCGCTTCCTCGACTGGTTGGCCCCTCCACTGGACTTTTACTGCAGAAATTCTCTTGGACCTCAACTGGCAAACCTTTTTATAAACAATGGCAACTGGCTCCTCTTCATAACCCAAACTCTTATCTAGCTGAACTGTGCTGAAATCCAACACATATGACAGGTCGACATGATACTTCCGGAGCATAGATATATGGAAAACCGGATGAACTCCCGATAGACTGGGAGACAATGCAAGCTCATAAGAAACCTCCCCAACTCATCTCAACACCTCAAATGGGCTTATAAATCTTGGGCTCAACTTGCCCTTCTTCCCAAATCTCATGATTCCCTTCATTGACGAAACCTTCAAGAGAAATTCTTCACCTACCATAAATGATAAATCACGCATTTTCTGATCTGCGTAACTCTTCTGTCTGGACTGTGCTGTATGAAGTCGCTCCTGAATCAACTTTACCTTTTCCAAGGCATCCTTCACCAAATCAATACCATATAACTTAGCCTCACCGGGATTAAACCATCCGATGGGCAAACGACATCGCCGACCATATAAAGCCTCAAACGGAGCCATCTCGATGCTGGATTGGTAACTGTTATTATAAGCAAACTCGGCCAAAGGCAATAAACGATCCCACTGACCCCCAAAGTCAATCACACATGCCCTGAGCATATCCTCCAAAATCTTAATTGTCCGCTCTAACTGTCCGTCGGTCTGCGGATGAAAAGTTGTGCTGAGCTCTACACGGGTCCCCAATTCACTCTGTAATGCTCTCTAGAAATATGAAGTAAACTGAGGGCCTCTATCCGATATGATGGAAATTGGCACACCATGCAACCGAACTATCTCCTGAATACAAATCTGGGCCAACCTCTCTAAAGTATACGTAGTCACTACCGGAATAAAGTGTGCTGACTTGGTCAACCTGTCAATAATCACCCAAACTGCATCAAACTTCTGCAAGGTCCGCGGCAACCCAACTACAAAGTCCATAGTAATGCGTTCTCATTTTCACTCCGGTATAGTCATCTGCTGAAGTAGGCCACCTGGCCTCTAGTGCTCATATTTAACCTGCTGGCAATTCAGACACCTAGCTACATACTCAACTATATCCCTTTTCATTCGCCGCCACCAATATAGGAACTGTGTGCCTCCTCTAGGATCTTTTTCCTCAGTCCATCCACATTAGGAACACATAGACGACCCTGGAGTCGTAGAACACCATCCACACCAATAGTAACTTCCTTGGCATCACCTCGTAGTATCGTTTCTCGAAGAACCATCAAGTGTGGGTCATCATACTGGAGAGCCTTGATATGCTTAAATAGTGAAGACTGGGCCACAACACATGCAAGAACTCGGCTGGGCTCTGAAATATTCAGCCTCACAAGTCTGTTAGCCAAGGACTGAATATCCGAAGCTAATGGCCTTTCCTCTGCTACAATGAAAGCCAAACTACTCATACTCTCTGCTTTTCTACTCAAGGCATCTGCAACCATATTTGCTTTGCCCGGATGATACAGGATAGTAATATCATAATCTTTTAGTAACTCCAGCCATCTGCACTGCCTCAAATTTAGGTCCCTCTGCTTTAACAAATGCTGCAAACCGCGATGATCAGTATAAACTTCACAGGACACCCCATAAAGATAATGCCTACAAATCTTAAGAGAGTGAACAATCGCAGCTAACTCCAAGTCATGTACCGAATAATTCTTCTCGTGGGGCTTCAACTGACGTGAAGCATATGCAATAACTCGCCTTTCCTGCATCAATACACAACCCAAACCAACACGTGAAGCATCACAATACACTGTATACATCCCCGAACCAGAAGGCAACACTAACACTGGTGTTGTAGTCAATGTTGTCTTGAGCTTCTGAAAGCTCACTTCACAATCATCGGACCATCGGAACAGAGCACCTTTCTGGGTTAATTTGGTCAAAGGCATTGCAATAGATGAAAAACCTTCCATGAATCGACGATAATAACTTGCTAAACCCAGTAAACTCCTGATCTCAATCGCACGAAGTAGGACGATGCCAATTCTGAACTGCCTCAATCTTTTTGGGATCAACCTTAATGCCTTCACCCGATACAATATGCCCCAAAAATGCTACAGACTCTAGCTAGAACTCACATTTGGAGAACTTAGCATATAGTTTTTGTTCCCGCAATGTCTGAAGCACCACTCTCATATGTTGCTCGTGCTCCTCCTTATCGCGTGAGTAGATCAAAATGTCATCAATAAAGACAATGACAAATAAATCAATATATGGTCCGAATACCCTGTTTCTCAAATCCATAAACGTTGTCGGGGCATTAGTTAAACCGAAAGACATCACCAAAAACTCATAATGATCATATCTAGTCCAAAAAGCAGTCTTCGAAACATTTGAATCTCGAATCTTCAACTGATGGTACCCCGACCTCAAGTCGATCTTAGAGAACACCCTAACACCCTGCAACAGGTCAAATAGATCATCAATACGTGGCAACGGGTACTTGTTCTTAATAGTGACTTTGTTCAATTGGCGATAATCAATGCACATCCGCATTTTCCCATCCTTATTCTTCACAAATAATATCGGTGCACCCCAAGGCAATATACTCGGTCTGACGAACCCTTTGGCCAGTAACCCTTCAAGTTGTTCTTTCAATTCTTTCGGAGCCATGCGATATGGTGGGATAGATATAGGCTGGGTATCTGGAGCCAAGTCAATACCGATATCAATATCATGATCAGGTGGCATACCTGGAAGATCTAAAGGAAATATATCGGAGATCTCCCGAACTACATGCACTGAATCAATAGCTGGAGCTTCTGCAGTAGTATCCCGAACTTAGGCTAGATAAGCTAAACAACACTTCTCAGCCATGTGTTGAGCCTTCATAAAAGAAATAACCTGATTAAATGAACTAACAGACAAACCCTTCCACTCCAGCCTAGGAAATGCTGGAATAGCCAAAGTAATAGTCTTGGCATGACAATCTAGAATAGCATGATATGGAGATAACCAGTCCATACCCAGGATGATTTCAAAATCGGTCATCTCAAGCAATAGGAGATCTTCTCTAGTTTCATAACCACATAATGTAATAATACAAGACCGGTAGATCCGATTCACAATAACATAATCGCCCACAGGAGTGGACACATAAACAGGAGTACTCAAGGACTCACGAGAAACACCCAAGAATGGAGTGAATAGAGATGACACATATGAATACGTAGATCCTGGATCAAATAATACTGAGGCGTCTTTGCCCAAACATAAATAATACCTGTAATCACAGCATATGAGGCCTCTACATCTGATTTGGCCAGAAAAGCATAGAATCGAGCGGGAGCGCCAACTGGCTGGCATCCACCTCTAGGATGACCTCTACCCACCTGTCCTCCACCTCTAGGTGGTCGAACGACTGGTGGAGTAACTGCTACGGTAATCATAGGCTGCTGACCCAGCTGCACTGGTCTACACCGCAGTCTGGGGCAGAATCTCCGTATGTAACTGGGATCCCCACACTCATAAAAACCTTTCAATACGATAAGCTGCTGACTAGAAGTCTGGACCTTGTGACCTGAATACCCACTAGAAGAACCCTAAATAACCGGTAGGCGATAAAAACTCTCTGGTATATCACTGAGATAGGGTCGTACAGGACCACCTCGATGAGGCGGTGGTACTGGATATGGGGGCCTGCTGGACTGCCCTCTCACGAACTGACCTCTGCCCCCAGACGGAGCACCTCTGAACTCTCCAGAATACCTGAACCGCTTATCTCTCATAACCTGCTCTTAGCTCTGCTGACGTACACCCTCAATCCTCCGGGCTATCTCCATGACTAGCTCATAAGAAGTGCACATCTCAACCTTTCGAGCCATAGTGGCCTGAATGTCAGTATGTAAACCAGCTGCAAACCTCCACACTCTCTCCGCCTCAGTAGGGAGTATCATAAGTGCATGGCGAGATAACTCAGAGAACCTCGCCTCATAATCGGTCACTGACATCTGACCATGCTGGAGCGGCTCAAACTGAAACCAAAACTCTTCCCTCTGGGAGGGTGGAATATACTTGTCCAGGAAGATACGGGTGAACCTGTCCCAAGTTATGGGAGGAGAATCTGTTGGTCTGCCAAGAATATAAGACTACCACCATCTACGGGCCCTGCCCTCTAGTTGAAAAGTAGCAAAGTCAACCCCATGAGACTCCAATATTCTCATGTTGTGCAGTCTGTCCCTGCACCAATCAATGAAGTCTTGGGGATCCTCATGTCGCCCACCCCCAAAGACAGGAGGATGTAGTCAAGTCCATCTATCCAATAGTTTCTGAGGATCAGCGGCTGCAGCTGGCCTGGGCTCAGGAGTAGCTGCTGCCACTGGCTGCGCTCCACCCATGGGTAGTGCACCCTGGGTCAGATATACAGCAGTTGCCTGTCCATGAGCCTGTGCGGTCGGAGTCTGTGCTCCCCCGCCCGCCTGAGATGTGGCTCGGTCTACCGAAAATAAACCGGCCTGAGTCATAGTGTCCATGAATCGCAGCATACGACCTATAACATCCTGAAATCCCGGTGCAGATGTGAAATCCATCGGAGCTGGCTCTGCCACAGGCACTTCACTATGCTCCCTAATAATGGGATCCTCTGTTGGACTCATTGGTAGAATAACTGGAACGGTCTTGGGACGTCCTCTACCTCTACCACGGGCTGGATCCCTCCCTCGGCCTCTAGAAACTGGGGGAGTATCTCTTCCCTGGTTTGGAGCCTCATTAGAGTGTGTTCTCACCATCTGTGAGAGAGCAAGAGAAATATATTTAGTACTACATCAATTGCATGATGGAAGATGAAGAAAGGTAATCTCCTAACACCCTATAGCCTCTCGTAGATAAGTACAGACGTCTCCGTATCGATCCGCAAGACTCTATTAGGCCTGCTCATAACTTGTGAGACCTACGTGAACCTAGTGCTTTGATACCATGTTGTCACGATCCAATTTCACCTAAAGGTCGTGATGGTGCCCAACACTATAGCTGTGCAAGCCAACTAATAAATTAGACGTATATAAATTATCTTCAGAATAATTTTCTAAGTAATTATATTATTTTACTAGCAATATTAAAGAAAATAGAAAAGATACCGATTAACTTAAATTTAAGAAAATATTACAATTCTAAATCCTACCAATGTGTGTGCCAAGACATGGTGTCACAAGAGTATGAGCATCTAGTAGATTGTACAAAACTCCAAATACTGTTTGAAATAAAATAGACAGAATGTAAATACAAGAAGAGACATTGGTAGCTGCAGAACGGCTCAGAAAGACAGCTCACCAATATGCCTCTGGATAATGTGGGTGTAAGATGATAGGTTCTCCACTAGTACCTGCCTCAGATCCTGCACAAAAATTACAGCAAGTGTAGTATGAGTACGTAAACAACGTGTACCCAGTAAGTATCAAGCCTAATCTCGAAGTGGTAGAGACGAGATAGTCGACTTTGACACTCACTAAGGGTCAAAAATAATAAATAGAATAAAATAAAATTTATTTAAATCAGCATGATTCATAGAGTTAACATCAATTTTACTAAATCAGTAGGAATAATTAAACTTTTTCAACTCCAACAACTTCCAAACCATTTATTAAATCCACAACCTGTAAATTAAAAACGGCGCGATATCGTGTATTTAATATTATTATTATTAAAAACGATTTCTGCCGAGGTCGTACAGCCCGATCCAGAGTATTGTGTACACTGTCGAGGGACGTGTGGCACGATCCATAGATACATCTATCCTGCCGAGGCGTTCGGCCCGCTCCACAGGAAAGGAAGACATTTTCTTATGTGCCTCCGGAAGGAAAGTATATTTATTATAAGATCAATTCGAGAGGATGAACAATTTATTTAATTTAAACAAAAAATTAAGCATATGAGATTTTATTCTTTTAATATCTTCTCTAACAATTCACAATATATATATATATATATATATATATATATATATATATAAGTAAAGAATACAATTTACACAAGTAATTCATGCTTTGAGTCCTAAACTACCCGGACTTTAACATTAATAGTAGCTACTCACGGACTCTCGTCACCTCATGCGTACGTAGCCCCCGCAATTAACAATAATTATTTAATTTAATCACCTATGGGAAAATTTTTCCCTCACAAGATTAGACAAGAGACTTACCTTATCTCAAAGACCACTTTTCGATTACCACATCGCGTTAAATTCTCGATTCGATGCCAAAAAATCCGAAACTATCCAAATATTATATAAAATAATTAATACATGTTCAATAATTCAAATTTAGGCTATTAAATAATTTACCCTAACCAAAACGGTAAAATTCCTAAAACTCACCCCGGGCCAACGTGCCCGGATTCCGGAAATTTTGGGATGAAAACGTTACCCATAATCTCAAAAACTCAAATATGTAATTTCTATCCAATTTCATACCCATTTTCGTGGTTAAAATCTCATTTTTATAAAAATTTAGGTTTTTCCTCTAAACTCTTGATTTCTAAGATTTACTAATTATATTCTACCCATAATCTATGTATTTAACTCAAGGTGTGTAGAATTAACTTACCTCCAAATTGCTAATTGAAATCTCCTCTCAAAGAGCTCTAAAATTGCCCAAACATGAAAAAAAACCGAACAAAATGGACTAAGCTTCGTCCGTTTTTAAGGTTCTGCCCAACAGTGATTTTCGCACCTGCGGCTTTCGCACCTGCGAAAAGCCTCGCAGGTGCACATTTCCCCCTCTTTGTCTGGCACCGCACTTGCGGACAAGTTGCTCGCTTCTACGCAGGTGCACCCATTCCTTCGCACTTGCGCATCCCTCAGCTTCTGCGCGCAAGGCCTTCGCACTTGCGTGTTCGTAGGTGCGCCAATATGCTTCGCATCTGCGATGGCTGGGCAGGCTCTATCCTTCGCACCTGCGGCTTATGGCCCACACCTGCGAGCTCGCACCTGCGGCTGTCCAAGCGCAAGTGCGATTATGACAGTAGCTGGGAGCTTCAATCTTTGCTCAATTTTTCTAAAATTGGTCTGAGCCTCGTCCGGTTAACACTCGGGCCCCCGGGGCCCCGCCCGAACATACCAATACGTTTGAAATCATAAAACGGACTCGCTCAAACTCTCGGAACGTGTAAAACAATATCAAATCTAAGAATCCTACCCTAAACTAAATTGATTCAAACTTAAGAACTTCAAGTTCTTTAATTTACTTCCAATGCGCCGGAACATCCTTAAACTACTCGGAACGACACAAAAATTTGCGTGCAAGTCTTAAATCATAATACGGAACTATTCCCAAACTCGAAATTCCAAACGGACTTCAATTACTCATAAACCTACTCCAAACCAAATTTAAAGAACTTTAAACCTTCAAATAGTTGATTTTCACTATTAAGCGCCAAAACGCTTCCGGGTTATCCAAAACCCGATTCGAACATACACCCAAGTTTGAAATCATCATACGAACCTATTGGAACCGTCAAATCCCGATTCCGGGGTCGTTTTCTCAAAATATTGACCGAAGTCAAACTTGTCCTTTTAAGGCTAACTTAAGAACCAAGTGTTCCGATTTCAACCCAAACACTTCCAAATCCCGAACCAATCATCCCCGCAAGTCACAAATCATTAAAATCACATATGAGGAGTTTTATTTTAGGGAACGGGGTTCTAAAAGTTAAAATGACCGGTTGGGTCATTACAACGACGTCACACGGAGGGAAAATTGGGTCGTGACAAGTTTATATGTACAGTTCAACAATATCAAGGTAGTAAAAAGTGGGAAAGTAGCACATTAGGCACCAATTAATCACAATATATACAAAAATAATAAAGCCAAATAAAAGTCAATATGTACAAGCTCGAATTCTGGTTGAGTCCCCAGCAGAGTCGCCAGAGCTGTCACACCCCGTTTTACCCCCCAAAAGATAATATGCCCCCAAAGATATGTGTGTTATGGATGGGTATTGTGGGTTAAAGAGTTCTTTCCAATTGAAGTGACATATTTGGATAGGGATTATTTCATTTACAGAGTCGCCACTTGGAATTAATTTTTCGGTGTTCCAAGTCACTATTTATTTGAATCCCTAGTCAAAGGAAGGTTTGACTCTATTTTTATCGTCCACGAAAATAAAGTTCGGGTAAGGAATTTAGTTGACCGGGGAGAAGGTATAAGGCATTCGCCGAGTCTCGTGGTTCTAGCACGGCCGCTTTATTGACTTAAAACTTGGCTTGAGTTAATTTTGGACAAATTGTGCTTTATATGATTTTCATGTTTTACATATCCTCTTTTATTTCTTGATTATTAGAATTATTAAAAAAAATGATTTGGATAATATTACGTTGTCATAACCACGCTACGTAAGCGAATGCGTGATCGAATAACAATATTAATTAACTTATCATAATTGCGCCTCACAAGCGAATCCGAAATCATGACAATCAATTATATGTATTACTTTTGAGAAATTACTACATTTGAGAAAATTAATTCTTGAAGATTATTAAAAGTCAACTATCGCGCTACGCAAGCGAATCCTCGATTTTAGCAAAAGATTAATTAAATTAAAAATTAATTAAAAGTATTAGGTATGGTATGAGATTATTGAATTAATTTATTAAATGTTAAACATCACGCTACGCAAATGATTTCCTGAAGTTAAAGCGTGTCTGCTAATTGCCTAGTATTTAAATTATTTTTAAAATAATAATAGTTAAGTTGTTTATTTAAACCATAATTAAAAAAACTAATTTCATTAAAATTATTTGACTAAACTAATATGTAAGAACTAATTGGAATTATTTTAAGAGAATGCACTAGCATATTCTATTTACTTTGTCAACATTAGGCTTGCCAAAATTATTCTTAATTTGGCCCAAAGTGTAGTGGACCTTACATGACAAAAGAAAGCTCTACTTACTGGAATTACTAGGTATTAGGCCAACTCAAATAAATAAAAGTGCTGAAATTAGCATGCCCAATAAGCTAGGTAAACTTCGAAACCAACCCAAACAAAAACACTAGAATCTTGCAACTGCAGATCTTTACCCACGAAATTGAAGCCCATCAAACTCAATATTAATTCACTAAAACCCAAACTGTAATGAATGACAAATCCTATAATATTGTATCACGTAAGAAAATAAGGATTCATAACAAACCTTCAAAAGCTCACACGCGACACTATATTTAACTATACATAAGAATCTATTTTTATTTTTTAACACTTATCCAAAATCAATTAAACATGTTATGAGATAGATTCATCAAATGTTAAACATCCAATAGAATCATACACTGAATGATCCATATCAAGTTTAAAAAAAATACACTGAATTGGACCTTTGTATTGAATCTGAGCTTTTGAGTTTTACAATAAGGAAATCCCAAATCAAACAAGATCGAGACAGGACTTCGTTGAACCCAGACCTCGGCGGACGAAATTCGAACCTCGACGGCACAATAAACTTTGTACTCGACCTCTTCGAACTTCTTTTAACTTCAGCAGAGGGAAACAACTTTTTGCTGATTTTTGGCGACTATTTTGGGGTAATTCTAAGTGAGTTTTGGTGTTGATTTTAGCTGGGTTTAGGAGCTATTTCCGTTCAGACTTTTAAGGTTATTGATGGGTGTTTTTAGAGTTGGATTCATTTGGAGAAGGTGATGGTTGGTGGTTGTAATAGGTGGCTTAAAAGATGAACTACAATGGAGTTAGTTGGTGAAAACTCTGTTTTAGGAAGAGATGAGGGCTCCTGATGCTCTCTCTCATTTTTTTCTTATTTTTTCCCCCGATTCTCCCTGTTGTGCCAAGAATGTTCTCTCTTTGTGATGAATATGTGAGTGATTTTATATAAGAGAGATATGAGGGAGTGTGAGTTGTTAAAGAGGAAGAGTGGGAGTGGGAGTTGTTGAAGAGGAAGAGTGGGAGTGTGAGTTGTTGAAGAGGAAGAGTGGGAGTGCGAGTTGTGAGGAAATGATTGTGTTGGTGGTAAGATGTATGATATAATTTTCTTAAGTAATAACTATGTGAAATAAGATCTAAAATATGTAAATTAAACTTAAAATATATTTACATACTAAAAATTGGTAAAAATTTCAAGCATGATAAAAAATTATGTGCTCAATGACAGAAACAGGAACCCAGTGGTTGGCTCTACGAGCAATGTTGCTTCTTCCAGTCATTTTGTGCCATCACCGGCTCCAGCGGAAAAGCCCAAATTTTTTTCCGGGATTGACTTCAAATGTTGGCAACAAAATATGTTCTTCTATTTGATTACTTTGAGTCTACAGAACTTCATCAAAGAGGACGTTCCGGTTCTGCCAGAATCAACTTCTGAGAATGAACGTTTTATAGTGACTGAGGCACGAAAGCACTCAGATTTCTTATACAAGAATTACATTCTTAGCGTATTGGGGGATGATCTTTACAACGTATATAGTAATGCAAAAACTTCAAAAGAACTATGGGATGCGTTGGAAAAGAAGTATAAAATCGAGAATGTCGGTTTGAAGAAGTTTGTTGCAACCAAGTTTTTGGACTATAAGATGGTAGACAACAAGCCTATCATTACCCAAGTTCAAGAGCTGCAAGTTATAATTCATGATCTCTTTACTGAAGGTATAATTCAAATTAATGCTTCTGTTGAAAGTATTAATTTTGTTACTAATTACGAATTTTTCATTGAAAGTTTTGTCATCAATGAGGCATTTCAAGTTGTATCAATGATTGAGAAGTTGCCTCCTTTGTGGAGGGACTTTAAGAACTACTTGAAACACAAGCACATAGAGATGAAACTCAAAGATCTCATCATTCGATTGAGGATCGAAGAGGACAATAAGGCTGCAGAAAAAAAAGACACGTGGAAACTCAACAATTATGGAAGCAAATATTGTTGAGACTGCTCCAACTAATGCGAAAAAGGAGGAAGAAGTCTTCTGGACTAAAGAACTATCCCAATAAGAAGAAATTCAAGGGAAACTTCCACAACTATGGAAAGGTTGGACACAAAGCTACAGAATGTCATGCTCCAAAGAAAGAGAAGAAAAAGGGTCAAGCAAATATGGTTGAAACAAATTATGATATTGATGACTTGTGCGCTATGTTTTTCGAATGCAACTTAGTGCAAAATTCTAAGGAGTAGTAGATAGATTCAGGAGCCATCTTCCATGTATGTGCTGTTAGAGAAGCTTTGATTTTTATGCTCCCGTTGGACCTGACGAGATCATTTTTTTGAGAAATTTTGCAACGGCCAAAATTGAAGGTTATGGAAAGATATTCCTGAAGATGACCTCTAGCAAGGTGGTGACTCTGAACAACGTTTGTCATGTTCCTGAAATAAGGAAGAACTTAGTTTCTATTTCATTTCTCGTCAAGAACAGGTTTAAGTGTGTTTTTGTTTCAGACAAAGTTGTAAGAAGTAAGAACGGGTTGTATTTAGGAAAATATTACCTTACTGAGGGCCTTTTCAGACTAAATGTAATGGTTCTTGATAATAATAAAATTTCAGCTTCTTCTTACTTACTTGAGTCAAATGATTTATGGCATATACATT